>NW_026883455.1:0-490935 GCF_032173495.1 Musca vetustissima
AGAAATGATGGTTACGGTCGAAAAAAAAATGAAATGAATGATTCGCAGCTGGATCTATCTATAGGATACGTAGATAGATGCGAATTCTAAAAGGCAAGTTTATTCTTCACAAATTGGAGCAGTGAGTTCACATGCTCAAAATTTTGGTCTAGAGAACAAGACACTTTTGCTGAAATAGAGGATAGTCTTCTAACTATTTTATGCTAACGCGGGTTCTCGACCGAGAGCTTGAATAATATGTCACAAACGTCGTAAAGTATCGATCAAACAATTTCAGATTTATGCTCGTTGGAAGGGTGACATTTCGCAGTAAAAAACCAGTGAGCGGAGCAGTATAGTCGGACGAGGTCGACCATACGATACCCTATACGCTATAGAGTGCAAATTTTGTAATTTTTCACACAAAAGTAATGTCCATAAAACCCGCTAAATATTGACCGATCTTTATCAAAAGAGGCAGGCTTATTATTATCCCAATCCCCTTCTCCATTAAAAAATTGCGATTTTTGGGTCATAATTGCGGCCTCTGGAGCCACCAGAAAAACCGACAAAAATTACGTATTTGGTCCATTTCATCCTCTAAAAATTAGCCGGTCTTTACCAAAAACAATAGGGATCATCATTGGCCAGACGGGTCCTACATGCAAAATTTCGTGAAGATTGGTCCATAACTATGGCCTGTATCGTGTTTACAAATTATAATGGACAGAGGGACGGACGGACACACATGTCTAGATCGGCTCAGCTAGTCGAGATATGACGGTATACTTAGAGGTGGACCTAGGACCAATATTTCGCGGCGTTACAAACTCTTTAGCAGTCTTCTTATAGACAAGCTAAAGGAAGTTCTTATGCACGAAGTGATCATCGACTTCAAAAATGTACTGCAGAAAAAATAAAGAGATCATCTAATGACGAGCGAAAAGACTTTGTGGACTTGCAACGTCTTGTGTACGCCGTATTTCTATTAGTATTTACAAACCCATTGTGGCGGAATCGCTGCCTTCTATTTACATACACATAGAGCTCATATGCGCTTAATTTCATTCGCCGCTTTGACTTTTCCTCCTGTTTTTTTGTATTTATTTTTCCTTAACATTGCAATTTTTGACCAAAATGACTGGCATGTGAGCCGGACGGCTGACTGACCGACCGGTAGTTTGTTTGGTTGGTCATTCTTGTATTCTATCAAAGTCCATGTCAAAATGGCCAAGATGATGAAAATCTCCTTATAAATGCGGAAAATTTTCTACAATGTATTTGCGGGCTTGACATTGGCATTTTTTGTCTTCAAACAAAGTTTTTTTAGTTTTGTTGGCCGGCATTATAATTTATAGCTTGCATACCTTCTGAACAAAGACATAAGAATATTTTCCAGTTTGCAGTGGACAATGAACAATGTGTGTGTTTGAGTGTGTCTATCAAGCATGTATGCTGATCATGAAAATCCTAATAAGCCTAAAATAGTTTTGTTTCACCAGCATGTATAACATCGAATAATTGACCAATTTTACAGATCGGCTTAGAATTAACAGTGTTTGGAATTTTTTCTCAAGATTTGTTTTGTGTATTTTAAAAATTTGGAGTTCAAGAAGTTTTTTTATTAAATAATAAAATTTTCAATAAAATTTTGAGGTCACATAAAGAAAGAGGAATGCAAATATCCAATTAAAAATGGGTGTTACATAATAGAGTTAAAATATCTTATTTAATGAATTTTACGAGTCATTCGATAGCAATTTAAAATCTTTCAGTGCCTTATATGTATGTCAATATTTCAGTGTAACAAATATAAATCCTAGGGATAACAATGTGATCTCTATCTTGATTTAAACAGACCAATAAGGAATGTTCAAAAGTCGGACGGAGCCGAATATATGATATCCTTCAACACTTTGGATACATCAACAGATGCTCATGTGTACAATATTCTGTCGATAGAACATACCAATATTTTTTCCAAAAATTTTTAAAATTTCATTAATATCATTATATAGCATTATTTTCCTTCTTCGATTTATTTTACCACTATTTGCGCATATTTACCATTCTATCTCTCTCTTTGACAAAAACAAATGTATTCCTGGCAGGAAAAAAACACCACAACCACTCATTGTTCGGCAATGTTTTGTTTTGGTATCGTCGTCCTCCTCTACCCTCACTTGGTAGTTATTAGTTTTATAACTGTTTGACGACTGTATTTTGTGGACAGTTTTACATTCTATTACTTATTTGAGACACTGTAACTGATCTCTGTGTTATGTTACAAAATTCGCATAGGTATTTTCCAAATTATTTCGATATAAATATAACAATATATCAAACAAGTCTTGATACGAATATTTAACATTATATATGACCAACAGATTGTTTAACTTTATATATGACCGTTCGTTGACGCAAGAGAGTAACGTGTAAGGTAAATAAAAAACCAGTAAGAAAAGTTCAAAAGTCGGACAAGGCCGACTATATGGTACCCTTCACCACTTTGGTTTATTCTACATATATACACTAATAGACGTCGCCTTTTCGAAATAGATCTTTATCTATAGACTAACATCAATTCGAACATATATTCTGAAACGTATTTAAATCGATTTAAAGCAAACGATATACAAGCTATTCGGTATGCTGCACTCTTCAAAATTTAATCTCAATCAGACACCCCTGCGAAATATATATTGAAATATATATAGTCTCAAATTGATACGTAGAGCAAACTTCCATGTCAGTCGGCCAAACATTAGGAGTTTGGTGCACCATTTACCCAAAGTCGGACGAAAATGGTTGCTATATCAAATCTAAACCGATCTTCACGAAACTTAGCACACATTATTCTATACTCAATTCAGTACGCTATGCCAAATTTCGTGCACACCGAAAGATATATTCGGACTTGGTGCACCATTTACATAAAATCGGGAGCTATATCTAAATCTGAACCGATTTTCATGAAATGTAACACACATCGTTCTAGACGTAATTCAGTACGTTATGCCAAATTTCGGGAAAATCAAAAGATATATAGGGACTTTTGTGCACCATTTACATTAAATCGGACGAATCGGACGCATGTTACAAACATATGCACAAAGACATAACACCCCGCACCACAGTGTAGTGAAGGGTATAACCAGTAACCAGTTCAAAAGTCGGACGGGGTGGACCACTTTGGGTACCAACAAGAAATGTTCATATGTACAATATCCTTTTGATAGAATAAACACAAAGATGCTTTGTGGAGGACCATTGAAATGGAATCGGACCAAGTTAACTGCGTACATAGATATTTGAACAAAATTAAAACAACCCATACACATACCAATCTTAAATTTATGCAAAATTGAATGTCACTGCTCCATTTACATAAAATCGGACTATATATGGAAGCTATATCTAAATCTGAACCGAATCCAAAAAAAAGTTCGCCAACACCAATCTGGAACTAATGCAGTACGCTGTGCAATATATTGTCTTAATCGGACAAATATTGGCAGTATGGCGCTTCATTTACATAAAATTGGACGAAAATAAATATGAGAGCTATATCTAAATCAGAACCGATTTCCACAAAATTTCGCGGACGTCAACCTGCAGTATTTTCTATACGGATGTTAACCTGCCGTAACTTCAATACGCTATGCAACATTTTGTCTTAATCGGACAAACATTGACAATATGCTGCACCATTTACATAAAATCGGAGATCTGTTTATAAATAAATCTGTGCAAAATTTTGATTCAAGCGGACCAATATTGAAAGTTTGGTGCTCCATTTACATAAAATCGGATGAATCTATTTATGGGAGCTATATCTAAGTCTGAACTGATTTCAACAAAACTTGGCGTACATCAATCTAGACCTAATTCAGTACTCTGTGCAAAATTTTATCTCAAGCGGACCAATTTTGGATGTTTGGTGCCCCAGAATTCGACTAAAAATGCAAAATGTTTTGAGAGTTCCGAAGCTTAACCAAACCTTAACCTATATACACTCCACGTCTATATGTGGTTATACCTGCAAGTGGACCGATATTGCCTTTTTTCGAACATGATCTAGTTTACATTCCACTATTTACATAAACTATTACAATATAAAAGAGGGACACTTTGACACATTGGTCATAATTCTAATAGGAAGGTTTGCTGCCCAGTTTAATTCCAAAATGTGAAATTACAGGCAATAAGGTTGGAAAACGTGTTCAAAATCCAAAACATACCGAAAAATAAATACCGCTATCCTGACAATGGATATTTTATGAGCCTATATACTTTATATTCGATATTGATCTACTGGCAAAGAATATGTCCCATTTGTGGCATGTCCTCCATATTAGATACACACTAAAGAACTATTAATTTGATTGGATTTTCTATGTTAAGATGTATATGAAATGCCGATTCACTTTTTACGTGACCAGCACACCATTAGTCTCCGGAATGTGAACTGCACCAATATTACCATCAAATGATGTATAATCCTTTTAAACATAAGTGTTTTTTTTATTTTCAGTCTACCAAACTAAACAAACACCAAGTATCTATAATATAGTTTTTATAAGAAATTCGCATCAAGGCAATATTTCAGACGCCATTGTGACCTTAACCAATGTGAATTTTCTCCCATTTCAGTTTATTTCAAGGTTTAAAATTCTTGAAAGAGTTGTGAAAAAAACTGTATCGCAATAGCCATTATCTTAGTTACCCTTGATAGCCAAAACATTGCAAAACTTTTCTGACAAAAACGACCGAAATAAAACGATTTTCTTTTCCTGCCAGAAATTATGCACTTTGGCAGACATCAATCCTTATCTTGTTGTATGCAACAGTATCACTTTTTGGCACTTTCGAGGACAATCATTATTACATGTTGTAGCTGTTGTGGATTCGTTTTTTTGCTTCCTTTTCATTTGTTGGTTTACTACAGTTTTTGTGTGTTGCATGGCCTCGGAGTTCTTCTTCAGTTGGATGTCTGGATGGCTGTGTTATTGGCTGTGCAACATGTCACGCATTTAACCATGACACAACAACACGTGTTAGTGTTAAATGGTATGACAACAATAGTTCCATACCCCTGACATCGACTCCTACTTCGTAATGAATTTTTATTTTTTTTTTTCAATGGCGATATGAAGTACTGTGATTTAATAATAATCCATATGAAAAGTTTACGACTTTTGTTCAGATAGTCCTTTGAAAAATATTCTAGTCCTGATATTCTAGTCTATTTAAAAATCCACGCCGTTAGTCCAAAGAATTTTTTGAGAAAAATTCTGTATAAAAATCCACGCCATTAGTTCAAAGAGTTTTTTGAGAGAGTCCTTTGAAAAATATTCTATTCAAAAATTCAGGCATTTATATACAGAGAGTCCTTTGAGAAATACTATATTCAAAAATTCAGGCACTTAGTTCAGAGAGTCCTTTGAGAAATATTCTATTCACAAATTCACGCATTTAGTTAAGAGAGTCCTTGAAAACTATTTAGAAAAAAAAAAAATCACGCATTTATTTCAGAGAGTGCTTGAGAACTATTTAGAAAAATACGCCTTAATTTCAGAGAGTCCTTGAGTATTTTTTTTACAAAAATTAAGCCTTTAAATCCACACCTTAAGTTCATGGAGTCTTTGAGAACTATTTTTTTTAAATCCACGCCTTAAGTTCATGGAGTCTTTGAAAACTATTTTTTTTAAATCCACGCCTTAAGTTCATAGAGTCCTTGAGAACTATTTTTTTTAAATCCACGCCTTAAGTTCATAGAGTCCTTGAGAACTATTTTTTTTTTTAAATCCACGCCTTAAGTTCATAGAGTCCTTGAGAACTATTTTTTTTAAATCCACGCCTTAAGTTCATAGAGTCCTTGAAAACTATATTTTTTTTAAATCCACGCCTTAAGTTCATAGAGTCCTTAAGAACTATTTTTTTAAAACCACACCTTAAGTTCATAGAGTCCTTGAGAACTATTTTTTTTTAAATCCACGCCTTAAGTTCATAGAGTCCTTGAGAACTATTTTTTTTAACTCCACGCCTTAATTTGAAATAGTCCTTGAAAAATATTCTTTAAAAAATCCACGCCTTTAAATAGTCCTTGAAAAATATTCTTTAAAAAATCCACGCCTATTTAATAGACCTTGAAAAATATTTTTAACAAATCCACGCCTTGAAAAATATTTTTAAAAAATCCACGCCTTGAAAATTTGAAATAGTCCTTGAAAAATATTCTTTAAAAAATCCACGCCTTGAAATAGTCCTTGAAAAATATTCTTTAAAAAATCCACGCCTTGAAATAGTCCTTGAAAAATATTCTTTAAAAAATCCACGCCTTGAAATAGTCCTGAAAAATATTCTTTAAAAAATACGCTTAATTTGAAATAGTCCTTGAAAAATATTCTTTAAAAAATCCACGCCTTGAAATAGTCCTTGAAAAATATTCTTTAAAAAATCCACGCCTTGAAATAGTCCTTGAAAAATATTCTTTAAAAAATCCACGCCTTAATTGCCTTGAAATAGTCCTTGAAAAATATTCTTTAAAAAATCCACGCCTAGTTGGTAAATAGTCCTTGAAAAATATTCTTTAAAAAATCCACGCCTAGTTGGTAAATAGTCCTTGAAAAATATTCTTTAAAAAATCCACGCCTAGTTGGTAAATAGTCCTTGAAAAATATTCTTTAAAAAATCCACGCCTTGAAATAGTCCTTGAAAAATATTCTTTAAAAAATCCACGCCTAGTTGAGAAATAGTCCTTGAAAAATATTCTTTAAAAAATCCACGCCTAGTTGGTAAATAGTCCTTGAAAAATATTCTTTAAAAAATCCACGCCTAGTTGGTAAATAGTCCTTGAAAAATATTTTTTTTTCAAAACCTACGCCTATTTGTCAAATAGTCCTTGAAAAATATTCTTTAAAAAATCCACGCCTTGAAATAGTCCTTGAAAAATATTCTTTAAAAAATCCACGCCTTGAAATAGTCCTTGAAAAATATTCTTTAAAAAATCCACGCCTTGAAAACATATTGAAAATCCTTGAAAAATATTCCTTTAAAAATCCACGCTTGTTGCTGAAATAGTCCTTGAAAAATAATTCACGTCTGTAGCTGAAATAGTCATTGAAAATATTCCTTTAAAAATCCACGCTTGTTGCTGAAATAGTCCTTGAAAAATTCTTTAAAAAATCCACGCCTTGAAATAGTCCTTCGAAAATATTCTTTAAAAAATACGTCCTTGAAAAATATTCTTTAAAAAATCCACGCTTAAGAAATAGTCCTTGAAAAATATTCTTTAAAAATTCCACGCCTCAAATAGTCCTTGAAAAATATTCTTTAAAAATCCACGCCTCACATAGTCCTTGACAAATATTCTTTAAAAAATCCCCGCCTTGAAATAGTCCTTGAAAAATATTCTTTAAAAAATCCAATAGTCCTTGAGAAATATTCTTTAAAAAATCCACGCCTTAATTTGAAATAGTCCTTGAGAAATATTCTTTAAAAAATCCACGCCTTAATTTGAAATAGTCCTTGAGAAATATTCTTTAAAAAATCCACGCCTTAATTTGAAATAGTCCTTGAGAAATATTCTTTAAAAAATCCACGCCGCCTTAATTTGAAATAGTCCTTTAGAAATATTCTTTAAAAAATCCACGCCTTTATTTGAAATAGTCCTTGTCAGATAGTCCTTGAGAAATATTCTTTAAAAAATCCACTCTTTAAGTTCAGACATTCTTTAAAAAATCCACGCCTTAAGTTCAAATATTCTTTAAAAAATCCACACCCTATTTCAGATAGTCCATGAAAAATATTCATTAAAAAAATCCACGATTTAATTTTAAATTGTACTTTAGAAATATAGTATAAAAAATCCATGCCCTAACTTCAGATAGTCCTTGAGAAATATTCTTTAAAAAATCCACGCACTTTATACATATTTTTAAAAATGTAAGCATTAACATGAGATAGCCCCTAGGAAATATTCTGTAAGAAATTAGTTGTGATACCCTTTTGATAATTATTTTTATAAAAATTCCATCCATAATTCAGTGATTCCTTTTAAGAAACAAGTTTTAAAATTCCTTGTAAACCACTGTGTAAGATTAGTTTTGGTGACATTTCACTGAAAAACGTGTCGAAAAACAGTAGTCGAAGATGGAACCTCGAAGGCCAACTTAAAATTATTGTCCTTGTAATTTATACCCTACACATCTTAAACTCTATTCAAGCTGTAACTAAATGACTGGCTAACTGACTGCTCATTTGTCTCTGTGTCTGCTTAGCGTCCTGCCTGCCGCATGTCCGCATACATGTGCTGGTCCCACCACATGCATTGCAATTGCTTCTACATTTCACTCACATCGAATGTTTATTTTGTTGGGTGCCTTAGAGTCTTCTTTTATTCTTCTTCCTTGGACTGATGACTATCATTGTTGTCTTGTGATTTCAAGTGCTACTCCGATGATGCTGTTTTTGTTTTTCTCCCGGTTTTCTTGTTCTTCGTTTATGTTTTCTTTGCGTTTTAAAATAAATGGAGAATAAATGTAAAGATGTTATTGTTGCTTCTGATGCTTCTGCTGTTGTTGTTGTTGATGGTGCTGGCATTGTTGTTATTGTTTTCTTTTATTATTATTGTTGGTGCATCCTTGTGGCACGACGACGACGTGTGTGTCCTCTTCAATTTCCGTTGCGTGCCCTTCATTATCTGAAGATGTTCGTTACGGCAATACTAAGTAAAAACACATTATATTTTCGAGCGTTTTCAAGTTGGCACCAACAACCGGACGGATATCATTAGCTACATTAGCTAACTGACATAACCTCTGTGGAAATATGTATGTGTACGTATATTAGGTTATATCGTTGTTTTTGTCACTTAATGGGAACATATTAATTCATTCATTAGGATAATGTTGAAAAAGTTTGCGGCAATTACTGTGAGGATAATTGTTTGCGAAGTAAACATTTATCAATAAGTTTGGTCGATAGTAAAGGTTTCATCTGTAAAAGAACTTCCTTTGCAAATGATTCTTGTCCAATTGACCCAACATTTTGGATAAGCTACCAACTTGAATGGCGAGTATTGGTTTTTGCTAAAATTGGTTTGGATTAAAATATAGTTGACATAAACCATTTCGTCCGATTTTACACTTTTAACGCACCAATGATCCAACTTAAGGGAACCCCACCCAATGGGCTGGTAAATCAATACCAATGCTTGTTAATGTTTGTACCTTTGCACATATATATTTGAAGATTTAAAAGAGAAGAAAAATAATTTTATAATTAATAATTTATAGATCAATGTTTTACAGTTTTGGTCTATACAACTGTTTGGCTGTATTTCCCCCCACGAAGTGGTTGTTATTTGTCATTCTAGGTTTTGGAGTGTAGGGGAGACTCGGGCACCTTCGGCATCGGGGCACCTTCGGCAATCGCATTTTCGATATGAAGCTCTCACAGTACAGCTCTAGTTTTGATACATAGGTATCGAATATCGAAATAAATAACTGCGACAAAGTTTGAAATTTCTAACTAATAAACTTATTTAGATTCAAGGGTTTTTGTATTTATACCCTTCACCACACTGTGGTACAGGGTATTATGTCTTTGTGCATATGTTTGTAACAGGCAAAAGGAAACGAGATAGACACATGGTTCCTTTTGAGAATATGCATAGAATCACTTTCTAAGTGGATTTATGCATGTCCGTCCGTCTGTCTGTGCATGTTAAATTGTAAACAAAGTACAGGTCGCATTTATGATCCGAATTGGATGAAATTTGGCATAGGTCACTTATTCGGCCCAAGGACGAACCCTATTGAAATTGAAAAATCGGTTCAGATTTAGATATAGCTCCCATATATATATTTAACCGCTTTAATGTAAACGGTCCCTATATATCTTTTGATTTGCACGAAATTTGGTACAGCCTAATTATTTAGGTCTAGAATTATGTCTGCAAAATTTCATGAAAATCGGTCCAGATTTAGATATAGCTCCCATATATAGTTTCGTCCGATTTCATGTAAAAGGTGCACCAAAGTCCCTATATATCCTTCGATTTGCACGAAATTTGGCATAAATACTGAATTGAGCCTAGAGTGATGTCTGCCTTGTTTCGTGAAAATCGGTCCAGATTTAGATATAGCTCCCTTTTATTATAGATTGATTTTAAGTAATTGTCACACCAAGGAACCAATAGGCTGATAGGTACAAAACGTTCTGAAATTACTATAACCTAACCTTTGACATGTTTGTTTCAAATCGCTTAATATTTGGATAGAGCTTCCATATATATTTTCGATTTCAAGTAAATTGGGCATCAAACCCCTCATGTTAGTCAGATTGACATCAAATTTTGAACAACTTACAAAATTGAGCATAGAATTACGTAGTTGCGTTTTCTAGAAGTACAGACATAGCCCAACGGATGACCTATTTATATTTGTTTGAAGTCGATTTACATACTTTATGGATAGATTCATATTTAGATAAATATCACATATTTTATTTCATCCAATTTCATGTTAATAGTCCTGTTTAATATACCCATAGTGGTGAAGGGTATCATATAGTCGACCCCGTCCGACTTTACTACTTTCCTTACTGGTTATATATGTTGAATAAGTACTGAGATATAGAGCTCTAAATAAAAAGTGCCGAAGGTACCCCAGTCTCCCCTACAACTCATTTTTCCAGACATAGCCCCATATATTTAAAGATCCGTTTTATATTTTGTATTTGAAAGGCTTTAACTCAGAAGTGGTTGAATATGAATGTTATATCCAGAAAGTATATACATATATAGGTTCATATTTTTACATGGCTTCCATTCCAAGGCACTGCTTAATTTTCGAGGGAAGTTTCTATCCAAAGTTTCCAATCTAAGGGCCTGTAATTTGGTCTTTAATTGCCACAAATGAAAAACCTTCTATCAGGCAGTATATAATTTTTTGTAATTTGGAATGCACACCAAATGGTGTAGGTTATAAAAAGTTTGACCCGACCACGCGACGTTTTTACTTATTTGCTAAGTATGTGTCCTCTCTCGAAGGGCACAATCTGAATCATTACAATATCTTGCTAGTAACCATGTTAGTGGTTAGTACCGTTTATGTTAAAATATTATATAATTCCGTTACCCAATAAATCCCACCTCTAAAATTCTAAACAATTGAATAAAACATTTACCATTCCCATTTGGAAATCCCTATCAAACGGTACGTGTAAGCATTCAACTAAGAGCACATAATACAAATGAAAAGCAAAGCAACAAAAATATTGTTGTTGCCCGTCCTTTTTGTTACGATATACTCGTATCATCATTGTTCCCTGATCGAAAAGATAAACAGACACAGACAGATAGATGGGTAGATAGATATACAGACCCATTTAAGTCCAACACTCTGTACTCTGTGTGTTGGAATTGCAGTAGTCGACAGAGCTAAACAGAAGCTACAGCCAGAGTTGCTGTTGCAGCAGCAGCTGAGTCACATCGTATGAATGAACGAACCATTATTTGTTCAATTTAGTGAAAACTGTTTTGATTTGAAGTGTCAATGGTCCTTTCTTCATTTGTTATTTCACATGTTCCTGTTCCTTGCGCTCTCTGGTGCAACGATGATGCTTTAGATTTTTTTTTTTGACTATGGGTGCAATGTTGGATGTTGGTGGTACAGTGTCAGGCGAAGTTATTATTATTGTTTGAAGATTAATAAAAATATACAAAGAGGAGGTTTGAAACGGGACGAGTATTCGGAAGAAGTATTATATACTTCAGTTTGGAGGGAAATTTATTTTTCATTGGTTGAAAGAGACCGCTTCATGATATAAATATATAGTTCTACAGACTTATGTATGCATTCTAAATATTCCTCTACAACACTATTGAAATTGTTGTCACCCTAATTGTCCTGTCCACCACTGTATTTCTATAGTTCAACAACTAGTGTACATGTTCCGTGTTCCTTTATTTTGTTCACATACAAAATGCACGTGTCCAGACATAGTCAAGTGTACCAACTGAAACTGAACCAGGGTAAGTGCACTGCTGCTGCCGTTCCAACAACCATATGAGATACCCAAACCCAATGTACAGATATTACACGGAATCTAACGTTACCATGGCTATCATACCCATGGCCAAATTATATTCATGCAATTTACAGAAGACCGTACAAAAGCATTCACCCAACAACAACAACCAAACAACATGTGAACTTCTTTCAATTGTATATGTCGAACAGACAGCACTTATAGGTTATCAATGTCACTTTAAATTGGAAATATGCTATGCTGGAAAGGTTTCATTCGATTTATTGAAAAAAAAAGTACTCAAACATACAATAGAGTATTTTCTAATGTTTTCTCCCGGAATTGGTAACATGTGTACCAAGAAATCATAGATCATCATTGAACAAAAGAGGACATTGTAACCTAAGTTATTTAATTGATGAACTTATGAGAATATTTTCCTTAAAAAAATGATCCTTAGAAGCCTCTCGTATTGGTTAGTTAATCGTTGACTGGGTCGGTCTTATTCTATGAAATAGATGGATAAACTGGAGCCTTCAAGAAATAATTACAAGGGACAATGTAGGGCAAGGAGCACTACAGTGAGTTATTCTGTCTCCCTAAATGAACTTTATCGAAGAGGGATTTGAACCAGTGCATTATATGCAGACAACATTAATTTGTTGTGCAGAAGGGCCTGAACCTGAATTCGGACAAGGCAGAGATGTGTCTTTTCAACAGAACGACAGAAATATGACAATATAAAGATCGTGAACATAGTGATAGACATATCAAATAACGTTAAATATCTGGAAATCATCCTAGAGTGAAAACATATGCTGGAATTTCTGCAGCAGCGCCGTAGGCTATAAATGTAGAACATTTCCTATGTCACTGCCCAGCAGCGTGACCGCTGATATTTTTCGAAAAGTATCACAGAAAGTATAATTTTTGAAAAAAGTGGACAAATCTTTTGGGTTACAAAACTACTTTCCGTATGTCATGAAAATGAACAATAACAATTCCCTGTACACATAATGTAAAAATTCTAATAGACAATTTAAATAAAACCAATTGAACCAGTAAGGAAAGTAGTAAAGTCGGACGGGGCCGACTATACGATACCTTACACCACTTCAACATACAATGTTGGTCAGATATAGAGTTGCTTATTACAAAGGGACAAAATTATGTAAATAAATTTAAAGCAACATATCGAAATCTGAACCTATTTCATCGAAACTTAGGCTACACTTATAAATGAGAGCTATATCTAAATTTGGACCGATTTTCTCGAAATTTAACACATATCGTTTTAGACTTAATTTAGAACGCTATGCCAAATTTCGTACAAATCGAAGGATATATAGGGACTTTGTTGCTATTTACATAAAATCAGACGAAAATATATATTGGAGCTAAATCTAAATCTGAACCGATTTTTCCTAATTTCCTTGGGCCAAATAAATGAAATGAGCAAAACTTAATCCAATTCGAATCAAAAATGCGACTTGTACTTTGTTTACAATTTAACTTGGACAGACAAACAGACGGACAGACGAACGGGCGGACATGCATAAATCGACTTAAAAGGTGATTCTATGCATATTCTCAAAAAGAACCATGTGTCTATCTCGTTTCCTTTCCATAATACCCTATACCAGAGTGTGTTGAAGGGTATAAAAACGGACCACGTGAATATTTGTTTTCTAAATTGGAACTTTAGTGGCACAATGCTCACGCTGCTGCCCAGCTTTTGCAAGTCTTCGAACCCAATTCTGGGGAAATAATCGAATAGAAAAGACTGATGGACTTCTTCACATAGATCACAGAATTAACAGACGAATTTCAAGAATTTCTAACTTTATTTTTTTATAGAGCGCACAACAGGCCTTTCACTGGCCAAGTGATGTCCTATTATAAATATGTGGTGATGTAAACCAACCTCATTTAAATCACCGATCACAATTTCTAGAGGCAAATAAAAAGAAGTAAAATTTAGAAGAAGCTTCCTTTTTAAAGAAGATAATTTCAATACCCATCATCATACCCTTCACCACACTGTGGTACAGGGTATTATGTCTTTGTACATATGTTTGTAACAGGCAAAAGGAATCGAGATAGACCCATGCTTCCTTTTGAGAATATGCATAGAATCACTTTCTGAGTCGATTTATTTATGAAATTGGGAAAATCGGTTCATATTTAGATATAGCTCCCATATATATTTTCGCCCGATTTAAGGAAAATGGTCCCTATATATCTTTCGATTTGCATGAAATTTGACATAGCGTACTAAATTAAGTGTATAATTATGTGTGCAAAGTTTCCTGAAAATCGGTTCAGATTTAGATATAGCTCCCATATATATCTTCGTCCGATATAAGGTAAATTGTGTACCAAATTCCCTATATATCATTCGATTTGCACGAAATTTGGCACAGCGTACTGAATTAAGTCTAGAATAATGTGTGCAAAGTTTTGTGAAAATCGGTTCCGATTTAGTTATAGCTCCCATATATAGTTTCGCCCGATTTTAGGTAAATAGTCCACCGAAGTCCCTGGAAATGTTTTGATTTCCTCGAATTTTTGCACAGCGTACTGAATTAAGTCTAGAATGATGTGTGCATATAGTCGGACTGGGCCGACTTTACTACTTTCCTTACTGGTTAATTATAGTATTTCGCCCTAACGAAACACGTAACTTAGCAGCACGTCGTTACATAGGGGTCAGACTACCTCCCTATTAATATATATCCATCGTCCGACTTCATAATCTGTGAAACAACTGTTCGAGGACGTCTAAGGAACTACTACATAGCCAAGTATGAATCTTCAACTATGTGTGCTGGCGCCAATCGTAAATAATATTCAGAAACAATAAGTCAAAGACCCGTAGAGTTAAACATATAATTCTCCTGGTGGGGTAATATCTGGGATAGCATTCGATGGTTACGTGTAATCTTTTCATAGCTGAGAATTAGAAAATACTCGCCACTGCTTAGCAGGTGAATATATGAGATGCGACTATTATTGAATGTGCATATGTCTGCAACATGTCGATTTCGACATATTCCTCCGTCTGCCCTTGTATTTTTGTAAACACAGTACAATCTATATCTATATATATAAAAATGAATTGCTGTTCGTTAGTCTCGCTAAAACTCGAGAACGGCTGAACGGATTTTTCTTATCTTAGTCTTAAAATATTCGTAGAGCTTCAGGGAAGGTTTAAAAGGTGAGAAAAATTTAAAAATCGCGAAAAATTTGCAAAAAAAGAAAAGATATTATGAAAAAAAAATATTATGAAAAACAATACTATGAAAAAAAAATATTCATTTGTCAAATATTGAAAATTTTCAAAATATTTTATTTTATTCAATTGGCATTGTAACGAAACTTTTTTTCTGAGAATGCAAAACAATAATTGAGATGAATTCGCGATCATTGTATGTACACGTTTTCCATAAAATTCACTTACATTTTGGAACAAATGCTAGGATGAAAATCTGAAGATTCAGAAAGAGTTCTGATTCTAAGACATGTGCCCTAGATTATTCTTCTTGAAAATAATAATAATAGGAACATAGGAACATGTTGTTATTGAAGTACCTAAAATGTACCATTATATGGTGGTTATATGCCTAATCGTTGGTCAATGTCTTTAATCGCATACGTGTATCACAGAGAAAGGTAAGTTCATATTGAAAGAGAACAACTATAAAAAGCATTTCTTATAACAAAGAGTCTCATGATGTTACCTCAATATGTCAACTACCGATATATTTAATACCATGAAAAATCGTTGTTAAGATCGAACTTTTGTACTTCCTAATATGTAGATTCCTTAAATCGGCCGGGACATTTATATGGGGACTATGTTACACAGTATGTGTAGTAGATTGGAAAACGGGGGGTAAGAACTTCAACATACTGAAAATTAAACGGGAAATATGTATGGCGCCTTTTTATTGCATTAAGCCAAATCCATGATCCATCCATTCCGTCAAATTCTTTACAAAACCGAAAATGGTGCGGGAACCGTATGTAGGAGCGACTATTGTGGGCACCTCAAAGATTTAACCAATATTGACAATTTCAGTACGATTCATTCTACCAAATATACAACCAAACGTGCCCAAATCCCCCACAGTATCGAAAAAGGTGGATTACTATTACATGGGGGATATTTGAAAGCTTGGGCGAACATAACATTGCAGCCAAACACCGAATATTAAGGGATGCCGTTAGATGGGGATATCCGAATACTTGAGTCAATATGGAAAATTCTAATTAGGGAGAATTTCTGCCCAATAAGTATCCCTAATATTAGATTTGGGAAAAAGAAATCCATTATACCGGTGGAACGATCGAATTTTACAGGCATGTCGTAACATCGTCCAGGAGCTAAAAATTAAACCATTCACACAAAGCTGGATTCAAAAAGAAGCTCAATGGTTGGGTGCCTCACCAATTAACAGAAAAAATGAAATGGATCGAATTTCCATCTGCGAAGTCTTGACCAAACGGAATGAGATACTCTAATTTTTATAAACGGATGGTAACTGGAAATGAGAAATGGATCACATACGATAACCCAATGCAAAAACGATCGTGGTCAAAGAGCGGTGAAGCACCTCAAACGGTGACCAAACCAGGACTAACGACCAGGAAGGTTCTGCTATGCATTTGGTGGGACTGGAATGGGATTATTTATTATGAGTTGCTTTCATATGGCCAAACGCTAAATTCTGATCTCTACTGCCAACAACTGTACCGTTTGAAGATAGCAATTGGCCAGAATTGGCCAACAGGGGAGGTGTCGTGTTTCACCAGTAGGCCTATTCTGTAGCTTTTAACAACATTCGATATTGTTTAAATTTCTTTTGTTTTTGTAAAAACAAAAAAACTAACAAATAAAATTGTTGTAAAATAGACAATATCGAATATTGTTAAAAAGTTACAGAATACAGGGGCAGGACAACGCTAGGCCATCTTATGAGTAGTACAAATGTATGTGCAAATATAAAATGTATATCTTAAATCGTGGAGGGAACAACAAAACTCACTCATAAACATCAAATTCAGTTTTGTAATGTTACCCTATGTGTGCTATGATAATTACCAAGATGTTACAAAAATATATACACTTCACCTTATGATGGAGGGTATAAAACCAACCTAAAATGCCGAAAATTATACATCAACAATATTGTGAGGCAAGACAACGTTTGCCGGGCCCTCTAGTATTTAGATATTCCTCTCATGTATAATTTCGTCTGATTTCATGCAAGTGGTATACTAAAGACAATGTATCTGTCCAATTCAGGGTTATAAGACCACAATGACATAATTTACATAAAATGGTACTCCCAATTCGTTATCTTGAGGATTTCTGAAATGATTTTTAAACGAGAATGTAAGATGTTTCCAACCGTTTAGAAAAGTTTACGGACAAACAAGCTTCAGATATATGGAATGAACAAACGTATATAGTTAACGTGGTCATTGAGACAATTTTATTGTGTGAAAGGGAATATGTCGCCTTGAGGGGAAGTTAAGCCTCCTGAATACTGTCGTTTGACGGAGAGACGCAACACACCTGAGTCCCAGAGTACAGAACAAGTTATTAGAACTAATTGTAGAATACATCCAAAAGTCTATTGATGAAGTAGTGAAAAGTGCTGTATTCTTTTCTGTTTTAGTGGATGAAACTATATGGGTATACGATTTTTGAGAAGGTATATAAAAAAGTCATAGAATGTTTGCAACGTGAATTAGAAGCATTAAGGAAAATAATTTTCGACCGGCATAATAAACACAGTAATCAGGTTGGGTTAGGATCCAACATGTCAATGCTATGACGGTGCGTCTAACATGTTAGGCAATTATAGTGGAGTGCAGTACATTACATCAAAATTCATTTCTTTGGTATACATTCATTGTTCTTTCACATTTTAAAATTAAGTTTCGAGAATTCGAGAAATTTGAAGATTATTTTCTACGTGTTTAGGCATTTACTCATTCTTCACAAAATCCAAAAAGGTCTGCTACTTATGTAGCATATATCGAGAAGAACATAAATCTTTCAAATGACTACTTTCACGTTGAGAAACACGATGGGTGGAGCAGCATGACTGGGGGAACTACATTATGTGTCCCATTTTTTGGGCGAACTAATTGTAAATATGACGAGCAGATTTCTGGAAAATGAAAAAATAGATAAAACATTATCGTGAATTTAATGTTAAGATTTTAAAGAAATCATACCATTTTATGAAAAATATCTGAAAGTGGATCTGTGGACCACTATGTGGAAAACGAAAGATCTCCGACCATATAAGCCACTTGATGCAATTGTAGTTTGTGACGAACATATATTTCCAAATATAAATATAAGGTTGAGGAAAAATAAATACATTATTTGTGAATGGTGTTTAAGGTTCCGATACTTAATTGCCGTTCAGGATTCCTTTTTTGATGTTAAAGATGCACCTCGCACAGGTAGGCCGATCGTCGAGAATTTCGATAAGATCGAAGAAATTATGACCGGCATGTTAGCAGGAGGAGCTAAAAATCGACCCTAAAACTGTTTTAAACCATTGACAAGAAATGGCCAGGATTGGGCAACAGGAGAGGTGTCGTGTTCCATGAGGACAACGCTAGTCCACACACATCTACAGTGACTCGACAGAAACTTCGGGAGCTTGGTTGGGAACCAAACGATTATCGTATTTTTCTTGCATTGCAAAATGTCTGTAATGATACAAATTGGTATCTAGGGAGGATTGTGAAAATCCACTACTAGACTTTTTTGCAATAATTCGGCCCTCATGTTAAATAAAGTCCTATGCTTCATATAAAAATAATGGATTTCCTTTTTCCCGAACCACAACATCAGCTGAAAGACGTTTTTTCTACCCCGCGTCTAGTAAAAAAAAGTATCTGAAAAATCAAAGCAAAGTCCACGTTCCTATGTCTATGCATAAATCTGAAATCTAAAAAAAGAAGACTTGATTTGAAATACAGATTATTTTTTAAATGTGCAAAACATTTAATATATACGCAATACATTAAGTGTGATGAAGTTATAAATGGGCACTTCCGCGGTCATTTATTCACAGGCATTCACAGGCAAAATCAAACTTTAAATTTTAAATAAATCAAAAACAATTACATTTTTTACAATTCTCCCTTATGGTAAAAATTCTCCCATTGGTGAAAAAATTGAGGTCCTCCGCTTTTTATCCTTCGAGATAAAAGCCAAAAAAGAGTGGTCACTCACGTGACTTCAAATATACATGACTTAAAACACCATTCCCATTATGGGTCTATCTCGTTCCCATTTGCCTGTTACAATCTAACATGATACGAGATAGACCCATAGTTTCTTTAGAGAATATGAATAGAATTAATACAAAAATGAGTTTAAGTCATACATTTTTGAACCGATTTTTTTATTTTTCTCATTTTTGAAAGCTTATTTAAGTATTTTCCCCGTAATATAAAAAAGATATACGGCTTTATATCATAATTCCATCGTATAATCCGAAGAAAAATAAATTTTGTCTTCTTATGCGTATATTTTCACATTTCAACCACTATAACTCAATCCTTAACCGATTTACCGATTTATTTTTGTGACCTTTATGAATATAAAATATTGTCGCTAGTTTTAATACGTTTTCACGGTTAGAAATGCCTTTCCATATATTTTCTAATAAACATATAAAATAAAACATTGTTTTTTTTCGTCTACTCATACTATATTTAAGGAAGGAATAATGTCACTTCTTTCATTTCGCACCATCTGTTTAAGCACATCCGTCCTTTGATGTAGCTCCCATATATACTTTCATCCGATTTAATGTAAATTGTGCACTTAAGACTCAAAGTTTGGCCGATTGACACAAAAATTTTTTACAATGTACTGAAGTTAGTTTAGCCTTACGTAAGTCAAGTTCTCTTGAAATTTATTCAGATGTACATATAGCTCCAATATATATTTTCGTCCGATTTTATGTAAATGGTTCACTAAAGACCCATAGCTAGGCCGATTGACACAACGTACAGAAGGTTATATAAATTAATCTCTGGCAAGTTTCCTTGAAATCGATTCAGATTTAGATATAGCATAGCTTCCATATATAATTTTGACCTATTCATGTACACCAAATAATCAATGGGTGTCTGAATGAGATTAAATTTTAAGCAGTCCAGCATCGGTTTACATATAGATAAAGATAACATATTTAAGTTCGTTCAATTTCATGTCAATGTTCCTTCGAAAATGCGAGGTCTGTTAGGACACAATAGACCTCATGTTGTGTAAAAAATTCATATGAATATCTCTTACATACCCTAACTGAGAAGCTGTCGAAGTTCCTCTGCCCCATATAAAGTGTGAGTAAATTGACAACTTAAAACACATTTTCTGCAAAATTGATTTTTGATTTGATGCCGGTCTTGCAGCAAATGAGCGATATGTAGAATGTTCCCAAAGTGGTGAAGGGTATCAGATAATCGGCCCAGTCCGAGTTTGCTACTTTCCTTACTGGTTTACATTAAAATAGTTAACTAATTTCTTCCGCGTTTTGGGGTTGTCTTTATATAGCCGATGTCCACCAAGGTATGGTGGATATCCTGTTCTCGAAATTGTCAGTTTATACTTTGCAAAGTATCGAATTCTACGATGATTTAGTCGATTTAGCAACTTGTGCTAATCATTCTACTGGATAAATAACTAGAACGTCAGGTTCGAGAATAAACAATATAAGTCCGCACTTAGACCCTAAATAAAAATACCTGCCGATTTAATAGTTATGGTGTTAGGGTCGAAATTGAGCTATATCGGTTCTCATTTAGGCATTGCCCCTCATATAAAAAATTGCTAAAATTTCTATTTCATGTGTATTTTGGGTTACAAAATAGCTTGGGACAATTGTCGCTATAGGTCACTTTTAGTTATGTTTCATATATCCCCTTTATTCCTTACATCAGAAGTTTTAACAGTATAACATTGTTCCTCGTGGGATGGGAGACATCATTGCTAATAAATGTCAATACTCTATGGTGAAAATATTAGGAATTTTATGTTAATATTTGAAAGGATATGTCTTGTTTGCGGAGGTTTACTTATTTGTGACATTTTTGTTTACATCGGAAGTTCCAAGTTGGAACTGCAATTTCATGCAACTGTCGGTATAGCTATGGTGGAGGTTATCAAAAGTTCGGCCCGGCCGAACATAACGCTCTTTTCACTTGTTATATATTCCTAAAGATCAGATGAACATAGATGTAGACCTTATAAATTTGAATTTATCTTGGGTTTCATGGATTTGGATATAACTTTTACATTATAATTAATTAATCTTTTTTTTTTTTGGTCAAAACACATGCATCACATGCATTTGATGTCCTCCCAGACATTCACCTGTTTATACCCTATGTTAATTTACTTCACTAATGGTAATTTTATTCCAAATTAATAGATGTATTCTTTTTGACAAAAAAAAAACACTTGATGTTGTTTGTTCCGCTTATTTGGAGAAGTTTACAAAAGCGAAAAAGTTATTCTCTTAAGTTATTGATCGGAGCGATGACCTCTTCACAAACAATTATGAAAAGTTTGCTCATGCGAACACAGAAGAAAAAGTCACAGCAGTGAGACATGCCTGACATGCCACGAAGATTGATCACTTCAACACATTTTTCTAATTCATTACACCGCAAAGGCAAACGACGACGGTGTCCACGCAGACGAAGAAGTCACATTGCAACACATGGTAACACTTGATTCCTGGCGATGAACCGCCAAGATAAATGGATTGCTCGAAACCGTACGAAGACCAGGGTTGGTATGCGTACGTACGGTACTGTTGTACGACGCGTACTGGCTATGAAAACATATGAAGGTAAACTGTCATTTTGACAGTTGGAATACAAAACGAAAACACCCAAACAAAAGTATTCACTCGCCCATGTTGCAAATTACAAGAAAGTTAGGGGAGTGTATAGGTACATTAGTTGGGAATGGAACTATTGAATTGTAGCTAGTCGATTCCACGGCATTCTTTGGTTTTGTCTTTTGAAATTAACTGGCGTCAACAATTCGTCACTAAAAACACTTAACTTTATGAATTTCATTTTCCGTTTGGATGGACACAAGAGAAGTTGGGGGAATGGGTTAAGGAATAAGGTGGAAAACGCACAAAACAGCTTTCCAGCAATTCATCAACAACAACTGTCACGCCAACATTGTACGCCGCATCAAAATGCGTTGATCGGAAAGTCTGAATCGTTGGGGAACAGTGCTTGCAATGGAAGGAGATTTTAGGAGGTAAATTGAATATTGGGTAGAATTTATGAGGGTAAAACTGGGTTGAGCCTTTATACATCAAGCATGAATTTACTAAAGCCTACCTGTTCATATTGAACTAAAGTAATGTTTTTCTCCTCGGCGTTTTGGTATGCAACCACTTCATATTTATTATATCCAAAAATTCTACTTGCCCTACATCTGTAACCACTGTTTAACATAGTTTCATTGGTGTTGAATGAATGTAAGATGATTGGTATCGCTGCAAACCCTTTTTTCGCTTTCGCGCTAGTTGTCTCAGTTTTTGCATACAAAAGTGCGTAAAAATGTTACGATGCACTGACGCATAACATTTTTCCCCTTGGCTACAAAAAAAAAAGGTTGACTGATGAAATCCATGGTCTGATTGGACACCATCGCCAACAACACTAATGGCCGCAAGGAAATGCCACAGCTACGCACACACATGCACTGCAGTTTTTTTCCGTGTGGGTTTTTAGCCTACGTCCAGATTCTTTGGGTGGTAATCACATCGAAATGGAGGGTAGTAATGAAGTCAACGAATGAACGAATCTTCCGGCAGGTGGAAAATTGTTTTGCCTTTAACTAGCGCAAGAAAAAATTAATTTAAATAATTATATGCAATCGCCTTTGTTTTTATGTCATCTTCTTTAAGGTGGAGTGTTTTACTAATTGGTAACACCTTGTAATAATGATGTGCCACCGAGGTGCATATACAGTGAGGTAATACAATTACGAACCATTTACATTACATATTTAATTTTTCTAGGAGGGGATTTTTCGGGTTTTCAGGGGAAAAATATATCTTAGAAGAAAATGGTCAATATTGGTCAATGGTCTTAAAATAATACGTTGTGCAAACATCGCATTAGACTTACATTTTGGCCATTTGTGGAAAAGGCATTAGAACACTGAAGTCCAAAAATTACATGGTCCATCTTTGGACTACACCAAAACATTAGTTGTTAAATTAAAATTCAGAAAACCGGTCGGGACTAATATATATAGGGCAGTATGACAACATAGACCTATAATCTAAAATGTCTGTCAGGAGACATACCAAGGAGAGATTTGCTGGGAAAAGGACGGGTAAACCCTTCAAGATACCGAATATTGTGGGGATCCTACAGCAAAGGCCTTATGGGAGCTACACCAGAACCTAAACCGATATATCATATTTAGAATACTAAACTTTCAATGAGTAATAGAAATATTGTCATATCTATAGTAAGTTCAACGGAACTTGACTAAATCTACATAGAATTTTAATCAGAACAAGAATTTAAACATGTTGGTTCTCCAAAAAATATTTGAAGGTGTTGCGGATGGAAAGACACTCCATTTTTTGGATTCTTGTTTGGTATAAAATCTCCCATTTAGGGGACCTTGGACATGTTTTGTAATTGTGATTGCGGTTTTTTGAAGGCCGACACACAGATATATAGAAAATTATCAATTTAGGTCTGGGCATAGACATATATAATACTGTCCTATTTATCGAAATTCGAAGTTTTTGCCACATTCTTCATATGAAGTATCTATAATTTGCCATTCCGGGGTCTTGTAGAGTAAAATAATTATTTACAGAAGATTTTTCACACAGATCTTTGTTTTGACATTGTCCCATGTAAAGAATCCGACCTACTTGAGTACTCTTAATGTTTTACACATTTCTCCTCTTTCCAGAAAGTTTTCAATATCGGTTCGTAATTTTTGCATCACATCCCTACAAACACCACGCTTAATTTTCGGTATGTTGATGTTTCTATTACAGTTTTCATTTTCCCACATAAAAACCATATGAAGTTCCCGACCATTTTAAGACATTTTGAATGAACATAACATGGTGGATGGTATAAAAAGTTCAGCCCGACCGAACCTAATGACGTTTTTATTTGTTAACCAGTAAGGAAAGTAGTAAAGTCGGACAGATGCATTCTAACAGAAGTCGCATTTTTGAGGGACCATTAACATGAAATTGATAAACATCTAGATAAACATAATTTAGTTAATAATGATGTTTATCTAAATGTGATGTTTATATAAAATGCGATTTTTATCTATATCTGAGGGTATGGAGGGTATATTAAATTTGTCATTCCGTTTTTAACACATCGAAATATTCATTTCCGACCCTATAAAGTATATATATATATAAAGTATATATATATATTCTTGATCAGGGTAAAATTCTAAGACGAAATAGCCATGTCCGTTTGTCTGTCTGTTGTAATCACTCTAGTCTCTAAACGAATTGAGATAGACCGCCAACATTTTGCATAGAGTCGTCTTTTGTCTGCAGTCAGGTCAAGTTCGAATATGGGCTTTATCGGTCCACGTTTAGGCATAGCCCCCATATAAGGGTACCGACCAATTTTCTGTTTTTTGGGGTTCTTAGGCGTGTTTTTCAACCGAATTCGCTGAAATTTGGTAAATTAGGTTCTTTTGGGTACCAAATGTATCCACTAGAAATTATAAAGATCGGTCCACTTTTTCTGGTAGCCCCCATATAACGGTACCCCCAATTTACGGTATTTTGGGGGTTTTTAGCACGTTTTTAAACCGAATTGGTACAATGGGTTCTTATTGGGTACCAAATTTCTTCACTAAAAATATAAATACGGACCCATTTTTTCGGATAGCCCTCATATAAGACACCCCCAATTTTCGGTATTTTGAGTTTCTTGAGCGCGTTTTTAACCGAATTCGCTGTAATTTGGTATTTTGTAGTCGCATATGGTAACAAATCTTCCTTCCAAAAATTATTAACTTTCGCTCCCTTTAGGGGTAGTTCTGATTATATAAAAAAAATATCTGATTAGTACCGTAGGGGTTGTCCTTCAAATTATGGAATTCCAAGACGATTTAGCCATCGGTCGTAATCATTCCGCTTTCTAAGGAAATCGTTATGAAAAAAAACTGCAACCCGACGATAATGAAATATATCGGCCAGCATTTAGGCATCTCCCCCATATAATTATACCTTCTGAAGGAAAGAATTGAGACACAAAATAAAAATATTGGGTTCGAAAGTGACATATGTCGTTCATTAATTAGGCATAGTCCTCATATAATTATAACCCCAAATATTCGGTAATACCTAAACTATGTAATCTAACATTGTAATCTAAATTGCAGTAGTTTGAGGATTGTATATACTACCATTTCATTAAAAATAGCTGAACCGGTTTGTAGAATTATCGGTATAGGTTCATTTTTGGCATGTTCCCTATATTTTCACTTCAAGTATCTGTCAGTATACTTATGGTGGAGGGTATCCAAAGTCAACCCGGCTGAACTTAACGCTTTTCACTAGTTTTATTTTAATTTTACCAAAATTTGCACAAAAATTTGCCTACAAGTCCAACATTGCGTGCCACTCCCTCTAGATCTTCTACTTCACATGTTGGATATCTTGTGAGAGATATGGCAGATATCATCCGCATAGTCTAAGTCTTTGTGCTGCCGTGAGAGACTCCACGGAAAACATTGCATCTGCTCAATCTACACGTAATAAACGATGTGCCAAACACCCTAACTATTTTCGAAATTTTGCATATAATTTTGAATTGCGTCTAGAATGATGTGTCAATTAATTATGCGTTTAGATTTTTGCAACACTCTTGTATATAACCAATGTGGAGCAAAGTATCATATAGTCGGCCCCGTCTGTCTTCAGTCTTTTCCTCTCATAGTACAAAAAATTTCCAACCAAAGTTTGGTAATGATTATGAAACCCAATTGACAATGTTCCTACTACCAAATAGGAGTAACTACAACAAACAGGTTTTACAAAATTAAAAAAAAGAAAAAAAACATTTTTGCACGCCTTAAAATTGTTTTCCTTTCTATTTCTTCAATATCCTATTACTCGCACTAAACTTCATTTTTTGTTTCATGTTTAGAAAATAATCTTAAGACAATGAAGTGTAGATTTAATTAATTAAAATAATTTCGTGAATAATTCTTTCATTAAAATTCGAATTTCATTTACGCCCTCTCCTTCTGTTATCTATTATGCGTATCGTTTTTGTTCACAGCAACAACCTTCAAACGAACACTTGCTGTGCGTATTTAAATTCATTTTGTTTCTTTCAACAAATTCGAATCAAGGTTTGGTGGAATCTACCATAAAATATCCGAGCGAATGCTATTCAGCAGAATTTTTCGGTTTATTTCCACATTTTCATTAATGATGACGACACAGTGACCAAAAAAGTCGGCTTTGTCGTTTCCTCGTCGCCGTCGTCTTCTTCCATTTCCCATATTGAGGGTGTTGTACTAACTTTTGTTTTGTTTCGATGTATTTATTGTGTGTTTGTTTGAAAACGTTTTGTGATTGTGTGAATATTTTAATGAATTTTTATTGTTTCACTGTATGGAACAACGCTCTCTGTGTGACGCCTTTACGCCTAGGAAATTCTTTTAATGTAAGGCGGATCTCTTCTTTTTTGGGTATGAAACGATTAAAGTCAACTGAGGCAAACACAATCTCATAGAATAGTTGATTAGATTCGGAAATTGATACCACACAGTAATTAATAATATCCAGCAATGAAGGTAAAACTGAAAATTTTCGTTTTTATTTTACAAAATATGACAAATTTAATTTTATTTATTCACAGTGGGATCTTTTCAGTTGTTGCTGTTGTTGACCATCAACAGACCGTTAAATGAACCCACGCAATAAAAAACTGAAAATATATTTCAAATAATTTTGACATATCATATCGTACGGTTAACTGCCATTGTATTCTGGTAACAAAAGTAAAGAATGGAAATTAAAACAAATTCAACCACCCGTTGGTGGTCATTCCCACAGTTTGCCTGGTATCTTATGTGAACTAATGCACGACTTCGAAAATCGGCATAATTTAATTTAATTTTGTAAATATGACATCTATATTTTGAAGGAACCGTTGTATTGGATATTTATTAGACATTGTTTTTAAAAACGTCTACACTGAGCTAAACAGTGATCTCTAACGGAAAGTGCTGAGTTATGCAAATGACAATATAATCCATTGGCTCAAATAAAACCCATAACAAATAAAAAGGGTTTAGTTCGGCCGAACTTTTTATACCACCATGTGGTGTACATTCAAAATTCCTTTAAAAAGACGGGACCTTTATATGGAGACGTTGTCATTATACCCTACACAACTATGTTGTCAGGGTATTATAGCTTTGTGCAGCCCCAAATATTTGTAACGCCGTGAAATATTGGTCCTAGAGCCACCTTTAAGTATACCGATCATCATATCTCGACTAGCTGAGTCGATCTAGACATGTGTGTCCGTCCGTCCGTCTGTCCATTATAATTTGTAAACACGATACAGGCTACAGTTATGGACCAATCTTCACGAAATTTTGCATGTAGGATGGGTTCTGGCCAATGAAGACCCCTATTGTGTTTGGAAAAGATCGATTAATATTAAGGGGATGAAATGGACCAAAAACATTATTTTTGTCGGGTTTTCTGGTCGCTCCAGAGGCCACAATTATGGCCCAAACACCGCGAATTTTTGCATGGAGAAAGGGGATCGGGCCAGAGATAAAGCATGCATGTTTTGATAAAGATCGGTCAATATTTAGCGGGTCAAATGGACCCTGACTTTTGTGTGAAAAAATTGTATTCTATGACATATATATTTACTCCTAGAGGATGTAGACCCGAGGAGTTAATAGCATATCCACGAGGAGTGGTTGGCCTTTAAATTGATACCAAATATAGTGATGTATCTACTCAGATGTGGGAGTTACAGTCAAATATTTACAGGTGCTTACGTATACAGATATTATTTAGTAACCCATTACCCGCTGATGGTTTTAAAAATTTTCATGAAGTTCCAGTTATGGTCAAGAACAATTTTTCAATTTTTACAATTTTCGGTGATAATCAGATTAAAATTTTTGGATGAAATGGACCGAAAACTTAATTTTGTGTGTGTTTTCGAGTCGAGTATAATCCGAAAATCACAACACAACCCACCGTGAAGGTAATCTGGACAAGTAATTAGACGGATTGTACTGAATATTCGAAGAAGTAAGGAAGAGGTGTTGTTGACCACTAATCGGGCAAGAGGAGGCAAATATCACGAAATATTACTCAGACTCGTAATAAACATCCTCAGAAAGTTAGAGTTCGTGGTAGTTGTGTAGGGTATCGTATGGTCGGTCCCGTCCGACTATACTGCTCCGCTCACTGGTTTTAAATAGTCTTCTAGTAGGTTGTTTATACTTTTAGTAAATTAACACTAGATTGACGAAGGCGATCATTTTGGCCGTTTTACAATTTCAAGTACAAAAACAACTGTGCATATAATGACACAATATGCCTGATGAGCCGCTTAACCAACTGCGAAACGCGTCGCATAATAGTGGGAATGTAGTATTTTTCTGGTTTTCCTTTTCATTGCA
Organism: Musca vetustissima; assembly: GCF_032173495.1. Taxonomy (NCBI): domain Eukaryota; kingdom Metazoa; phylum Arthropoda; class Insecta; order Diptera; family Muscidae; genus Musca; species Musca vetustissima. The sequence continues at coordinate 28,754 of NW_026883455.1, forward strand.
ACTCCGATCATGTAGCTCATCTCGAAAGAGAAATTAATAAAAAAACATTTACATGAATGATCCTTCGCCCTAAAAAGGCATAAAAACAAAGCTCGAAAACATAATATGTTTTGTAAATTTTTCTAAAAAAAAACTAAGATTTGCACCAAAGCTTGGAAGCTTTGGCACTTTAGGCTTTGATGCGAATCTTAGTTTTTTTTTTAGAAAAACAAGTGAAAAAGTGTCAGTCGTTGTTGCCGACAGATATATACCCTCACCCTATGGTTTGCGGAGGAGGTTTTCGGAGTTATACACAGATTTTATAATTCGTTTTATATAAGTTCTATTTTTAATTAAAGATGTTCCGGATTTTATGTTGATCAAATATATAATATTGAAACTTTCTGTAGGATGTACCAGAGGAAAGGGCGGGCCCGTCAGCCCTTTCGGACTTTATTTAGGCTTGGCAAAGATAATTGGTTGTGCAAAGTTTGGTTCAAATTGGACATTCCATTCGCCTGATATTGGATTCATAAATATTGAGAATTTTGACCATTTGTGGGGGAGGTACCAGAAAGAGTGGACTAATGGATCCCACCTTGAAACTTGATCTATTATTGGTAAAGATAATAGGTTGTGCAAAGCTTAGTTCACATCGGACATTCCATTCAACTAATATTGGATTCATAAATATTGAAAATTTTGACCAATTCTGGGGGAGGTACCAGAAGGAGTGGGCCAATTTTTGTTTACGTTAATAGATTTTGCAAAATTTGCTTTAAATCAGGCATTCCATTTGCCTGATATTGGTTTTATAAATATGAACAATTTTGACCCTCTGTAGTGGAGGTACCAGAAGGAGTGGACCAATGGGTACCATCTTCCTACTTGATCTAGGTTTGGAAAAGATAGGATGGGTTCTGGCCAATGAAGACCCCTATTGTGTTTGGAAAAGATCGATTAATATTAAGGGGATGAAATGGACCAAAAACATTATTTTTGTCGGGTTTTCTGGTCGCTCCAGAGGCCACAATTATGGCCCAAACACCGCGAATTTTTGCATGGAGAAAGGGGATCGGGCCAGAGATAAAGCATGCATGTTTTGATAAAGATCGGTCAATATTTAGCGGGTCAAATGGACCCTGACTTTTGTGTGAAAAAATTGTATTCTATGACATATATATTTACTCCTAGAGGATGTAGACCCGAGGAGTTAATAGCATATCCACGAGGAGTGGTTGGCCTTTAAATTGATACCAAATATAGTGATGTATCTACTCAGATGTGGGAGTTACAGTCAAATATTTACAGGTGCTTACGTATACAGATATTATTTAGTAACCCATTACCCGCTGATGGCTTTAAAAATTTTCATGAAGTTCCAGTTATGGTCAAGAACAATTTTTCAATTTTTACAATTTTCGGTGATAATCAGATTAAAATTTTGGGATGAAATGGACCGAAAACTTAATTTTGTGTGTGTTTTCGAGTCGAGTATAATCCGAAAATTACAACACAACCCACCGTGAAGGTAATCTGGACAAGTAATTAGACGGACTGTACTGAATATTCGAAAAAGTAAGGAAGAGGTGTTGTTGACCACTAATCGGGCAAGAGGAGGCAAATATCACGAAATATTACTCAGACTCGTAATAAACATCCTCAGAAAGTTAGAGTTCGTGGTAGTTGTGTAGGGTATCGTATGGTCGGTCCCGTCCGACTATACTGCTCCGCTCACTGGTTTTAAATAGTCTTCTAGTAGGTTGTTTATACTTTTAGTAAATTAACACTAGATTGACGAAGGCGATCATTTTGGCCGTTTTACAATTTCAAGTACAAAAACAACTGTGCATATAATGACACAATATGCCTGATGAGCCGCTTAACCAACTGCGAAACGCGTCGCATAATAGTGGGAATGTAGTATTTTTCTGGTTTTCCTTTTCATTGCAACTCCGATCATGTAGCTCATCTCGAAAGAGAAATTAATAAAAAAAACATTTACATGAATGATCCTTCGCCCTAAAAAGGCATAAAAACAAAGCTCGAAAACATAATATGTTTTGTAAATTTTTCTAAAAAAAAACTAAGATTTGCACCAAAGCTTGAAAGTGGTTTTAGTCCACTTTAGGCTTTGATGCGAATCTTAGTTTTTTTAGAAAAACAAGTGAAAAAGTGTCAGTCGGTGTTGCCGACAGATATATACCCTCACCCTATGGTTTGCGGAGGAGGTTTTCGGAGTTATACACAGATTTTATAATTCGTTTTATATAAGTTCTATTTTTAATTAAAGATGTTCCGGATTTTATGTTGATCAAATATATAATATTGAAACTTTCTGTAGGATGTACCAGAGGAAAGGGCGGGCCCGTCAGCCCTTTCGGACTTTATTTAGGCTTGGCAAAGATAATTGGTTGTGCAAAGTTTGGTTCAAATTGGACATTCCATTCGCCTGATATTGGATTCATAAATATTGAGAATTTTGACCATTTGTGGGGGAGGTACCAGAAAGAGTGGACTAATGGATCCCACCTTGAAACTTGATCTATTATTGGTAAAGATAATAGGTTGTGCAAAGCTTAGTTCACATCGGACATTCCATTCAACTAATATTGGATTCATAAATATTGAAAATTTTGACCAATTCTGGGGGAGGTACCAGAAGGAGTGGGCCAATTTTTGTTTACGTTAATAGATTTTGCAAAATTTGCTTTAAATCAGGCATTCCATTTGCCTGATATTGGTTTTATAAATATGAACAATTTTGACCCTCTGTAGTGGAGGTACCAGAAGGAGTGGACCAATGGGTACCATCTTCCTACTTGATCTAGGTTTGGAAAAGATAATAGGTTGTACATAGCTTCGTTAAAATCGGGTAGTCCGTTTTCATGTTATTATAAAAATAATTTTTAGCACAATTTTGACCATTTTGTGGGGGACTTATGGCTCCCATCTTCAAACTTTATTTAGGCTTGGTAAAGATAATTGGTTGTGCAAAGTTTGGTTCAAATCGGACATTCCATTAGCCAGATATTGGATTTATAAATATTGAAAAGTTTGACCCTCTGCGGTGGAGGTACCAGAAGGAGTGGACCAATGGGTCCCATCTTCCTACTTAATCTAGGTTTTGTAAAGATAATAGGTTGTACAAAATTTGGTTCAAGTCGGATGGTCCGTTAGCATGTTATTATAAAATTAATATTTTGCACAATTTTGAATATTTTGCGGGGGAAGTACCAAAAGGAGTGGACCGATATTCCCCATCTTCGAACTTAAACCAAATTTGAAAGATATATTGAGATGTGCAAAGTTTGGATAAAATCGATTAATCCCTTCGAGAGGACGGACGGATATGTGTAAATCGACTCCATTTTTCTGAAACTGATTTGGTAAAAAGAAACATGGAAAACAATATTTCGACGAGGCACATTTTCACCGTATCAAAGTGTATATACCCTCATTAGCCAAAAGGCTGAGGGAACGACTTATATATAATTTATAGAGTCCCCGATGAATCTTTCGAGGTGTTGCAATAATGTTTATACCCTCCACCATAGTATGGAGGGTATATTAATTTTGTCATTCCGTTTGTAACTCATCGAAATAATCATTTCCGACCATATAAAGTATATATATATATATATATATTCTTAATCAGAGTAAAATTCTAAGACGATCTAGTCATGTCCGTCAGTCTGTAGTAATCACGCTATCTTCTGAAAGAATTGAGATAGGGTTCTGATATTTTGTATAGATTTGTCTTTTGTCTTCAGGCAGGTCAAGTTCGAAGATGGGATTTATCGGTCCCCGTTTTTCTGGTAGCTCCCCTATAACGGTACATCCTAATTTTCAGTATTTTGGGGGGTTTTTATCGTATTTCTTCACCGAATTAAGTGTAATTTAGTGTTTTGAGTTCTTAAAAGGTACCAAATCTCTCCCAAATTTTCGCTGCAATTTGGTATTTTGTAGTTGTATATGGTAACAAATCTCCCTACCAAAAATTATTAATATTCGCCCCCTTTTAGGGACAGTCCCCATATACCCCCCCCCCTTTTTATACCCTCCACCATAGTATGGAGGGTATATTAGTTTTGTCTTTCCGTTTGTAACACATCGAAATAATTATTTTCGACCCTATAAAGTATATATATTTTTAAAAAAATGTAAAATTCTATTATTACCATGTCCGTCTGTTGTAATCACTTTAGCGTTTAAACGAATTGAGATAGATTGTCAAAATTTTGCATAGAATCTTTTGTCTGCCGGTCCACGTCAACATAAGGGTAAGGAATGAAATCAAAATTTTCTGAAACGGATTTGGCCCAAAGAAACATGGGGTCTAGAACCACTATTTCGATGAGGCACATTTTCGCCGTGTTAAAGTGTCACCTTCATTTTTCACTTGTTGTACCCTTCACCACACTGTGGTACAGGGTATTATGTCTTTGTGCATATGTTTGTAACAGGCAAAAGGAAATGAGATAGAGATGGTTCCTTTTGAGAATATGTATAGAATCACGTTCTAAGTCTATTTATGCATGTCCGTCCGTCTGACCGTCTGTCTGTCCATGTTAAATTGTGAACAAAGTACAGGTCGCATTTATGATCCGAATTGGATGAAACTTGGCATAGGTCACTTACCCGGCCCAAGGACGAACCCTATTGAAATTGGGAAAAATCGGTTCAGATTTAGATATAGCTCCCATATATATATATATATATATATATATATATATATATATATATATATATATATATATTTGTCCGATTTAATGTAAACGTGTATATCTTTCGATGTGCACGAAATTTGGTACAGCCTAATGATTTAGGTCTAGAATAATGTGTGTTAAGTTTCCTGAAAATCGGTTCGGATTTAGATATAGCTCCCATATATATATTTAACCGATTTAATGTAAACGGTCCCTATATATCTTTGGATTTGCACGAAATTTTGCATGGGGTAATGAATTAGGTCTAGAATGTGGTGTGTTAAGTTTCCTGAAAATCGGTTCAGATTTAGATATAGCTCCCATATATAGTATCGTCCGATTTAAGGTAAATGGTGCACCAAAGTCCCTATATATATTTTGTTCAGATTTAGATATAGCTCCCATATATGGGCAATATAGCCAATATTTTAACATAGCTGAAGCGGAGGTTCACCCCCTTATAACATTTTGTGTATGTAGTATGCACAGCTTCAGAGTAATACTCATCCGATGGTGAAAATTTTGTGCGATCAAATTTCTAAAAAACCTATTTTTTGCGGCAAATTTATAGATCTGTCAACTGAATGATATGGGTACCCGCGATCAATAATTTTTTTACGTTTCGGATAGTATATAATCTTTTTCGTAAAAATCCATCTACTAGAACGGCGGAAACTGGCCTTCCAAAAACACGAAATTTGGCAAAAATTTTTTTTTGAAAATATCGCGGATTTAATTGCGTTTTCTCGGAAGGGTCTTGCTACAATCCACAAGGTGTATGCTTATACACCAAATGTGATTATTTTTAAATATGTCAATTTGTCGGCAAAATCCGGGTAAACTTGCAGAATAATCCCAACATTTTTTCTTGTATAAAATAAAAAAATAAATATGATGACGTTATTTTTTCGAACCGACGTTATTTTTTCGATTTGTTTTACAAACCGCTACACGGACTTGTGTGATTTTGATATCATTTGATTCATCATGGTGTTTAGATTATGTAGATATTTTTATATAAATTAATATAATGAAAAATTTTAATATAATGAAAATATTGATATTTTCTCATATTTCGCGAAGATGTGCAACTTTATAGCGAATATTATAATATATTTATGTTCTTATTTTACGGAGGAAGATCTATATCAACGTTTTTGGTCAATATAATAAACGGCGTAATTTTAAGATTTTTTTTTCTTATGCCCAAAATTAAAACCTTTTTTGCGTGCATCAACCAAAAATTTGATCACGAACGGTTTCGGAGTCAGAACATTTTTCTCTATATGTGTACCAAAAACCATTGATGTGCCACAAAAACAAAAAACTTGATTTTTTGAAAATGAGATATTAAAAAATTGGCAATATTGCCCATATATTTTCATGCCACTAAATGTAAATGGTGCACCAATTCCCTATATATCTTTCGATTTGCACGAAATTTGCACATCGTAATGAATTAGGCCTAGAATGATGTGTGTTATGTTTCATGAAAATCGGTTCAGATTTATATATAGCTCCCATATAGTTTTTCGTCCGGTTTAAGGTAAATGTTTTCACGAAATTTGGTACAGCGTAATGAATTTCAGAATGACATGTTTATGGATCCAATTTCATTTCACTGGTCCTTTAAAAATGCGACGTCTGTCAGGATTCATCTGTTGAATATACCCATAGTGGTGAAGGGTATCATATAGTCGGCTCCATCCGACTTTACTACTTTTCTTACTGGTTGTATTTGAATTTTTCATGTAAGGGTGATGATCATTTGAGAGAGTCGTTTTATAAATGTCTGACAGTCGGCCCTTCGCCTGTCCCTCTGTCCATGTTCAGGTTCCACTTATAATCTGAAAGAAATGAAGCGTGGCACAACCCACTCCTTTCATCCGGTAGGATTAAAATTGTGCACCAAACAATCAACATTTTTATACCCTTCACCACAGGTACAGGGTATTATGTCTTTGTGCATATGTTTGTAACAGGCAAAAGAAATCGAGATAGAATCGTGGTTCCTTTTGAAAATATTTTGCCAGCGAACTGAATTATGCGAAGTTTTGTTGGAATCGTTTCAGGTTTATACATCGCTTCCATATATAGTTTCCTTCGATTTTATGTGAATGATGCCCATACTGTCAATGTTTGTCCGATTGAGACAAAATTTTACACAGCGTACTGAAATTACAGCATGTTGTTTCGTGTCGAGATATAATTTGGATAGCGCACTGTGTTGCAACATATCAAATGGTGGATGCCACGTACGCCAATTTATATAGATCTTACACATATTTTAATCGATGATTTTAATTTAGTTCAAATATCTATGTACTTCACTCAGTTTCGTCCGATTCCATTTGAATAATAACCGTAACGGTTATAAGTTATATCAAACCAGATAAAAAATAACTGTTATTATGTGGCCTAAATAAAAAAATCCACTTTATTTATTTATTTTTTAACGGAAAAAATAAACGTTGATTTGTAACTGTTAAAAATTATTTTTTATTTTTTCCCTTAAAAATTAAAGTCTTTTTGGGACTTTTATTTTTTCCATCAAAAATAAAAGTCTTTTTGGGATTTTTATTTTTTCCGTCAGAAAATAAAACTCTTTTTACGTAAATAAACATATAGAGTTTTACCAGTTATATTTTGACCTAATAGTCAGGGGAATGAATAAAACTACACTTGTATAAAAATATATAAATATTTTTTACAATCTTGTGTACACTTATTGTAACAAGGACAGAGATTTATAAATTGTAATTTTATATATACAAGTTGTTTTATTTCCTGACGGAAAAAATAAAAATCCCAAAAAGACTGTTATTTTTGACGGAAAAAATAAAAGTCCCAAAAAAACTTTTATTTTTGACGGAAAAATAAAAATCCCAGAAAGACTTTTATTTTTTACGGAAAAAATAAAAATCATTTTTAACAGTTAAAAATCAACGTTTATTTTTTCCGTTAAAAAATAATTCTTAACATGGGAACTGAGAGTGTTTTCTCAAGATCATTGGTATATGACACTATTGGTGTCCTATTTCTCTAACAGTAAGATTTTTTTGTTCGCATTTTAAAAAATAACTGTTATTTGCGGTTCCTGGCTATGTCTATTCTATCTAAAAGATAATGTACATATCGACGCCTCCGAACCATAGTATGCTAAGTCTGAAAAGTGAGTTTTTCAGTAGAAGCTTTCAAAGTATGGAAGTATCTTTATTCGTACGTGCCATGCTAAGTACATTTTGCTTATAACTTTGGTTTGGATAGGCCGATGATTACCAAAATTTCAGTGAATTTAAATTAAGGACCGTAGTATTTAAAAACGTTAAGAACTTTAAAACATGCTAAGTCGACTTAGAATACTATGGTTCGGAGGCGTCGATATGAGCATTTTTTGTATGTACCCAAAGCGGTGAAGGGTATCATATAGTCGGCTCCGTCCGACTTTCGATCTTTCTTTACTTGTTTCCGATTGGGACGACCAAGTGTAGACTGAATTTTTCTATTTTTTGTTGAAATCGGTTTAGATTTTGATATTTAGATTCCATATATATTTTCGATCGATTGCCCCAAAATACTCATAGTTTGTCAGATTGCGACGACATTTTGCAAGCGTACCAAAACGAAACTAGAATAATTTGCTTTAAATTTTGTTGAAGTAGATTCAAATTTCAACACAGCTCCCATATACATACATAGTCAGTCGATCGGTCCAGATTTACATATACAAATTATAATATTTAATTTTAAAAATTTTCATTTAATTGGTTCATCATGTGATATATTATATGACGCCTAATAACTCCGGTTTTACGTCCGGGGTCCAACAAAGTTGCTAGATCTACCGTGTCAACATTTTGGTTGTATATAAATAATAAATTGCAACCAAAATCTTTATAAAGGTTTTAATCGTGATATATTCAACCCAAAACTTACTTTATATAACCAAAGTGGTATAGGGTATTATATATTCGATCCAGTCCGACTTTAATCTTTCCTTTCCGATTAGTGTAATGTACATTTGGTTGTATTATTGTTCATAGGATTTTCTTTTCAATAGTACGTTGATAAAAAATATAACTAAAATTGATAAATTATCAAACTCCTTACAAATTCCACAAATGTTTTCGAATGACATCATATTTAATTTTTTGTTCGTTTTTGGCAAATGTCTCAAACAATTTGCAAATAACTACTGTGTCATTATTATCTTGAACTTGGTTCACTCATTTATATAAAAATGTTTATTTATTTTAATGGACGAAATGCCAACAATTACTGAAGAACGCCCTTAATTAAGCTCTGGCAAGAATTCATTGCAAAAAAACAAAACTTTGAACAGAAAAACAAAGGAGATCCATAATTTAACTGCGTCTGGGGGAACTCAATCGCAATTCAACAAAAAGGGCAACATGCGACATGGGTGTGTTGGTCGGTTGGTTGGTCCAATTATTCATGTAGCTGGTTCGTCGTTGAGTTCACATGCAAGGCAAACTTTAGACGTCGCCTGGCTCTCTGTTTCCTCCATTCAAACGAAACTCCTGTCAAACTGTGACATCTGACTGATTTAATATTGACCCCTTCTCCGGCGATCGGCCAGACAGTCAGAATGCAACATTGTCAGTTGGCAATTGTTGCTTGGTGGTGCTCGATGTTGGCCGGCTGTTGATTTTATTGTTATTGTTCCTCATGGCTTTTGGGGGTTTGCTTTCTCAGCGACCTTTGAAATTATCATCGTCTTGTTTGGTGGCCGTCCGGGTGCTCTGGAAAACAGCATTTGTGAAATGTTCATTTAACGCCGCAGGTGATTTGTGAACAAATTACGTGTACCACCACGACCAACAGGAACAGCCATTGACATGAACTGAATACCTGAATAGTCGGACAGGCGTCCGGCCACCTTCCTCATTTGCCGCCGTTCTTGTTCGATGTTTACCCAACACAATGCAAATTAAAAATCAAATCATTTGTTCGAAATGAATGCGTATTCCGTTTTCGTAGCTTTTAGCACGAAGACATTTCTTCGTCTCTTTTTCTTTTTTTATGAAATGAGCTGTACATGCGGTAGAAACGATTAACTGACACTAAATTGTAATTGATGAGGTTTAAACGCAAGCCAAGAGCTCAATTAGTTCACAACGCGGGGGTCAAATTTAACAGCAAAGAGACAAGTGAGAAAGTTTAATGTCACAGATTTTGCAAAGAACAAATTAAGAAAGCAATCCATTGCCATTTCAATATTGTTTTGATATTTAGGGTAAATTAAATTATGTAAGTAATGTTACAGATTTAAAAATTGAGTAAAGAAAACATAAATTCTTAATTTAAAATGAATTTTCAATTCAAAAACTTAAATTGTAATCAATATGGAAGTATACTAGTACTTTAGAATTTTGAAAATTTCCTCGACGGTGCATTTCCTTTGGAGGATTTCGAGGAGTTTGAAACATGCGGATCGAAGAGAAATAAATTCATTATGCGATGTAAATTCATAAAATTACATCAATGTTCTATGTACCCTTTCTAGAGTTGTGGGCAGCTGTGTATAAATAAGTTGTAGTCATATTGGAAAAGAGAAACTCTGAGTAGTTATAAAACGGACTGCACAGCTTTAAAATTTTTTCGTATCTATAATCATCGGTATTAGTACAAGGACTACTATATAAATTTCTAGCGGAGACAAGACAATGTGTTCCATGGTCCACCTGACACTTTCATTCGAAAGATTTTAATATAAACGTACTCAGTACGGTTTGAAGTAGGACACACATATAAAATAGAATTCGAAGTGGATTTATATTTTCGGAAGATGCTATTGAAGCGTTTAAACGCCGTGCTTTAGCAGTATTTCCATCGATTTAAAAAAAGAAAGTTCAAAAGTTTGGATATATACAAGAGATGCTAATATATAGAATATCCTGTATATAGAACAGACATATAATCTTTAGAGGACCATTGGAATGGAACCGGCGAAACTAAATGTGTGATATACATAGATATTTAAAACATTTAAAAAACCCATACACATACCTTTCTGAAATCTATGAAAAATTCATGTCAATCGGTTTTTTTCTGTACCATTTGTATAAAATCGAACAAAATAATGTATGTAGAAAAATATATAAATCCGGACCTAATTGTGCAACCGTGGCATATACCATTTGGTATGCTACAGCACAGTGCGCTGACAACACTTTTATCTCCTGTATATGGAATAGACGTAGGCTGCTCGGTGTACAATTAACATAAAATCAGACTCAAATATATATAGGAGTAACTCACTTCTGCCAAATTTCGTGTAAATCGAATAAACATAGCCTATTCGGTGCACCATTTACATAAATTCGGACGAAACTTTGTATGGGATCTATATCTAAATCTGAGCCGATTTCCATAAGACTTTGCATACATTAATATGGACCTAATTCAGTGCGCTGTACAAAATTTTGTTTCAATCGGACAAATTTTGGGTGTTTGGTGCACTATTTAGTTCAAATCGGATGGAAATATATTTGGAAGCTATATCTAAATCTGAACCGATTTTCTCCAATTTGAATAGGGTTCGCCCTTGGGCCAAATAAGTGAACTGTGCCAAATTTCATCTAAATAGGATCATAGATGTCGTCTGTAATTTGTTCACAAGAATACATGGACAGACGGACGGACATGCATAAATCTACTCAGAAAGTGATTCTATGCATATTCTCAAAAGGAACCATGTGGCTATCTCGTTTCCATTTTCCTGTTTCAAACATATGCACAAAGACATAACACCCTGCACCACAGTGTGGGCAACGTTATACAAATTGTACAGAAAGACGAAATAGCATGTGGTAAGTTTCGACTCGAAGTCTGGCCGATTGAAATTAGATTTGGAATAGGCTGTCGAATGACAAGTGTATGGATTGATTGTTCGGTTCACTTATAAATACAATAATTTTGTCCGATTTCCTAGAAACATCTCTAGTATATACCCAAAGTGGCGAAGAGTATCATTTAGTCCGCCCCGTCCGACTTTTGTACTTTCCTTACTGGTTTTCCTAATATTTGGGTTTGCTTAGTTCAATAGGTTTCCTATCGAATACCAAGTAGAAATTAAAAACCAGTAAAGAAAGTAGCAAAGTCGGACGGGGCCGACTATATGATACCCTTCACCACTTTGGGTATATTCAACAGATGAATCCTAAAAGACGTCGCATTTTTAAAGGACCAGTAAAATTAAATTGGATCAATAAACATGTCATTCTGCAACCGATTCTAAATTTTTTCATTTAGTCAGATGTAGAAGCTATATCTAACTCTGAACCGATTTTTCCCGAAATTTAACACACATCATTCTAGACTTAATTCATTACGCTGTGCCAAATTTCGTGCAAATCGAGAAATTTATAGGGGCTTTGGTGCACCATTTACATTAAATCGAACGAAAATATATATGGGAGCTATATCTAAATCTGAACCGATTTTCAGGAAACTGAACACACATCATTCTAGACCTAATTCATTGCGATGTGCCAAATTTCGTGCAAATCGAAAGATATATAGGGACATTGGTGGACCATTTACATTAAATCGGACGAAAATATATATATATATATATATATATATGGAAGCTATATCTAAATATTAACCGACTTTCACGAAACTTAACGCACATCATTCTAGACCTAATTCATTGCGATGTGCTAAAATTCGTGCAAATCGAAAGATATATAGGGATCTTGGTGGATCATTTACATTAAGGGAACCCCACCCATTCTCAATTTTAATTTTTCAAGATTTTCAATGGGCTCGTAAATCAATACCAATGCTTGTTAAGGTTTGTAACTTTGCACATATATATTTGAAGATTTAAAAGAGAAGAAAAATAGTTTACAAAAAAAATTTGTTATTGCTTTGTTGTTGTTTTTTTTTGTAATTAAAGAAAAGTCCTTATTTTTGATGGCGGGCATGATAACTCCTCACTGGAACATCGGAATCCGAAAATTCCAACGGTGTTAGAAAGAGTACATGTCTGGCTCTCGTATGAACTAGGATTATTGACTTCGCCCTAAAATTAACAAAGTGGCGGACCTTTGAAAAAAATATTTTTGGAAAATCGCCGATTTTTGACCAAAAACCAAGTTAAAAATAAGGAAGATCTTTACCGATTGGCTTTATCCTAGTTCATACGATAGCTATACACTCACCGAGAAACGTGTAAAAATTTGAAATCGATTAGGTTATTAGTTTTTGAGTTATCGTGCCCGCCATTCGCAAAAGAGAAAAACGCGTTTAAAGTTTGTGAAGCCCTTTAGCCGTCACTTGATGCTGACACAATAAATCGGCTATATCGTCAAGAGTTCTTGAGATTTTCACTTGAAATTTTGTGGAGACATTCTTGAATTAGTGTAGAATCGAATTAAATCAAAAAAAAATTTGACCCCGAGAATGGGGGGGGGTCCCTTAAATGGGACGAAAATATATATGGGAGCTATATCTAAATCTGAACCGATTTTTCCCAGTTTCAATAGGGTTCGTCCTTGGGCCAAATAAGTGACCTTTTCCAAATTTCATCCAAATCGGATCATAAATGTGACCTGTATTTTCACCACAGTGTGGTGAAGGGTAAAACATTGACGAAAAATCGTAGTGTTGCATTTGCAGAAACACTAAAAATCAGTTTGTATTGAGAACCCGAACAACTTAGTTGCAACTGAATAAGACACAAACTTTGTCCAATTAGGAGACAATTTGTTGCTGAAATAATTAGATAAGTCATTTGTTAAGCTGGGTTTAACATGCCTATACAATACAAATCGTAGAAGCACTTCTTGTTTATATAGAGGGTAGGGTATCATATAGTCAGCCTGACCCAACCTTTGGTATTTTGCATGAAATGTTGGTTTCTGGCTTTTAATTATTTGTTTAAACCTATAACATTTTTCTCTTCACTTCAAATGTTTGCTTAAACCAAAAGTCCAATAACGCATTTCAAGAGCTGTAGTCTCCAGCTATTATTTATTTAAAATTGTGAATTGTATCAAAGGGAAAGCTTTCAAGCATTTCACTCGGAAGAAATGTACATTTATCATTGATAACATAAAATGTATTATTGTTTGTTTCTTGTTGTTGCTTTTGCTGATGTTGCTGCTGCTATTGTCTATGGAAGAAATAACAATTGTATCAAAATATGATGTTGAAAAACAATTCAAAAACGAAGCCGAATACAAATGATGTAGTCTCTACTATATGAACATACATTTACAGACAACAAACATCATGAAATGTCCATATTGGACAATGACAATTACACAGGGCAACAATATCAGACTGAAATAAAAACTCATTTTATAAAAAACCTAGAAACAATAAATTCCTTTAAATCTCTCATGAAAAATATTCCATTAAATTTCAAGGCACCGAGTGAGCTTTTTAGCCTGCGTTTCATAATCCCGACATTAATTTTCAATATTTAATTACATACTAAAATTTTGTTCACCAGTGTTAATCGCCTTTACAAAACGAAACGTTATACCAACAACCAACTGAATCAGTGTAAACGCGTTGTTCACAAAACAAGAAGCGTTGAAGTGGCCACGATGACGGCAATGATATCTGTCTGCAAGAACGACAGCTCAGTCAGCCAAAAAATGGTTGAAAAAAATAATAAACAAAACAAACAGACAAACAAACCCATCAGGATGCCATACCCGTCCGAAAATGGCAAAGTAATAAATAATGTGAATTAAATTTTTGACAGTGAAAATATTGCAGACAACGTTGAAATTTTAAAACGATTAAATTTGGATTGACCTCAAACCGTAAAATTGTTTGTGGTCTTTTGTTGGCGGGTTTTTCGCCTCCACGGGGTAAGGGAGAAAAAGAGATGTTATAGTTGATATTAATAAGAGTGGGATTTATATTATCCTCTTTAAAGAAGAAAATAATTTTGTATTTAGTGTTAACAAAGCTTTTAACATGATCAATAAGGTATATGATGTTTTATTGTATTGAGAGAAAAAGAAGCCGATTAATGTAATTGGTGTATGGTACAATGTTAGAAGTTACGACGTGATATTAAATTTTATATAATTTATTCTTCCTGATTTACGATTTGAGTTTTTTTTTTTTTTGCTCCCATACAAATTGTATGGTACTTTTATGAGAATGCGTTCGCTTAAATTAGTTTCAAATGAAAAGGCGTTAAATTCGGCCAGGCTGAACTTTTTATACCACCATACTATAGTGCTTTCACTAACATGAAAGTAACATGAAATGGAGTTCCTAAACCCACATATTACTACATATGCTAAATCGAATGACTTTGGACAGTGTGTGATGCTATACAAATGAGCACCATAATACAAATTTTCCATAATTGGGAATTTTTCCCAAATTTTTATAAACCTAAAAACGTGTACCGATATTGATGAGTTTTGATATAGTTCATTCAAAATTCCTTAAGTCGATCGGGAATTTACATGGGGGCTATGTTATGGTGTTATGTGATAGTTAATGCTCCGAAAAAATAGTGTTACATTAAAAAGTGGGACTTATGTATGTACCGCACAAAGTTGTATATAAGTTAGTCTTCCTGAACCCTTTATACAAAATTACAGCCCCATCGGCTGGAAAATGCTGTTGAAATGTTCAAAATACTAAAAATGGGAGTTGCAGTCATACCTAATTTGATTGATGTACTTGTCCAAGCACCCCAAAATTCCGAAGTTTGGGATGTTGCTTTATATGGGGACTCCCCAAAAAATTAAGCAATATTGATCATGTTTAGTAGGTAAATTTCACACTCCATGAAAACCTAAATAATAAAGTGGACTAATATCCGCAAAATATGGAATTTTTGGGGGTACCGTTATATGGGGGCTATACCAAAACGTAGGCCGATGTACCCCATTTGCAATACCAACTATCCTAGGAGTAATATCAATACAAAAATAGCAAAGCTGTCGCAAATATTGCGATCTCTATCCTGATATCAACAGAGAAGTCGGAGACCCATAAATCGGCATAGAATTTTATTCTGTACTTTATAGGGTCTCCGGTGAATATTTTATGTACTTTATAGGGCCTCCGGTGAATATTTGGATGCGTTGCAAACGAATGACAAATTTAATATACACTCTACCTTATGGTGGAGGCTCTAAAACTGTGACATCATGTTTCGTGAATTAAAAGTTAGATGGCGCTGCTTGCATTTTATTGCCAACAAGACCCGTATTCGTACAGACGACAACGCTATGTTATTATTACCAGTAAGGAAAGTAGTAAAGTCGGACGGGACCGACTATATGATACCCTTCACCACTTTGGGTATATTCAACATATGAATCCTAACAGACGTCGCAGTTTTGAAGGACCTGTAAAATGAAATAGGATGCATAAACATGTCATTCTGCAAACTATACTAAATTTTTCATTTGGTCAGATATAGAGTTGTTTCTTGCAACGGGAAAATTATGAAAATCAATTTAAAGCAAATATCAATCGGACACCCGTTGATTATTTGGATAAACATCTTATAAACATGAGGACGAATATATATATATAAGCTTTATCGAAATCGAAACCTGTCACAGATTAGGTTATACTAATTTTAGTAAGTTTTGTGCATAACGACCACATTTTGAGCTCTTGGTGCATCATTTACTTACAATCGGGGAAAAATATATAGCTCTATCCAAATTTGAGCCGATTTCAACAAAAAATTCCACATGCTAGGTTATATTAACTTCAATACGTTGTGGAAAATAGGCCTGTCAATAGGCCTAACTTTGGGTCTTTGGTATACCATTTACATAAAATCGTAGGAAATTTATATCGAACTTCTAGGTTATACAAACTTTAGTACGTTGTGAAAAAATTGTGTAAAATCGGATGAAAATATATATGTAGAAGCTATATCTAAATCTGAACCGACTTCAACAAGACTTGCCAGAGATTAATTTATATTAACTACAGTTCATTGTAGAAAATTGTGTTGCAATCGGACAAACTTTGGCTTTTTAGTGCACAACTTACATAATCTCGGAAGAAACTATATATATGAACTATGCCTAGGCTATGCCGAATTTTGTACAAATCGAAAGAAAATATATATGAGAGATAGATCTAAATATGGACTGATTTTCAGGAAACTTATCTCACATCATTTTAGACCTAATTCATTACGCTGTTCCAAATTTCATGCAAATCGAAAGATATATAGGAACTTTGGTGCACCATTTACCTTAAATCGGACGAAAATATATATGGAAACTATATTTAAAACTGAACCGGTTTTCACGAAACTTAACACACATAATTCTAGACCTAATTCATTATGCTATGCAAAATTTCGTTTAAATCAAAAGATATATAGGGACTTTGGTACACCATTTACGTTAAATCGGACGAAAATATATATGGCAGCTATATCCAAATCTGGACCGATTTCAAGGAAACTTAACACACATCATTCTAGACCTTATTCTGTACGCTATGCCAAATTTCGTGCAAATCGGAAGATATATAGGGACTTTTGTACACCATTTATCTTAAATCGGACGAAGATATATATGGGAGCTATATCTAAATCTGAACCGATTTTTCCCAATTTCAATAGGGTTCGTCCTTGGACCGTATAAGTGGCCTATGCCAAATTTCAAACAATTCGGATTATTAATGCGACCTGTACTTTGTTTACAATTTAACATGGTCAGACAGAGAGACAGACGGACGGACGGATGGATGGACGGACATGTATAAATCGACTCAGAAAGTGATTTATGAAAAGAAACCATGTGTCTATCCTTTTGCCTGTTACAAACATATGCACAAAGACAAAATACCCTGTACCACAGTGTGGTGAATGACTGGATGAACATTTTGAGGCAAAGATCAATTAATATTGGGATCTGGCCGGACTTTGTTTTTCAAAAATATTGGATTTGATCCCAGACTTCGGATCCCGTATAACTGTCCCAAATACACCCTCCTGCACCATAACTGTCCCAAATACAGCACAGATCCTAATCCTATTCAGAATTATGGTAGCATGAGAAACGTGAAAGGCCTGAAAATAGTAAAATAATGAAAGTCGATCTTCGTGTTTTGTAAGGGCTTTAAGATGAAGTAAAAAGTATATTAGACATTACAAACTCAAATTAGATCCTTATGTTTCTTTATATGGCCTCATAGTTGTTTTGAATATTCCTAATATTAGGCATATGGAGTCACTAACCACATTTATCAATTTAATTGTATATATTCAAATTACGTAGCTTCACTATATATTGCCAAATTTTCCCATGGAGGAATTTCGGGAATTTACTTTGAAAAACATCGTCACAAATCTTAAACTACTATAAATAAGATTTTAATTTTAAATAGGTTCCTTACCAAAAACATTTGAGGTATTTAAAATACCCGTTGAAACGTTACCCTAAAGCGAAAGCATGTGTTACCTCTACTAAATCTTAATTCCGGACACATTTCATAATAGAACATTGAAAGTCCCATTAAAGAACAAAACCTATTTAATATTCCGAACTTATAGCACTAAAATATTACGCGAATTTTACATTTAATCATTTCCTTCCGAGTAATGTCTAATAATTAAATTGTGTACGTCTACTGATGCATATCACATTACATGTTTCCCTAGCGCCCTCGCCACCCTCTGCAACCTCAAACACTTAGCGCGATAAATAAACGTAATTTCCATGATTTCATTTGATAAAATTGGCTATTCAATCCTTTAGTTACGCTGGCTGGTTGCTGGAGCCATAAATCACACCACGCAAACACACACTTACACCCATACATACATACTCGCCATGTCACACCATCATCAGATCAGATCATTTCGTTGTCTGGACATTCATTGTTTCAGAAACAATGGCAGATTTTGGTTTATTTGTTCAATTGAATTGTTGTTGCTGTTGTTTGTACAGCGCAGAGATTCAAAAATTAATTCAATTCTCATTACAGCAATTAATTATAGGAAATAAATTAGCTCTCCTATTAACTTCCTCCCCAATTGTTATAAATTATGTTTTGAAGTGTGTGAGTGAATGAGGGAGAGAGAGATAAGACTTCCCTCCAATAACATTTCCACAAAATTGACGGAATATCAGTCCCTCTCGGCTGTTGAAATATTCATTCGTTCTTTCGTTTTGACACTGACACTTTGTCTGTTCGATAATACATTTAACTCAACTCAACTCCTTCATACGTACTACAATATTGGACATGTTGGAGTCCACGGGATCGACAAAAAGAGGTGCCTGAGCCAATGTGTGTACCGAAGTATGGAGGGAGTGAGTTAGGGAGCATCCAAATGGGAATAAATGACCACCAAATAGTACAATAATAAAATTTTAATTGCATAACAGATATCAACACATTAGCATTGATTGATTGACGGCAATCAATTCAAGTAGAATCTCTGCAAGATAAAAATACAGGAACAACAACAACAACAGCAGCAGCCATGTTCATTCTCCATTTTTCCATTGTTCTTCCGTATAGCACGTAAAAGGGAAATGTTTTTTAAAAACTTCAAACTTTTTTTTATTACATGAATGTGAAAGAGTGAAGATATGGTTCTAGATTTGAACAACAACGAATACATATGACCCTATGAATAAATTTATTGATATCGAAAAGTATTTTCCCAGAACACCCACATACATACATATATGAAGAGCTCTAAAATCGCTTACTAGGCACAGAACTGACTAATTGATTTGTGGGATCTTACTTATGTGAACATATGCCCCTTCCACCTTATTCCAAATTATAAAACAAATCTTATGTCGAACCGAAAATACCTTTTCGAATTTCTTCACCTCATCTTAGTT
The DNA here is from genome assembly GCF_032173495.1 of Musca vetustissima. Taxonomy (NCBI): domain Eukaryota; kingdom Metazoa; phylum Arthropoda; class Insecta; order Diptera; family Muscidae; genus Musca; species Musca vetustissima. The sequence continues at coordinate 48,282 of NW_026883455.1, forward strand.
GGCATCCACGACCGTACGAAAAAAATAACAACACCAACCAATGATTGTGGTAAAACAATGGACTAGCAGAATGAATATCGCCACTCGTCCATACAATAAACCGCATAGTACTTCAGTATAGATTGATGGACTGGAGATTGTATTTTACACATATTCATTATTGGAATGAAGAAGACCTCACACTTCATCTTTATTTTGGAATTCTTTGTTTTCACAATTTTTTAAAGAAAAAATTTCAATCGATTGTCTATGGTGTAAATTTGTATGGATAGGGATGCTACTATCAAGCCAATTGCTAAAACTATTTTACACTCGAAAATAAATCAGTGCAACTAGAGTAATTATAGCCGAGAAAGGAAGAACTGTTCTGCTTTTATCTCAAGCAGAACTACATCTCCAGCGGAACTACACTATTAAGCAGATGGTGAAATGGTTTTGTGACCTGAATACGAGGACTTTGTCAATTTTCTGCAAAGAAGTTTTTTACCCTCCGGAATGCAAAATTACAACCAGAAAGAAAGCTGCGCCAAATTTCATCAAAATCGGATCATAAATGCGAGCTGTACACTGTTTATAATTTAACATGCACAGACGGACGGGCGGACATGCATAAATCGTCTCAGAAAGTGATTCTATGCTTATTCTCAAAATGAGCCACGGGCCTATCTCGTTTTCTTTTGCCTGTTACGAACATATTACAAAGACATAATACTCTATACCACGGTGTGGGGAATGGTATAATTAGTACGGTTAGAACATTGCGTTTAAGACCCAATATACCTTAAATGGGGCGGGATAATTTCATGTAAATATATATTTTACCCGAAAGAACCGGAATTCCAAACTACAGATAATTGGTTTGGAAAATTCTGGCGTCAAAATGCCGAACCGAAAGTAGATTCTGTGGTATCCGGCGTTGGTATCTGTCCATAGAAGAAAGTCTTAAATCCCCGGCCGAAGGCCTCCCACCCCAGGAAAAATATTCACCTAATTAGCACACAACTGATGGGAATGTATTTTGGTTTTTTATTCAAAACGCTTAAGTATGAAAATAGAAAATAATCAGGGAAAATTTGTGAAATATAACGGTTTTTGGGAAACAAGTCTTTTTTGACAGGAACACATAATAAGCACACCAAGCAGCTTAGTATTATTTGAAATATTCGAGTGTATTGCTTTCCCCCGACAAAAAGAATTCCAAATCCGTGCCTCTGACCATCGAACGAACAGAAAGAACCGCATAAAATTTTAAAACAAAAAAATGCATAACAACTACAACAAAGCTAAGTTTGTACACACAAAACTGTGAAAGACAATATCGGACTTTAAGGGGAAGAACGACTGACCGACGAACCGACAAAAAAAAGACACAAACGAAAAGTAACTCAAATGCACTTTGTCACTGTCAGTTCGCACAATAAATCTATGAGATATCAGCGAGTTGTCAGACATAGAAAACTGAATTGGAACCCCAAAAGGAAGCAAAAACAGCAACGAAACGTAGGAGTCACAGCCAACAAACGCATCAGCCCCATTTTGTTATGATTCGAGCGACGATGACGCTAACAAAGGAATGATTCAATAAATGAAGCAGGGATTTCCACTAAAGGATCCTTTGTTTCGAGAAGCATTTTTTTTTTGGCTGCAAGGCACTAAATGGCCTAAAGTATTTATTAAAAACTATTATTATTTTCCTATAAATAAATGGGTTTTCCTAAAATGAAATTGTGCATTTAAAAGAAAATCCAATAAACTACTGAGAGAAATATTGAACTTTGGATACCCTCCACCATATATATACTGACAAGTACTTGAAATGATAATATAGGGAACATACCATACTATACCGATATTTCTATAAACCGATTATGTGAACCAACGCATGTTAGGGGGAACATCCCCAGAATACTGCAATATAGAGGGTACAATTATATGAGTCCATCATCAACATAAGCAGGTTTTATTTCGGGAGGTTGGATGGAAGCTCCTGTTCCAATATGAAAATTGGCATTGCAGAAAAAAATGCGGGCTATAGTTCACTATCGAACCTTACGTTCTAGTTTTTTTATCTCGAGATTCTCCGCCGGTGACATGATTACAACAGAGTCCTACAACCAAACCCAAAACGCGGAACAAATAAGAAAATTATTTTAATATAAAAATGGGGTTATAGGGGAACTACTCCAAAAAGGGGGCGAATATTAATAATTTTTGGTAGGGAGATTTGTTACCATATACGACTACAAAATATCAATGTACAGCTAATTAGGTTGAAAACGCTCTAAAGAACCCCAAAATACCGAAAAATGGTCCAATATTCATAATTTTTGAAAGATTTGGTACCTAGTAAGTACTTAAAATACTAAATTTCAGCCAATTCGGTAAAAAATACAATAAAAACCCCCAATGGTTATATGGGGGCTACCAGAAAAAGTGGACCTATATTTATAATTCTTAGTGGAGAAATTTGTTATCCAATAAAAACCCAATGTACCAAATTTCGGGGAATTCGGTTAAAAAACACGCTCAAGAACCCCAAAATACAGACAATTTGGGGTGTTCTTATATGGGAGCTATGCCTAAACATGGACCGAAATAGCTTATCTTCGAACCTGCCTGCAGACAAAAGACGACTCTATGCTAAATTTTGACGATCTATCTCAATTCGTATAGAGGCTAGAGTGATTACATGCTTAGATCGTCATAGAATTTTACGCTGATCATGAATATATACATTATGTTGTCGGAAATGATTATTATGAGTTACAAACTGCAAACAAATTAATATACCCTCCATATTATGGTGGAGGGTAAAAAAATATTTCAATTCGATTGGAAGTGATGTGAAGGCGGGCTTTGAAAAAATAATAACCAGAAGGTTTGGGCCGGTGAGTCCCATATCCGGACTTGATTTCCCCCGATATTAGAATTTTTCACCGATATTAACTTTTTGGTGTAGTTTCAACGTTTTTCGCTATTTCGGAGGGTCTTACATAATTATCAGAACTTTTGTTCTTCTCATTATGTTATGTGAAAATTAATTAGATATAAGCATCCATGCCGCCTATTCATGTATTGGGAATCTTTCGGTTAATTTTTTTAAACACTGAACACTTACCTTTTTTAAGATTTTAGAAATATTAAAAAAACAAATTAAATATTTATGCATTCCTTATCCTTTATTCAATATTTAAATCGCTTACTCAGACAAACGACTTAATAAAACACCATATTTTCACCCACAATTATTTCCCATCGCCATTAATCCATTTGCCGTTTAACGAACTCTTAATTTGAATTGCATATTTTGTAGGAGATATTCATTCAAATTGCATTTTTCATTTCAATTGTACAAATTATGAATAATTAAAAGAAATGTAACACATTTCAAAAGACATGACTCCTGGATGTCGTCGCCGACTCCATGTCATTTAGTTTGAAAAAATAAAAAAAAAACACTGAACAGCTATGAAAAAAATTGCAAGTCTTGTGTCATGTAATCCATGTGTAGTACACACAAGCCATGATAGCCATGGCAAACGGGAGCAGTCGCCAACAAATGTTTCTACCGGTTGACTGGCTACCATGGATGCAATAATCAACAACAACCGACCGACCAGCAGCAACGATATCAGGAAAAACACAACTGTTGCAAGCTATTAATGTAACAACTCCCGCTAAATGAACAGCAGCAGCCGCACCACCACAGCCACCAATCAGCCAGCCAGCAACATCAATTGCTTTTTGTAACAAAACAGCAATGGTCGGAATAAAACAACACCAACAACAGCAGCAGCAGTACGGCCAACAGCTAAGAGCAAATCAAATAGGACTTAAAATAATGAAAAGAAATAAAGTTTTGTTAACAGCATCCAACGAGCTATACTTTTGAGTATGAATACGACAACTAACACGTTGGTCACGACTTTTAGTCCATTTTTCGCGTTGCTGTTGTTGTACTTTATTTCATCGAAGAGGAATGAGGTAGTTTCATATAAACAATGTTACACTCAGAAAAATAATCATATCGCAAAATAAATGGTGAATGGGGTGCGATACTCGCATATACACATCTATCCATAAGACGTTGATTGCCTGTGGGCCAGTATTGAAAGATAGTCCTTCGCAAAAACGAAACACAGGAAGATATTGTTTTCAATTCTTCCGAATGATTCTTCTTAATTTTGACGTGAAATCGTACGAAAAGTAAGAATAAGGTCTACATCTACACACAACCGATTGTAAACAGTCCATATGTAAATCTGAATAGACATTGCTGATGCACATCGCTCAGAGCAAAATTAAATCTCAGTCAAACAATTGTTAGTTTTTTGCTACACAATTTGTATAATATCGAACAGCATCATTTAAACCTAAGACGATTTCAAAAATCTAGTCATACGTCATTCTAAACTTTATTCGGTAGGCTGTGCAACATTTCGTCTCCATCAAAATAAGGTTGGTTATGGGCTACACAATTTAAATGAAATCGGATGTATATGTATATACATACTGTACAAAATTCTAAGCCGATACCAACTAACTTTATCACACGTCTTTCTTTTTAAATAAAAAAAATATATATGGGAGCTATATATGTCTCTGAACCGATTTTATCAAAACTTAAAATTCATCAAACTGGACTCAAAACGGTGCGATTTGAGAAATTTAACAGGAAAAACTTATGTCTCAATTGTACAAACGTTGGGATTGTAAATGCGGCCTGCACATTGTTAAAAAAACAGTAAGGAAGGTAGTAAAGTCGGACTGGGCCGACTATATAATACCCTTCACCACTTTGCTATATTCTACATATATATCCTAATAGACGTCGCCTTTCGAAGGCATATTGACGTGATAATGACATATGTTAACCGACTAACATCAATCCGTACATATATTCTGAAACCTAAGCTAAGTTTCATTTCATTCGGGCGGATTTAGAGTCGGTTGCGTACAACGGGACAAATTTATGTAAATCGATTTATAGCACACTTGAAACACGCTATTCGGTATGGCGCACTCTTCAAAATTTAATCTCAATCAGGCACCCGTTCGAAATATATATAAAAAAGCTATGTCTGCATCTGCACCAATTTCTACAAAACGTAATAACGTCATCCTAGTCTCATTTTGTTATGTTGTGCAAATATTCGTGTCAATCGGACAAACATTAGGAGTTTGGTGCACCATTTACCTAAAATCGGACGAAATTATATATGGCAGCTATATCTAAATCTGAACCAATCTTCACAAAACTTAGCGCACATCAATCTAGGCTCTATATCTAAATCTGAACCGATTTTCGGGAAACTTCTGAATTCAGTACACTGTGCCAAATTTCGTGCAAATCGGAAGATTTTTAGGGACGTTGGTGTACCATCGATTGGGGCCGACTATATGATACCCTTCACCACTTTGGGTACATACAAGAACAATATTTACTAGTATAAACAATATCCTGTGGAGGATCATTGAAATGGAATCGCGGGAAAATAAATGTGTGATCTACACCTATTTGAACCAATAACCAGTAAGGAAAGTAGTAAAGTCGGACTGGGCCGACTATATTATACCCTTCACCACTTTGGGGATATTCTACATATGTATCTTTACAGATGTCGTCTTTTCGAAGGAACATTGACATGAAATTGAACGAACTTCGAAATGCGATCTTTATATATAAGTAAACCCACTGACATCAATCCTCACACATGCCATTCTGCAATCTATTCCATATTTTGTAAATATACTTTACGCACGCTATTTGGTATGCTTCACTGTTTAAAATGTAATATCAATCAAGCGCCCATTGATTATTTGGTTTACAATCAACATGAAGAGGTCGAAATTATATATGGAGGCTATGCTATATCTAAATCTGAACCGATTTCAAGGAAACTTGGCCGAGATTAATTTATTTTAATTTCAGTACGTTTTGTCAATCGGCCTAGCTATGGGTCTTAAGTACACCACTTACTTAAAATCGGACGAAAATATATATTCAGTACCCTATACCACCGTTATATGGGGACTACCAGAAGAACTGGACTTATATTTATATTTTTTAGTGGAGTAATTTGGTACCCAATAAGAACCCAATGTACAAAATTTCAGAGAATTCAGTTATAAAACGAGCTCAAGAACCCCAAAATACCGAAAATTGTGGGTACCCTTATATGGGGACTATCGGAAAAAATTGACCTATATTTATAATTTTTGGTAGGGAAATTTTCTACCCTATAAGAACTCAAAGTACCAAATTTTAGCGAATTTCCAAAAATGCGATAAAACCCCCAAAATACCGAAAATTGGGGCTACCCTTATATGGGGACTATCCGAAAAAATGGACCTATATTTATAATTTTTAGTAGTGAGATTTGCTACCCAATAAGAACTCAAAGTACCAAATTTCAGCGAATTCAGATAAAAAAACGTGCCTACCCTTATATGGGAGCTATGCCTAAACGTGGACCGCTTTTCTCCAATTTCAATAGGGTTCGTCCTTGGGCCAATTAAGTGACCTGTGCCAAATTTCATCCAAATCGGATCATAAATGCGACCTGTACTTTGTTAACAAAAATACATGGACGGACGGACGGATGGACAGACAGACGGACATGCATAAATCGATTCAGAAAGTGATTCTAGGCATATTCTCAAAAGGAACCATGGGTCTATCTCGATTGCTTTTGCCTGTTACAAACATATGCACAAAGACATAATACCCTGTACCACAGTGTGGTGAAGGGTATAAAAACCATACACATACCATTCTTATATCTATGAAAAATTGGATGTCAATCGAGTAAAATTATGTAAGGGAGCTATATTTAAATCAGGACCTAATTGAGCAACCGTAGCATACACTCAATTTAAAATTTCATTTCGATAAATTTTCATTTCGATATATATCGGGATTATATTGACATTTGAATATATTTTACAAAATCCAATCTGATACGTTATGCAGAAATTCGTCTCAATCGGAAAAACTTTAGTTATTTGGTACACTTTTTAAATAAAATCTGACGAAAATATACATGGGAGCTATAAATAAATCTGAACCGATTTCAACAAAACTTCGCATACGTCAATCTTGACCTAACTCAGTACGCTGCGCAATATTTTATCTCAATTGGACAAACATTGGGAGTATGATGCATAATTTACGTAAATACGGACGAACTATATATGGGAGCTATATCTATATCTGATCCGATTTCAATGAAACTTAACACAATCTATCCTAGTCTCAATTCCATACATTTCCAATCGGACAAAAATTTGGAGTTTGGTGCATTATTTACATAAAATCGGACGAAGGTATATGTTGTAGATATATCTAAATCTAAACCAATTTAAGTAAAACTTCTCATACATTAAACTGGATTTAACGCTGTGCAAAATTGTTTCTCAATCGGACATAACTTGGCAGTTTGGTGCACTATTTACATAAAATCGGACGAAACTATATATGGGAACTATATCTAAAACTGTACCGATTTTAACAAATCTTTGCATAATTCAATCAGGCCGTAATTTAGTACGCTGTGCAAAATTTTGTCTCAAACAGTCAATTATTGGGAGTTTGGTGCACCATTTTCATAAACGGAAAATACGGAAAATATATATGGAAGCTATATTTAAATCTGAACCGATTTTCAATTTCTTTGGGCTAAGTAATTGACCAGTGCCACATTTCGTCCAAATCGGATCATAAATGCGACTTGTACTCTACATGGACAGACGGTCATGCGTAAATCGACACAGAAAGTGATTCTATGCATATTCTCAAAAGTAACCATGGCTCTATCTCGATTCATTTTGCCTGTTACAAACATATGCACATAATACCGATCTGTTTATACTCTCCAGCATGGGGTGAACATTTTATTTTTTTAATTCGGGGCCTTTATATGTAGACGAAGCCATTGTAATTTTCTGCCAGAATATACACAAAGTTTCCATTTACAGGACCTTTATATGGCCGATGTCAAAAAACACAAGGTGGAAGCCAGCCTCCATGAAACCGAAATGCCAAATTGGAGCCCTTTCGGTTGGAATGTGCGGGTACAAGTCTCAAAAATTGAATAATTGGCGAGACCTTTATATGGGGGTTATGTCAAAACCCCCGAAATGACTAATTAGAGCCTTATATCGCATACATTTGTATATAAGTCAGCCTTCCAGGATCTTTATACCAAACTACAGACCCAACTGTTGAAAAATGTGGCTGAAGTTTTAAAAATACCGAAATTGGGTACCGTTCAATGGTACCATCAACTATTCAATTCAAATTATCATATTACAGCTAATTTGGTTGAAGCAAGTGCTCAAGCTACCCATAATACCAAAATTTGGAATGTTGAGTTATATGGGGGTTTCCATAACTAGTAAACCAATATTGATCATGTTTAGTAGGAAGATTTGACACCGCATGAAAACCCAAAAAATACAATTAGATCCAATTAGGTAAAAAATAGTTCCCGAAACTCCCAAAATATTTAAAAACGGGGGTTATCCTTATATGGGGCTACCCGGAAACATGAATCAATGTTGATAATTTTTGGTAAGGACATTTTCTACTCAATGAGAATCCAAAATATTAAATTGTTCCGCAATTGGTTGAAAACGTGCTCAAGCTCCCCAAAATACAGATCTTTGGGACTTCCCTGAGCCAATATAGATCATTTGTAGTGGGAAGATTTACACAGGCCAGAATAACAAATTACAAACAATAAAAGTAGAAACAGGTACCCCGAGACATAAGGCTATCTGATAGCCAAAGTGAATCCAAAATACCAAATTACAGCTGATTCTGTTGAAAAACGTGACTAAAGCCCCAAAATACTGAATAATGGGGACCACAGTTACTTTTAGATCTTAATATCTGCGATAATATATAAAATTAGGTTGAAGTGGCGTACCCTAACATCATTCATGATTGCAAATTATCTCAGAGAGAATATCTGAACTAAATTCAACCAAAAAGTCCATCTTCATATTACAGACTTTTAATCGAGCCGATTTCCTTGAGTGTTCTCCGATGATCATAGTGTGCCCATACATCCACCCCTACATATGACGAACACCAAAATACATTACATCTAAACAGCGAACAGCTAAACTATAATGCCCTGCCTGCCACTTCTAACAACATTCAATGGAAGTCAACTGGAAACGACATTTTATTGTTGCTCCAAATTACAATTTGAACTCCAGTAGTTTATCGAATATTGGTTGATGCTGATGTTCGTTGTTGTTATTGCTGCTGTTGCTGTTGAAGTTGATGTCGTTAAAAGTGCTGTGCCGATGTATCGACTAAAAATCACACATGTTTGTTGTGTCGGTTAACATGACGTGGGAAGAGAGCAGGGGGGCTCAACTCAACTTAACCACCCAAAAGATAACATTTCAGCCAAACTTGAACACTTTGATGCAACCAAAAACAGCCAAAACAAAACCAGCGAAAAATGAAAAAAAACGACACACCAAATTCTTTAAACCTATGTCCCATTCCACATCAATGGGTGTGCTAAAGGCACAAGTGCTATGTTTACACTTTGCACCTTCGCGTACCTGAACTTGTAAAAGTTTTATTTGGTTTTTCCATTTCGCGAAACTGAGTTTTTTGTTTGTTTCTTAGTTTGGTCAGCAATCTGGTCTAGGGAAAATGTTTCCGTTTGCACCAACAACAAAAAAACAAAACGAATCTCTGAGCTTGCGGTGCAGATGTTAACATGCGGCCTTTGGGCATGTAAAGGCTTTTTAGCGAACAGCGGAAAGCTTTTGTAAATTCACAAAAACTCAAATTTGAATCGGTTTGTTTTGTGAATGAATTTAAAATTTATATCATAGCGAGATAGATTGTGGTGGAAGGGAAAACAAAATATGTTGAACACATTAGACTACATATTAATGATTTTACATTGTCCATATATGTATATCAATATATTTTTAATAATATCATACAAACATATGTATATATCTTATATTAATATGGGATAATGTGATGCTTCGTTGTGATGGAGACTCAAGCATATCAGGACTTTATTATGAATAAATAGATCTGTGCCAAAATGTGGTTTTTTTGCATACTCGTACTAAGAGGTACTACAAACTCAAAATTTGGTGTGCAGCTTTGCCTATGATAAACAGTGTTTCCAATTTAGCACTTTTAGCGCTAGGTTTAGCACTTTTTAAACTCGTTTAGCACCTAAAAAATTGATCTAGCACCTAGCACCTTTTTTAGCACTTTAATTTTTTCCAGGATTTTTTTTATATGTTCCGCCGTTTTTCGATTTTACAATAACGCATTGAAATTTACCAATGATTCACGCCATTAGTTTGATTTTCCCATGTTAAAAAAATGTCAGAAAATATTTAAAAAATAGTTTTAAAGTTTGGACGGACCCATGTCAATAGATCTAAATGGAAAAATGTCGGCAAACTTATTATTTTTATTACAGCCCCTTCGGTTCTTAAACTGTAAAATTACCCAATTAGGATGGAACCTTTTTATGGAAAAAATTTACCTATTTAGAAAATTTTCCGCATAAATATGTTCTTCCTACAAGCTCCTATGGCTAAAAACATTACAAATAACGAAAATAAGACGGTGGATTTTCCCAAAAATTACGGTACATATTTTGTGGGAAAATTGGATATCGCCTTTGAATCAAAAGTATCAATTTAAAATTAAATTAAAGTCGATTCGGTTGAAAATGCAAAAATTTCGTATAATGGGGGTAGCGTTCTCTGGGGGCTACACTGCAACATGGACCAACATTGAAACTTTTTGGTAGGAAGATTTTCTGCCCAATGAGAATCCAAAATATTAAATTGGAGCCATTGGAGCCTTCGTGTGAAAAACCAAAATACCGTACAATAGAGGTATCGCTCTATGGAGGCTAATACGAAACATGTACCCATATTGATAATTTTTGGAAATGATATTTATCACAAAATGAGGATTACTCTAAGAATGGACCAATAGTGATCCTTTTTAGTAGGACGATTTTCGCATTTATTATCCGAATTAAATGAAATTTGGCACAGCTTGTCTATTTGACGTAAGCACGAACCCTATTGTGCTTGAGAAAAATCGGTTCTGATTTAGATATAGCTCCCATATATAATTTCGACAGATTTAATGTAAATGGTGTACCAAAGTCCCTATATATCTTTCGATTTGCACGAAATTTGGTATAGCGTATTGAATAGAGTCTAGAATAATGTATGTAAAGTTTGGTGAAAATCGGTTCAGATGTAGATATAGTTTCCATATATATTTCCCCCTATTTAATGTAAATGGTGCACCAAAGTATAGCGCACTGAATTATGTCTGGTATAATTTCCTGAAAATCGGTTCAGATTTAGATATAGCTCCCATATATATTTTCACCCAATTTAATGTAAATGGTGTACCAAAGTCCCTATATATCTTTCGACTTGCACAAAATTGGGCATGATTTACTGAATTATGTCTAGAATGATGTGTGCTAAGTTTCGTGAAAATTGGTTCAAATTGAGATATAGCTCCCATATATATGTTCGCCCGATTTAATGCAAATGGTGTACCAAACTCCCAATATTTGTCCGATTGAGACAAATTGTTGCATAGCGTACTGAATTCGGTCCATATTTATTTACATACATATAGCTCCCATATATAGTTTCGTCCGATTTTATGTAAATGGTTAATATTTGTCCGATTAAGATAAAGTTTTGCACAGCGTTCTGAAATAGGTATATATTAATGTTTGTAAAGTTTTGTTTAAAACGGATTTAAGTAAATGGTGCACCGACTCACAAGGATTGTCCGATTAAGACAGAACTTTGCACAGCTCACTGAAACATTGATGTATGCGATGTCTTGTGAAAATCGGTTCAGATTTAGTTATATCTCCCATATATTGTTTCGTCAGATTTTATGTAAATGGTGCACCAAACTCCAATATTTTTCCAAGAGAGACAACAACAACGGTTCATACTCGGTTTCATACAAATGGTATACCAAAGAATCCAAATCTCCCCGAACGAAGTTCAATTTTTCATACATTTCAGAATGGTATGTGTATGTTGTTTTTAATAGATTAAAATATATTTGTAGATCAAACATTTCATTTCGGACTATTCCATCTCAGAGGTCTTCTAAGGATGAAATATCTGTTCCATCTACAGGATATTGTATATATTAGCATCTCTTGTATGTACTCAAAGTGGTGAAGGGTATCATATAGTCTGCCCCGTTCGACTTTGGAACGTTCCTTACTGGTTAAGAAATATATATCTCATTATTTAGTAAAACAAATTTCTCTCTACACATTTTTTAGCACTTGTATTTGACACTTTTTAATATTTTTTTAGCACTTTCTAGCATTTTTTAAGCAAAAACTAGCATTTTTATCAACAAAGTTTTGTCAACAATGCATATAGTTCCCACACCCTGTTTCTGTACTTCTAGAATAAATGTATACGGCATAGAATGCACATTTTGTTTGGTCATGTATAATTTTGTTTTCCCATGTATAATTTTGTGACCTCTAGAGAGACCAGAAAAATATATAAAATGCTTTTGGTTGACTTCAACCGGCAAATATTGGCATATTTTACCAAACACAATAAGGCCAGAACCAGATATGCAAATTACCGTGACAATGTTTCATATCTATGACCGTTACTTTGTTTACAAATGTTAATGTACAGACGGACATATACACACATATCAGCTAGTCGAGATATGACGAGTCCAGGATATTTGAGTCCAGGACCAATATTTCGCGAAGTTACAAACTGTTGGAACACAAACACTTATAATACCCTCACAACAAAGCTGTTGACTTATATTTCCTTATACTTAGTTAAGTATATAAATAATTTTCTAAGAAATATAGATCTCATTATAAACTATAATAAAATTTCTTTATATTCATTCTTAGCACTTTTTTCTGGCACTTTTCTAAAATTTTTAGCCCTTTTTACCACATTTTTCAACAAAATCTAGCATTTTTATACCCTTTACCACTCTGTGGTACAGGATATTATGTCTTTGTGCATATGTTTGTAACAGCCAAAAATAATCGAGATAGACCCATGGTTCCTTTTGAGAATATGCATAGAATCACTTTCTGAGTCGATTTATGCATGTCCGTCCGTCTGTCCGTCCGTCTGTCTGTCTGTCCGTCTGTAGATGTTAAATTATAAACAAAGTACAGGTCGCATTTATTATCCGATTTGGGTGAAATTTGGCACAAGTCACTTATTTGGCCCAAGGACGAACCCTATTGAAATTGGGAAAAATCGAATCAGATTTAGATATAGCTCCCATATATAGTATCGTCCGATTTAAGGTAAATGGTGCACCAAAGTCCCTATATATCATTCGATTTGCACGAAATTTTGCATATTGTACTGAATTAGGTGCGGAATGATGGGTGTTATGTTTCCTGAAAATCGTTTCAGATTTAGATATAGCTCCCATATATAGTTTCGTCCGATTTAATGTAAATGGTGCACCAAAATCCCTATATATCATTCGATTTGCATGAAATTTGGCATAGAGTACTGAATTAGGTACAGAATGATGTGTGCTAAGTTTTGTGAAAATCGGTTCAGATTTAGATATACCTCCCATATATAGTTTTGTTCGATTTTATGTAAATGGTGCACCAAAGTCCCTATATAACTTTCGATTTGCATGGAATTTTACACAGCGTACTGAATTAGGTCCAGAATGACGTGTGCCAAGTTTCGAGAAAATCGGGTCAGATTTATATATAGATACCAAGTTTCGAGAAAATCGGTTCAGATTTAGATATAGCTTCCATATATAGTTTCGTCCGATTTAATGTAAATGGTGCACCAAAATCCCTATATATCATTCGATTTGCATGAAATTTGCCATAGAGTACTGAATTAGGTACAGAATCATGTGTGCTAAGTTTTGTGAAAATCGGTTCAGATTTATATATAGCTCATATATATATTTTCGTCCTATTTAAGGTAAATTGGTCTCCAAAGTCCCTATATATCATTCGATTTGCACGAAATTTAGCATATGGTACTGAATTGGGTCCAGGATGATGTGTGCTAAGTTTCGTGAAAATAGTTTCAGATTTAGATATAGCCCCAATATATATTTTCGTCCGATTTAATGTAAATTGTGCACTTAAGAACCAAGTACTGAAGTTACTATAACTTTTAGTGTGTCAAGTTTTCTTGAAATTGGTCCAGACTTACATATAGCTCCTATATATACATTCGTCCGATTTTAGGTAAATGGTGTACTAAAGACCCATAGCTTAGCCGATTGGTAAAAAGTACTGAAATTAATATAAATTAATCTCGGTCAAGTTTTCTTGAAATCGGTTCAGATTTAGATATTGCATAGCTTCCATATATAATTTTGACTTATTTATGTTGATTGTAAACCAGACAATCAATGAGTGCTTGATCGATATTACATTTTAAACAGTGAAGCATACCAAATAGCGTGCGTAAAGTTTGCTTAAAGTCTATTTACAAAGTATGGAATAGATTGCAGAATGACATGTGTAAGGATTGAGGTTAGTCGGTTTGCTTATAGATAAAGATCGCATTTTTAAGTTCCTTCAATTTCATGTCAATGTTCCTTCGAAAAGACGACATCTGTTAAAATACATATGTAGAATATCCCCAAAGTGGTGAAGGGTATCATATGGTCGGCCCAGTCCGACTTTACTACTATCCTTACTGGTTTCTCAATCAAGTTTTGGTAAAACTGATGATAAACGAAGTGGTATGTGTGAAATTTTTTGGAAATTAATAATAAAATGTACTAAATATTATAAATATTATAAAATTGTACTAATTGTACTTTATATTGCCATTTGGTGGAGATAGAAATCTGAAACTTCGTATATAGTTTTAACTATTAAAAATAGAATGACGTAATATACTAGCCAAATCATTTCATCACTAAAAGAAATATTTAACCTTCCAAAATCTTGTTATCAAAACTACCCATAATTATTCGGGTGCCGATATTTACGAAATACGAGCGACAGCTTATAGTACGCTCACTACAAAATTTATAACTTAAAGTTTGTGGGTCTTGAGTTGGCTCTGGTAGATTCAGAACTCTTACATCGATCCATTTCAACTGTGGATTTCGATAGAATCTCTTATCGTCATCATGTAACCTGTTTTTATAAAATTTGAAATTAATTAAAGTAACCTTATTTATTAAATTTGAATAGATTTCGATCATTTGTCTGGATTTTCGTTGGAAATCTATAATCAGGCAATAACTTATCATTGAATGTTTATATTTGAAATACGTTTCCGGGTCCCATTCCATACCACTCTGATGTTCCACTTGGCTTCACTCACATGAACATATTCATGAATGAAAAATCAAACAACATCTTAAGAAACACAATAAAAACAAAGTTCCCCCTTTTTGTACATTTATTAATCATTCGTACATTATACAATCAACATATGTACAAGGGGGCTTTGTATAATTCTGACTTGAATGAGGATTAATTTTTCTTATGTTTTTTTGTTTTTTTTTTTTTTTTTTGTTTTAGGCACAATGAAAAAGACATATTACAAAATTAATTTTACTTTAATAAATTACACTGTCAGCTTAGGTGAATGAAATATTTTGTGGTCTAGAAACTTAATACCCGCTCTATTTAGTTTGACCAGTTGGCAAGTGGTATTTTCATTTGGCAGTTGTCATAACTCATTTGGGCACTAATAACGAACGTGTCTCATTAATAAATAGCAATATGCAAATTTTGTTTTAGTAAACCACTAGTCAGCTAAGGATTAATTTTGATTTTTTGTGAATAAAATAAGCTGTGGTGGTGAAAACAGGTTGTCCTAAAAAATATAAAGAAACAATTTGACGTTGTGGGCTCAGAAGGCTTTGAATCTTAAAAAACGGCGGTATTGGAGTTATAGTACTCCAACGGCGGCCGAAATATTAACCCTATCCATAGAAAATATATCAAAGCTATTGACTAATATACCTCAATGTATTTCGCTTATTTTTTTGAAACAAATCATATTGTGGTTAGGACATTATTAATTAGACTTTTCAGATTAATATGTATCAGTACCCAGAACAAGGAAGACTTTAAGACTAAATTGAATTGGAAAGATAAGAATTCCAAATACAAGGCTATTATTTAACATAACCAAAAATTATATAAATACTAGCGGGCCCGGCAAACGTTGTCATGCCTAGCAATATTGTTTATATCTAATTGTCGGAATTTTAGGTTAGTTTTTACACCCTCCAACATACATTTCTACTTCTTATAAGATATTTGATATTGAAAATGTTCAACAGAATTGCTTCTAATTTAATATTAGGAATACTTATTGAGCAGAAAATCTAACTAAATAATAATATCAATATTGACCCAAGTATTCGGATAGCTCCCATATAACGGTATCCCTTAATATTCGGTATTTGGGTGTAATTTTATATTCGCCCAAGCTTCCAAATATCCCCCATCTAATAGTACCCCACATTTTTTGATGCTGTGGGGGATTTGGACCCGTTTTCAAATCTAATCTACTGTAATTTTGCATTTGGTTCTTATTTGGTAGAATGAATCGCACTAAAATTATCTATATTGGCCCACTCTTTGAGGTAGCTCCCATATAACGGTACTCAAAATATTCGGCATTTTGGTGTCTCAACCATAGTGGTTGTAATGTTTTATTTTGGATGATCAAAACCTCTTTTCCAAAAATTAGCAATATTGGTACAATTTTCCGTGTAGCCCCATATAATAGTATCCCCAATTATTTGGTATTTTCTCATGTGGTGTTAAATCTTTCTTCCAAAAATTAATATATATCCATTTCCATTGTAGTAGCTATAATATACCATAACGGGATATTGAAGGGTAACACACATTTATGAGGAAACATTTCTATTTTGGCCCAAGCTCCTACATACAGGTCCCACTCCATTTTCCGAATTGTAAAGACTTTGACCAAATTTTCTCATAGAGTATGCCATACATATTTCCCGTTTAATTTTCGGTACGTTGATGTTCTTTCCCCCTTTTCCAACCTGAGTGTCTATAATTTTGAACATTATTGTTAAAGATCATGGACAACCTACTACCTAATAGTATTGTAACATTGTACCAATATAAATGTCCGGATAGATTTAAGGAATATACATATGAGAAGGTATGAACAGTTCGATTTTAACAATGTTATTAGATCTCCTGACATATTGAGGTATTTGTAATTTTATAGTCACAGGTTCAATACGAATATGTAACATCACTTTTTTTTTTATATGAACTTAATGATAGAATTTTGGACAGAAAATATCGTCGAACATATCGCTCATTTGCTGCAAGACAGGCATAACTCAAAAAAGCGATTTTGCAGAAAATGCGGTTTAAGTTTTCAATTTACTCACACTTTATATGGGATGGAGGAACTTATACAGCTTCTCAATTATAGTGTGTAAGAGAGATTCATATGATATTTCTACACAACATGAGATCTATTATAGCGAACAATCGTCATTAATTCGAAAATCACGTTTTTTTGAGTTATGCCTGTCTTGCAGCAAATGAGTGGTATATCAGTTATTGAGTTTATAAGTTCAAAGATACTAACCAACGATTAGGCAAATACCACCATATAATGGTGCCATCTGATTTCCCGCGGCATAGCAACATTTAAGGTAATTTAAGAAATAAAATGTCCCTATGGAACTATTATTATTATTTTAAGAAAATAATCTTGGGCATGGATCTTACAATCAGAAATCCTCCATATTTATATGGGATGGAGGAACTTATACAGCTTCTCAATTATAGTGTGTAAGAGAGATTCATATGATATTTCTACACAACATGAGATCTATTATAGCGAACAATCGTCATTAATTCGAAAATCACGTTTTTTTGAGTTATGCCTGTCTTGCAGCAAATGAGTGGTATATCAGTTATTGAGTTTATAAGTTCAAAGATACTAACCAACGATTAGGCAAATACCACCATATAATGGTGCCATCTGATTTCCCGCGGCATAGCAACATTTAAGGTAATTTAAGAAATAAAATGTCCCTATGGAACTATTATTATTATTTTAAGAAAATAATCTTGGGCATGGATCTTACAATCAGAAATCCTCCATATTTATATGGGATGGAGGAACTTATACAGCTTCTCAATTATAGTGTGTAAGAGAGATTCATATGATATTTCTACACAACATGAGATATATTATAGCGAACAATCGTCATTAATTCGAAAATCACGTTTTTTTGAGTTATGCCTGTCTTGCAGCAAATGAGTGGTATATCAGTTTTCTCTGCGATAAACATTATTAGTATCGGAAATATGCGTTATTGAGTTTATAAGTTCAAAGATACTAACCAACGATTAGGCAAATACCACCATATAATGGTGCCATCTGATTTCCCGCGGCATAGCAACATTTAAGGTAATTTAAGAAATAAAATGTCCCTATGGAACTTTTATTATTATTTTAAGAAAATAATCTTGGGCATGGATCTTAGAATCAGAAATCTATTCCGCATGTCTTCTGATTTTCATCCTTGCATTTGTCCCAAATATACGGGCATTCTATGGCAAACGTGTACATTCAATGATATTTCTCAATTATTTTTAAAATTCTTACAAAAAAATTTCAATACAATGTCAATCCAATAAAATTTTTTTTTTTTAATTTTCAATGATTGACAAATGAAAGCTTAAATGAATGATACGCTACCAATCTCAAAATAACAACTACGACCTGGTGCAATAAAAATAGCTCGATAATAAATTCGTGGAAATGCAATTATGCTTCAAAATATTTTTTTGCAAATTTTTCGCGATTTTCAAATTTTTCTCACCTTTTAAACCTTTCCTGGAGCTCCACGAACATTTCAAGACTAATATAAAAAAAATCAGTTCAGTCGTTCTCGAGTTTTAGCGAGACTAACGAACAGCAATTCATTTTTATATATGGGCAATATTGCCAATTTTTTAACATAGCTGAAGCGGAGGTTCACCCCTTTATAACTCAGGTACTACTTAAGTATATGAACAAAAGTGAATAGTTTTGGGTTAATTGATCTGTAGTTGCAAACTGTTCATGATATTGACCTCCAAACTTTATTTTGGTGAAAGCTGTGTCTACTTTAATGTAAAAAATGTGTAAAAACACGTTGAGGCGAACCAGTTTTTTTATGTTCGCTATCGATTTGTGACTAAGCCACTCAATGCACGGTCTTCGTGTCAAAATAAAACTAGAAGCCAACAAAATATGGACTACGCCCCTTATGTATCATTTTTCAAAATTTTCACTGCATCTACCTTAAAATGATGCTGAAATTTTGAAGCTCGATTTTGAGTGTTTTTTTAATTTTACTTCTAGCTTTAATACGCAAACAGGAATTTATAAAAATCGATTATAAGATTATTGTAGTCGCCAATTTGCGTAATTTGATATGTATTTTGTGTATGTAGTATGCACAGCTTCAGAGTAATACTCATCCGAAGGTGCGAATTTTGTGCGATCAAATTTCTAAAAAAAACTATTTTTCGGGCCAAATTTTTAGATCTGTCAACTGAATGATATGGGTACCCGCGATCAATAAGGTTTTTTACGTTTCGGATGATATAAAATCATCTTCGTGAAAATCCATCTACTAGAACGGCGGGAACTGGCCTTCCAAAAACACGAAATTTGGCAAAAAATGTTTTTGAAAATATCGCGGATTTATTTGCGTTTTCTGTGTATCATTTCCGCTTCAATAAATGACCTCATACGGATTTTGATCTTTTTCGAAAAGAGAACTTTAAAAACTTCAGCCGAAAGAGAGATGTACGCAATTTATCTCAAAAATAGATTTTGCTGGCACATCCATGGTTCTTAATGGACCACATTGAAATCGGTATAGATCGATGTATTTTTTTAGGGTGCACACCGAAATCGGATGCGCGTTAATGGCATATGGAGTTTTTGGAAATTATTCTCGTTTTACGATTTTTTGGGTAACGTGTGGCACATCATAGCCGTCAAATGAAATTTCGCAAAATATATATGGATTGGAAGATAAACTTCAGTACTTCGTGGAAACCGCATGCGCATGAAATGATTTTGAGAATTACGCGATTTAGACACAATTTAAAATGTAAATTTCATAATATTATTTTATTTTAAGATTTATTCCTATTTATAGAATTCTAAGATTTATCGGAAGGGTCTTGCACAAAAAGTGATTATTTTTATATATGTCAATTTTTCAGCGAAATTCGGGTAAAATAGCAGAATAACCCCAACATTTTTTTCTGAAATTTCTTGTATACAATTAAAAAGATAAATATGATGACATTATTTTTTCGAACCAAAAACAAATATTTTTCCTCAATATCTTGTTTTGTTGTCGCTGTGATTTAGAAACCGCTACACGGACTTGTGTGATTTTGATATCATTTGATTCATCATGGTGTTTAGATTATGTAGATATTTTTAAATTATTTTTTAGGTGTGTGTATGTCATTATGTCATTATAATGAAAATATTGATGTAATCTGCTATAATTTTTTTATTTTTCTCATATTTCGCGAATATGTGCAACTTTATCCTGATTATTATAATATATTCATATTCTTACTTTACGGAGGAAGATATATATCAACGTTTTTGGTCAATATAATAAACGGCGTAATTTTAAGATTTTTTTCTTATGCCCAAAATTAAAACCTCGATAACTTTTGCGCGCATCAACCAAAAATTTGATCGCGAACGGTTTCGGAGTCAGAACATTTTTCCCTATATGTGTACCAAAAATCATTGATGTGCCACAAAAACAAAAAAGCTGATTTTTTGAAAATGGAATATTAAAAAATTGGCAATATTGCCCATATAGAGATAGATAGACTACATTTTTAAATTCCCTTTCAATTGGGCAGAATAAGAGTTTTTGGTGTACCACTTGTATGAACTCAAACAAAACCAGTAAGGAAAATAGTAAAGTCGGACGGGGCCGACTATATGATGCCCTTCACCACTATGGGTATATTAAACAGGACTATTAACATGAAATATATATGGGAGCTATATAGACCGATTTTCTCGAAACTTGGCAGACATCACTCTAGGCTCAATTCAGTACGTTATGCCAAATCGAAAGATATATAGGGACTTTGGGGCACCATTTACATGAAATCGGACGAAACTATATATGGGAGCTATATCTAAATCTGAACCGATTTTCTCAAAACTTGGCAGACATCACTCTAGGCTTAATTCAGTACGATATGCCAAATCGAAATATATATAGTGACTTTGGGGCACCATTTACATGAAATCGGACGAAACTATATATGGGAGCTATATCTAAATCTGAACCGATTTTCTCAAAACTTGGCAGACATCTCTCTAGGCTTAATTCAGTACGATATGCCAAATTTCGTGCAAATCGAAAGATATATAGGGACTTTGGGGCACCATTTACATGAAATCGGACGAAACTATATATGAGAGCTATATCTAAATCTGAACCGATTTTCTCAAAACTGGGCAGACATCACTCTAGGCTCAATTCAGTACGTTATGCCAAATTTCGTGCAAATCGAAAGATATATAGGAACTTTGGCGCACCATTTACATGAAATCGGACAACATCAGACAGACAGAGAGACATCACTCTAGGCTCAATTCAGTACGTTATGCCAAATTTCGTGCAAATCGAAAGATATATAGGGACTTTGGGGCACCATTTACATGAAATCGGACGAAACTATATATGGGAGCTATATCTAAATCAGGACCGATTTTCACGAAACTTGGCAGACATCACTCTAGGCTTAATTCAGTACGATATGCCAAATTTCGTGCAAATCGAAAGATATATAGGGACTTTGGGGCACCATTTACATGAAATCGGAGGAAACTATATATGGCAGGCAGCAACGTACACAGGATTTCATTTCGGGGAAGGCCCGGTAGTACAAAATGAAAAAATTCGCGGTTGCAAAGATAAATTTACTGTGAAAAAAAATTATTTGGGGGGGGGGATCCCTCCTGCGTACGTCCCTGATGGCAGGTATATATAAATCTGAACCGATTTTCTCAAAACTCGGCAGACATCACTCTAGGAACAATTCAGTACGTTATGCCAAATTTCGTGCAAATCGAATGATATATAGGGACTTTGGGGCACCATTTACATGAAATCGGACGAAACTATATATGGGAGGTATATCTAAATCTGAACCGATTTTCTTAAAACTTGGCAGACATCACTCTAGACTCAATTCAGTACGTTATGCCAAATTTCGTGCAAATCGAATGATATATAGGGACTTTGGTGCACCATTTACATGAAATCGGACGAAACTATATATGGGAGCTATATCTAAATCTGAACCGATTTTCACGAAACTTGGCAGACATAATTCTAGGCTCAATTCAGTACGTTATGCCAAAATTGGTGCAAATCGAAAGATATATAGGGACTTTTGATGCACAATTTACATGAAATCGGACGAAACTATATATGGGAGCTATATCTAAATCTGGACCGATTTTCACGAAACTTGGCAGACATCATTCTAGACCTAAATGATTAGGCTGTACTAAATTTCGTGCAAATCGAAAGATATATGTGGACTTTGGTGCACCATTTACATGAAATCGGACGAAACTATATATGGGAGCTATATCTAAATCTGGACCGATTTTCATGAAACTTGGCAGACATCATTCTAGACCTAAATGATTAGGCTGTACCAAATTTCGTGCAAATCGAAAGATATATGTGGACTTTGGTGCACCATTTACATGAAATCGGACGAAACTATATATGGGAGCTATATCTAAATCTGGACCGATTTTCATGAAACTTGGCAGACATCATTCTAGACGTAAATGATTAGGCTGTACCAAATTTCGTGGAAATCGAAAGATATATAGGGACCGTTTACATTAAATCGGTTAAATATATATATGGGAGCTATATCTAAATCTGAACCGATTTTTCCCAATTTCAATAGGGTTCGTCCTTAGGCCGAATAAGTGACCTATGCCAAATTTCATCCAATTCGGATCATAAATGCGACCTGTACTTTGTTTACAATTTAACATGGACAGACAGACGGACAGACGGACGGACGGACGGACGGACATGCATAAATCGACTTAAAAAGTGATTCTATGCATATTCTCAAAAGGAACCATGTGTCTATCTCGTTTCCTTTTGCCTGTTACAAACATATGCACAAAGACATAATACCCTGTACCACAGTGTGGTGAAGGGTATAATTATGTATAAGAGGTAGAATATGAAAATCTGGTTCGATGTGAAGGAAAATGTACATGTACCAATTGCAGGGACGGAAAATAGCAGTTATTTTTGAAAATGTGAATAAAAAACTCTTCATGTTAGAGACATGGGACACCGAGGAGTTTTATATTTTCTATCAAAAATGAAATTTCCGTCAAAAGTAAAACTCATTCGAGGATTTTTTTTTCGTCAAAAATAAAAACCATTTCAGGAGTTTTATTTTCTCCGTCAGAAAATAAAACTATTTTTACGTAAATTAATATATATTTTTGGTACTAGTTATATAACCTTTGACCTAATAGTCAGAGGGACGATTCTTTATGGTGCAGTACAGTACCCATTGGTATGGTGCAGAATAGCGCCAGAAAATATATGGGAGCTATATTTAAATCCGAACCGATATAAAACAAATTTTACTCGCGTTATTCCTGACATATTCCAAGTAACAGCCAATTTGATTAAAAAACGTGTAAAAAACCCATGTTAGGGGGTCCCATATGATGGGGGCTATCCTTAAACATGGGTCGATATTATATAGTTTTAGTATGTAAAAGTGTTATACAATGAGAGCCCAAAATCAAATATTCTGTCAAGTTGGTTGGAATAATCCTAATCCCCCAAAATACCGAATGCTGAGTAGTACCGTTAATGGGGGCTACCCTCACACTTAGATCAATATATATATATACCTGATGGCAGGTATATATAAATCTGAACCGATTTTCTCAAAACTCGGCAGACATCACTCTAGGAACAATTCAGTACGTTATGCCAAATTTCGTGCAAATCGAATGATATATAGGGACTTTGGGGCACCATTTACATGAAATCGGACGAAACTATATATGGGAGGTATATCTAAATCTGAACCGATTTTCTTAAAACTTGGCAGACATCACTCTAGACTCAATTCAGTACGTTATGCCAAATTTCGTGCAAATCGAATGATATATAGGGACTTTGGTGCACCATTTACATGAAATCGGACGAAACTATATATGGGAGCTATATCTAAATCTGAACCGATTTTCACGAAACTTGGCAGACATAATTCTAGGCTCAATTCAGTACGTTATGCCAAAATTGGTGCAAATCGAAAGATATATAGGGACTTTTGATGCACAATTTACATGAAATCGGACGAAACTATATATGGGAGCTATATCTAAATCTGGACCGATTTTCACGAAACTTGGCAGACATCATTCTAGACCTAAATGATTAGGCTGTACTAAATTTCGTGCAAATCGAAAGATATATGTGGACTTTGGTGCACCATTTACATGAAATCGGACGAAACTATATATGGGAGCTATATCTAAATCTGGACCGATTTTCATGAAACTTGGCAGACATCATTCTAGACCTAAATGATTAGGCTGTACCAAATTTCGTGCAAATCGAAAGATATATGTGGACTTTGGTGCACCATTTACATGAAATCGGACGAAACTATATATGGGAGCTATATCTAAATCTGGACCGATTTTCATGAAACTTGGCAGACATCATTCTAGACGTAAATGATTAGGCTGTACCAAATTTCGTGGAAATCGAAAGATATATAGGGACCGTTTACATTAAATCGGTTAAATATATATATGGGAGCTATATCTAAATCTGAACCGATTTTTCCCAATTTCAATAGGGTTCGTCCTTAGGCCGAATAAGTGACCTATGCCAAATTTCATCCAATTCGGATCATAAATGCGACCTGTACTTTGTTTACAATTTAACATGGACAGACAGACGGACAGACGGACGGACGGACGGACATGCATAAATCGACTTAAAAAGTGATTCTATGCATATTCTCAAAAGGAACCATGTGTCTATCTCGTTTCCTTTTGCCTGTTACAAACATATGCACAAAGACATAATACCCTGTACCACAGTGTGGTGAAGGGTATAATTATGTATAAGAGGTAGAATATGAAAATCTGGTTCGATGTGAAGGAAAATGTACATGTACCAATTGCAGGGACGGAAAATAGCAGTTATTTTTGAAAATGTGAATAAAAAACTCTTCATGTTAGAGACATGGGACACCGAGGAGTTTTATATTTTCTATCAAAAATGAAATTTCCGTCAAAAGTAAAACTCATTCGAGGATTTTTTTTTCGTCAAAAATAAAAACCATTTCAGGAGTTTTATTTTCTCCGTCAGAAAATAAAACTATTTTTACGTAAATTAATATATATTTTTGGTACTAGTTATATAACCTTTGACCTAATAGTCAGAGGGACGATTCTTTATGGTGCAGTACAGTACCCATTGGTATGGTGCAGAATAGCGCCAGAAAATATATGGGAGCTATATTTAAATCCGAACCGATATAAAACAAATTTTACTCGCGTTATTCCTGACATATTCCAAGTAACAGCCAATTTGATTAAAAAACGTGTAAAAAACCCATGTTAGGGGGTACCATATGATGGGGGCTATCCTTAAACATGGGTCGATATTATATAGTTTTAGTATGTAAAAGTGTTATACAATGAGAGCCCAAAATCAAATATTCTGTCAAGTTGGTTGGAATAATCCTAATCCCCCAAAATACCGAATGCTGAGTAGTACCGTTAATGGGGGCTACCCTCACACTTAGATCAATATATATATATACCTGATGGCAGGTATATATAAATCTGAACCGATTTTCTCAAAACTCGGCAGACATCACTCTAGGAACAATTCAGTACGTTATGCCAAATTTCGTGCAAATCGAATGATATATAGGGACTTTGGGGCACCATTTACATGAAATCGGACGAAACTATATATGGGAGGTATATCTAAATCTGAACCGATTTTCTTAAAACTTGGCAGACATCACTCTAGACTCAATTCAGTACGTTATGCCAAATTTCGTGCAAATCGAATGATATATAGGGACTTTGGTGCACCATTTACATGAAATCGGACGAAACTATATATGGGAGCTATATCTAAATCTGAACCGATTTTCACGAAACTTGGCAGACATAATTCTAGGCTCAATTCAGTACGTTATGCCAAAATTGGTGCAAATCGAAAGATATATAGGGACTTTTGATGCACAATTTACATGAAATCGGACGAAACTATATATGGGAGCTATATCTAAATCTGGACCGATTTTCACGAAACTTGGCAGACATCATTCTAGACCTAAATGATTAGGCTGTACTAAATTTCGTGCAAATCGAAAGATATATGTGGACTTTGGTGCACCATTTACATGAAATCGGACGAAACTATATATGGGAGCTATATCTAAATCTGGACCGATTTTCATGAAACTTGGCAGACATCATTCTAGACCTAAATGATTAGGCTGTACCAAATTTCGTGCAAATCGAAAGATATATGTGGACTTTGGTGCACCATTTACATGAAATCGGACGAAACTATATATGGGAGCTATATCTAAATCTGGACCGATTTTCATGAAACTTGGCAGAAATCATTCTAGACGTAAATGATTAGGCTGTACCAAATTTCGTGGAAATCGAAAGATATATAGGGACCGTTTACATTAAATCGGTTAAATATATATATGGGAGCTATATCTAAATCTGAACCGATTTTTCCCAATTTCAATAGGGTTCGTCCTTAGGCCGAATAAGTGACCTATGCCAAATTTCATCCAATTCGGATCATAAATGCGACCTGTACTTTGTTTACAATTTAACATGGACAGACAGACGGACAGACGGACGGACGGACGGACGGACATGCATAAATCGACTTAAAAAGTGATTCTATGCATATTCTCAAAAGGAACCATGTGTCTATCTCGTTTCCTTTTGCCTGTTACAAACATATGCACAAAGACATAATACCCTGTACCACAGTGTGGTGAAGGGTATAATTATGTATAAGAGGTAGAATATGAAAATCTGGTTCGATGTGAAGGAAAATGTACATGTACCAATTGCAGGGACGGAAAATAGCAGTTATTTTTGAAAATGTGAATAAAAAACTCTTCATGTTAGAGACATGGGACACCGAGGAGTTTTATATTTTCTATCAAAAATGAAATTTCCGTCAAAAGTAAAACTCATTCGAGGATTTTTTTTTCGTCAAAAATAAAAACCATTTCAGGAGTTTTATTTTCTCCGTCAGAAAATAAAACTATTTTTACGTAAATTAATATATATTTTTGGTACTAGTTATATAACCTTTGACCTAATAGTCAGAGGGACGATTCTTTATGGTGCAGTACAGTACCCATTGGTATGGTGCAGAATAGCGCCAGAAAATATATGGGAGCTATATTTAAATCCGAACCGATATAAAACAAATTTTACTCGCGTTATTCCTGACATATTCCAAGTAACAGCCAATTTGATTAAAAAACGTGTAAAAAACCCATGTTAGGGGGTACCATATGATGGGGGCTATCCTTAAACATGGGTCGATATTATATAGTTTTAGTATGTAAAAGTGTTATACAATGAGAGCCCAAAATCAAATATTCTGTCAAGTTGGTTGGAATAATCCTAATCCCCCAAAATACCGAATGCTGAGTAGTACCGTTAATGGGGGCTACCCTCACACTTAGATCAATATAAATAATTTTTGGTACGGATGTGTATTATTTCCAATGAGAACCCAAAATTCCAAACTGCAACCAATTTGGTTGGAAAACGTGTTCAAAATCCTCACAATACCGAATATGTTCAATTCGGTTCAATTTTCGATATAGCTCCCATATATAGTTTCGTCCGATTTTATGTAGGTTGTTATAAAAATTTGTGCATAAAGTACTCAAATACGTCCAGACTCACATATAGATCCCATGCATAATATTGCACGATTTTCAAAAATGGTACACCAAAGAACTCAAGACTGCCCGATTGACATGCAATTTTATATCCTTCACCACACTGTAGTACAGGGTATAATGTCTTTGTGCATATGTTTGTAACGGGCAAAAATAATCGAGAAAGACTCATGGTTCCTTTTGATAATATGCATAGAATCACTTTCTGAGTCGATTTATGCATGTCCGTCCGTCCGTCTGTCCACGTTAAATTGTTAACCCAGTACAGGTCGCATTTATTATCCGAATTGGATGAAGTTTGGCACAGTTCATTTTTTTGGGAAAAATCGGTTCAGATTTAGATATAGCTCCCATATATATCTACGCCCGATTTAAGGTAAATTGTGTACCAAAGTCCCTATATATCTTTCGATTTTTTTTCGATTTTAGGTAATTGGTGTACCAAAGTCTCTGAAAATCATTCGATTTGCACGAAATTTGTCATAGCGTACTGAATTAAGGCTAGAATGATGTTACTAAGCTTCGTGAAAAGATCCATAGCTAGGCCGATTGACACAACATACTGAAGTAATATAAATTAGTTACTGCCAAGTTTCCCTGAAATGGGTTCAGATATAGATATATAACAAAAACCCAAAGTGGTGAAGGGTATCCAATAGTCGGCCCAGTCCGACTTTACTACTTTCCTTACTGGTTTATAGGTTTCAGAATTGTAAGTGTATGAATTGTTTTAAATTGGTTTAATTAGCTATGTAGTTCACACACGTAATGAATAAGGTCTAGAATGATGTGTGGTGAGTTTCCTGAAAATCGGTCCAGATTTAGATATAGCTCCCATATATATTTTCGTCCGATTTAATGTAAATGGTGTACGAAAGTCCCTATATATCTTTCGATTTGCACGAAAATTGGTACATCGTACTAAATTAGGTCTAGAATGATGTGTGCAGAGTTTCCTGAAAATCGGTATTGATTTTGATATATCTTCCATATATATTTTCGTCCGATTTTATGTAAATGGAGTACAAAAGTCCGCATATATCATTCAATTTGCACGAAATTTGGCATAGCGTACTGAATTAAGAGTAGAATGATATGTGTTAAGTTTTCTGAAAATCGGTCCAGATTTAGATATAGATCCCATATATATTTTCGTCCGATGGATAATGGTTGACAGGGAGGCCGATTGACAACAAAATTGACACAACGTACTTGAAGCAACCCTGTATCTGACCATATGAAAAATTTATGTTGCAGAATGACATGTTTATGGATCAATTTTCATGTTAATGATCCTTCAAAAATTCGACGTTTGGATTCATCTGTTAGGATTCATATGTTGAATATACCCACAGTGGTGAAGGGTGATATAGTCGGCCCCGTCCGACTTTACTACTTTCCTTACTGGTTTTTGATACAGAGATGTGCCATAAAATTACAGCCAATTCGGTTGTGAACCGATTTCAATAGCGTTCATCAAGAGGCCAAATAAGTAAACTGTGCCAATTTACATCTCATTCGGATTATAAATGCGACCTGCAGACGGATAAATCGACTCAGAAAGTGATTCTATGCATATTCTCAAAAGGAACCATTAGTATATCTCTTTTCGTTTTGCCTGTTACTAACATATGAACAAAGAAATAATACCCTGTAACACACTGTGGTGAAGGATATAAATATACACGATTTTACCGAAACTTAACATATGTTCTTCTAGACTCAATTTGTCAATCGGATGTTGGAGCACGTGTCAATCAGATGTTGGAGCACCATTTACATTAAATCGGCGGTAAATATATATGGGAGCTACTTCTAAATCGGAACAAATTTCAACGAAATTTAACACACCTGATTCTAGAGTCAATTTTGCTCGCTATGCTAACTTGTGTCTCAATCGAGATTTTGGAGCACCAGTTACATAAATTTAACGTAAATAAATATACGGGATCTATATCTAAATCTACAACGATTTCAACAATTCCAGTATTAATTCAATACTTTATATCGACCATACAAAGGGTCTTTCGTGCACCATTTAAAGAAAACCGGACAAAAATAAATGAGAGATATGTCTAAATCAAAATCGATTTCAAAAAAAAAAAATTAAAATATTCAGGACTCTTTGCATAATTCAGGACTAATCGGAAAAAAATTGAAAGTGTGGTACTTGGGTATAATGTTTGGATGGAGAAGACTGGCAAATAATTATCAAACTTTCGTATAATTGAGCTGTACCTTTATGTAGGAGATATTTTGTGGTGGTATATTCATCCCATTGAGATTATGAAATTGTACCCTTTTCCTCCATATGAAGGATTATATAAAGAGTGATAACATAAAATGATAAATTCCAGATAATTTCAACGAAACTTGTCACAGGTTAGGTTATACTAATTTCAGTACATTCTGTTCCTATCAGTCTTATATTCGTTCCTTGGTGCGTCAATTACTTAAAATCAATCGATAATATATAAGGGAGCTATATCTAAATCTCAACCGATTTTCATGAAACTTGGCACACATCATTCTGGATTAAATTCAGTACGCTATGCAATATAAGAACTTTAGTACATTATATACAAAAAATCGGACGTAAAAAGAAATATATATATATATATATCTAGATCTGAACCGATTTTCACGAAACTCAGCACATATCATCCCAGCATCAATTGAGTATTTTATGCCAAATTTCGTGCAAATCGGAAGATATGTAGGAACTATGGTGTACCATTTACATGAAATCGGAAGAAACTATATGTGGGAGCTATATCTAAACCAGGACCGATTTTCACGAAACTTGTCAGACATCACTCTAGGCTCAATTCAATACGTCATGCCAAATTTCGTGCAAATCGAAAGATATATAGGGACTTTGGTGCACCATTTACATGGAATCTGACGACACTATATATGTGAGCTATATCTAAATCTGGACCGATTTTCAGAAACTTGGCAGAAATCATTCTATGCTCAATTCAGTACGTAAACCTAAATTTCGTGCAAATCGAAATATATATGTGGACTTTGGTGCACCATTTACATGAAATCGGACTAAAATATATATGGGAGCTATATCTAAATCTGGACCGATTTTCTCAAAACTTGCCAGGCATAACTCTAAGCTCAATTCAGTACGTTATGCCAAATTTCGTGCAAATCGAAAGATATATAGGCACTTTAGTTCACCATTTACATGAAATCGAACGAAACTATATACAGGAGCTATATCTAAATCTGAAACGATTTTTCCCAATTTCAATAGGGTTCGTCTTTGGGCCAAATAAATGACCTGTGCCAAATTTCATCCAAATCGGATTATTTTGTTTACAATTTAACCCTAACAGACGGACAGACGGACGGACATGCATAAATCGATGGACCTAACTTATATCACAGTGTGGCGAAGGGTATAAAAACGCATTCAAGAACCCCAAAATACCGAAAATTTAGGGTACCCTTATATGGGGGCTATCCGAAAATATGGACCCATATTTATAATTTTTAGTGGAGATTTGCCTAAACGTCGACCGATTTTCTCCAATTTCAATATGGTTCGTTCTTGGGCCAATTAAGTGACCAAATTTCATTCAAATCGGATCATAAATGCGACCTGTACTTTGTTAACAAAAATACATGGACGGACGGACAGACGGACATGCATAAATCGACTCATAAAGTGATTCTATGCATATTCTCAAAAGGAACCATGGGTCTATCTCGATTCTTTTTGCATGTTACAAACATATGCACAAAGATATAATACCCTGTAACACAGTGTGGTGAAGGGTATAAAAATAGGCAACGTCAATTTTGTGGCGGTGGCCAATACAGAGAACCTAAAACCATTTCTAATGAACGGTAGTGTTTATATTTGTGTGAGGTAGAAATTGTCGGAACATGGGTTTATTATATATTAATATTAAAATCATACTTACATATTGAACATAATTGCTGCCTTAGCTAGTATATATAATTATTATTTTAAATAAACAAATTTGGGTAAAAGTCTTAATAAACTACTTGGCGCCTAACATATTTGATACGCTCATTTCTTTGGCCTCCCGTGTGGAAGCCCCTGCCGATTTTTGTTATTTGTGACAAATTACAGGTTAAATATTACTAAAAATTCGTATGACCTACTCGATTTTAATGGCTTTTGCCACCCAGATTCTTATGGAGAAATTTTCATTGGTATTTCTTCAAATTCATATATTTTATTAAAAGAAATTTTATACATTTAAATCCACCTGCAGTGTTCAGTAGTTACACTACTGAGATTGTTGTTTTTTCTGTTTTGTTTCACGGTCGCATCACCTCTTTTCCCGCTACTAATGATGGTCATTACAATGATGATATTTGATTTGATTTATATATCCAGACTCTGAATGGCTACCTGTTTCGGTTTTCTTGGTGGTTGTGATTTTGTACGATGTTGTATTTTTTTTCTTACTTTTTGTTTTTTGTTCTGTTACCATTAATGATTCACTGTGTTACGTCGATTTCGAGGAATTACTACATTTGAACATGCCACGATATAAATCTCCACTGTGCTGTGGTGGTTATTGATAGCTGCCTATTAAGGTCAAGTATTAATTTAAATTGTTGTTTGGTGCTTAATTTAATGATTCGTTCAAATGACTACGACGACGAGCTGAGATGATGTTCACTTCACTGCGTGATCACCACCAACAGGCACAACAACATGAACAATATAAAGGGATTAAAATAAATAAAGTTAAACGTTTATTTATTTTAAATTGTCGGCAGGCCTGCCTTGGTGTCTAAGAGCATGAGGTGGACTAGTGCCGCAGTTATTTTACGATACTTCTCTGGCCTTAGATTCTTGTGATCATCACATAAAACAAATTAAGTTTACACTTGAATGTAATTTGAAAGCTAGAATCGGTAATTTATTGTATACATAAAAACTTTAACATGTTTTGAAATTAATTAGAACATAAACTTTTAGATAGGTAATCAATATCGCTGTAATTATCTAAATTATCTGACAAATATCAAATTTAGTGAACATGACTATATATAATTATTGTTAATAGAGGATAAAATGTAGACAAATCTTATTCTTTCTTTGTTTTATGATTATAATTCCCTAAGATCCATATCGTACTTTTTAATAAGCGGCGTTATTTTGAATTACCCGGCAATTCTGTAGCTGCCTCATTTGCAGTTTTTATCGATCCATACAGAATCAATGAACAATGTCATATCACTCAGCCACTATTAGATACTTTTGTGTTCCAATTTTATGAAATTAGACTAAAGTAGATATGAGAGCAGTAGCGATTTAATGCCAACTTGAATACTAAAATTCGAGTGCACCATTTACATTCATTCAATATTCGATACTTTGAGGAAAGTTTTTCACCTAATTGACTTGTATTTGATATTTCGGTTTCTCACTGGGCGATTACCCTACCAAGCTTCAATGTAGGCCCCAATATTCAGTATTTTGAAACATATATGTTTTTAATATGGTATAATTATTAATATTGGCCTATTTTTCACAGTACCCCCAAAAATATATATTTTCAACCTAATCAGCTATAAGTTTGTATTTATACCCTTCACCACACTGTGGTACAGGAGGGTATTATGTCTTTGTGCATATGTTTGTAACAGGCAAAAGGAAAGGAGATAGACCCATCGTTCCTTTGAGAATATGCATAGAATCACTTTTTAAGTCGATTTATGCATGTCAGTCTGTCCGTCCGTCCGTCCATATATTCTTGATAACAAAGTACAGGTCGCATTTGTGATCCGATTTGGATGAAATTTGGCCCAAGGACGAACCCAATTGAAATTGGGAAAAATCCCATATATATTTTCGTCCGATTTTATGTAAATAATGCACCAAAGTCCGTGTATGTCCTTAGATTTGCACGAAATTGGGCACAGCGTACTGAATTAAGTCTAGAACGATGTGTGTTAAATTTCCTGGAAATCGGTTCAGATTTAGATATAGCTCCCATATATATTTAGGTAAATAGTGCACCAAAGTCCGTGTATGTCCTTCGATTTGCACGAAATTTGGCACAGCGTACTGAATTAAGTCTAGAACGATGTGTGTTAAATTTGGTGAAAATCGGTTCAGATTTAGATATAGCTTCCATATATATTTTCGTCCGATTTTAGGTAAATAGTGCACCAAAGTCCCTATATATTCTTCGATTTGCACCAAATTTTGCATAGCATTCTGAATTAAGGCTAGAACGCTGTGTGTTAAATTTCGTGAAAATCGTTTCAGATTTAGATATAGCTCCAATATATATTTTCGTCCGATTTTATGTACATGGTGCACCAAAGTCCCTATATATATATATATATATATATGTTTCGATTTGCACGAAATTTATTATAGCCTACTGAATTAGGTCTAGAATGAAAATCGGTTCATCCGATTTTATGTAAATGGTGGACCAAAGTCTCAGGTCATTCGTATAGAATTAAGTCCAGAATGATGTGTACAACTCCTATATATATTTTCGTCCGGTTTTAAGTAAATTGTGCACTAAAGATCTATAGCTAGACCGATTGACTGAAGTTAATATAAATTAATCTCTGGGGGTTTGCTTGAAATCGGTTCAGATATAGATATATTGTAGCTTCCATATATAATTTCGACTTATTGATGTTAATTGTTCACCAAATAATCAATGGGTGTCTGATTGAGATTAAATTACCGAATAACGTGTGACAAATAAAATACCGAATAACGTGTGTCAAGTTTGCTTTAAATCGATTTACACAAATCTGTCCCACTGTGCGCAAACGACTCTCAACCTGCCCAAATGAAATAAAATTTAGCATAGGTTCCACAAAGACATAAAGTCACATATTTAAGATCGTTCAATATCATGGATCAAATTTCAGTTAACAAGCCTTCCAATTATCAACAACGCATTTTAGTTCCTGAATTTTTGAAATATCTGAAAACGATCGAACTTCCATTAACAAATCATCTTGACTGAAGAATGACATTGTTAGACAACGTTTTATTTCAAAAAGAAGTCGCCACGAGCAACGCATACAAAAATAACATTGATTTGACGTCGATTAAAAACGTCAAAGATGGAATTCGAGGACAAAGGGCAGACATTTAGCAATACCGTCCTGTAAACGTAGTCGTGATATAGTGATATTGTTTTTTTCAATAACAGCATATCCACCTATTTATTATGAAATACACCTCCGATCATTTTTTTCAATATTTCCAAGTTATACCAATATAAGATTGGGGAACAGGATCTTATATAAGAGGCGTTATTCGCTAAATTTCCATTATATTTCTGAATAATCTTTTGAAAATACCTCCAAATAGCCAAGAGGATAGCTGCGATATTTAAAATGTTATATTCACCATAGTTTTTATAACTTCATCGTCGTCATTCGCAACAACATCGTTAAGTTCATCCATAACCACACTCTCACCATTAAAAAATCAAAATCGCTTATTTAAGCTTCTTTATTGTGTGTGGAGTCTTCACTTTGTTTTTAATTTAAATTTCATTTACCTTTTAAGCGGAGATTAATTGATGTGATTTGATGGACAATGTTTTGTTATTTTTTTGTGAACAACTCGTGTTAAGTCATTAAATTTAGCTAATGGATGATAATCTTCTTAATGAAAAAACCAAAAAAAAAACTTCGTACAAATAAACATGAAAATTTTTTATATGTCATTAGAGTTTATTGGACTTGTGGCTAAGCCACTGAACTTAAAATTAAATAAAAGTCGAAAGTTGATCGAAGCTGCCATATAAATAGATAACGAATTAAGAGCTTTGAAGACGAGTTAGGGCCATAATATATATAATTTGTCATTGTGTATGTATCACCCCAATATGGGACTCCACAAGGTATACACACATATATACACATTCTTGATCAGAGCAAAATGCAAGACGGTTCTGATATGTTTTAACATGGCAAAGCCTAGACTTATCTAGGCCCTTCTTTCATCTCAATTGTGGACACTGAGCTCCCCGCGCTGTTACCTGGGATAGGTACTTTCATCATCCGTTTAAATAGTGTGCTGATATATGCCACGAGTTCGCCCATAAGAACTATAAACCAGTAAGGGTACATACAAGAGACGCTAATATATAATATCCTGGAGATAGAACAGACATATCATATTGAAATGTAATCG
This sequence comes from Musca vetustissima, assembly GCF_032173495.1. NCBI lineage: Eukaryota > Metazoa > Arthropoda > Insecta > Diptera > Muscidae > Musca > Musca vetustissima. The sequence continues at coordinate 84,552 of NW_026883455.1, forward strand.
GGCGAAATTAAATGTGTGATCTACATAAATATTTACACCTATTAAAAACACCCACCATACACATTCGAATCTGAAATCTATGAAAATATTCTGGTCAATCGGGGAGACTTCGATTATTTTGTGTCCCATTTGCATGACAGCAAGCAAAAGTATGTATATGTATGTAAATTTGGACCTAATTGAGCAACAGTGGCATATACCACTGTGCTGCAGCATAATACGCTGTCCGCATAGGGAACAGACGTAGTCTCCTCGGTGAACCATTTACATAAAATCAGACGAAAATATATATCAGAGATATATCTAATTCTTAACCGATTTTTTGCCACTTTAATACACATCATTCTAAACTCACATCTTTCAAATTTCGTGTAAATCGAACAAACAGGCTCTTAGGTGCACGATTTACATAAAATCTGACGAAACTATATATGGGAGGTATATTTAAATCTGAACCAATTTCAACAAAACTTCGCATACGTCTATCTGTACCTAACTCAGCATGCAGTGCAATATTTTGTCTCAAGCGGACAAACCTTGGTAGTTTGTTGCATCATTTATCTAAAATCGGACGAACTATATATGGAAGCTACATATATCTACTTTCAATTTTATACGTTACTAGCTGAACCCGTGGCGCTTCGCTGCCCATACTAAAGTTATTAAGATTGAAAAGTTAACGTCGAAAACTATTTTTAAATAATCTTTGGTAGTATTAAAAACAAATTTAGCTTGACTTTTCTAATCAGTTGTAATAGTACCATACACAAATATATTTTTTTTTTTTCAATATTTACATGTTTTTCATTAATGGTTCCAAGACCACCACAATCCTTCATTTACATTACAGCAATTTTTATGTCTGTATTCTCAATTATTTCCCATGATATGATTGGGATCCCTTTCTCACTCCGATTAATATCGCTTATATACCTGACGTATGATCCTTGTTAAATTTTAGTTGTGTATTTTTAATTGTTTCATTGCCAAGAAAAATTCACAATAATGCATTATCACACCATAATATTTTTACCGAACCTAGATATAGTATTGTTATTCTTAAGAATAACCACAGATTTCGGACTTTTATAACTTTTATTCCACAATCTGTATTTCTCTTTTGGATTTCTGCCATATTGAATTCATAGTATTTTTCTTCAATGGTGGTTGAATTTTTAAAACTAAAAAAATCCAAATTTTATTTTTTTCACAAAGTGACAAAATGTAAAAATTAAAATGTCAAACATTTTTCATTTTACACAAATTTTATTCCAATATGTAGATAATGGAGAGATGAAAAACAGCAAACGTTAGCGGAATTATTGTACTGCTGATTTTTATCATTACTGATAATAACATAAAAGGTCCAAAAATGATGAGTCAAACATTATCGATTTGGACCAATTTTGTTAATTCCTGGTCACTTAAGATTAGTATGTAATTATCTGCGTATCATTCAAATTTGTATGAGCCGATTTATTTAAGATATTCAAATATATGCATAGAAAATGAATATTAGTTCAGAGGTATGATTACTGTTGATGCTATAATTTCTTTTATCTTGTCTATCTTACTTATATGGGTTGGCATGACTTACTGCGAAAATTTCAGTAAAATCTATTTAGCGGTTTTTGTGTCAACAACCAAAAGAGTTTCCATTAATTTCTCTTTCGAGATGAGCTACATGATTGGAAATGTGGCTTACAAATGTCTTTACTTGATAAGTTGTATTTATGTCGACTATTGTTGCGAAATTGCATCTACGAATTAAATTCAACCGTGTCAAGGTTCGGACATTTGGCATCACACCAGAACATTCCTTTTCCATTTTCTACATTTAGATTAATTAAATGCAGTGCGGACTACATTTTCCCCTGTTGTTCCACGCCAATTTTTATAGGGATGATGAGTATTTGCTACCAAGTTACTCAGACAAATTTTGAAGTGGGAATCTGTAATCCTTCTTAAGATATAACCTTAGAAAATGTATATTAGTTCAGATGTATAATTACTTTCCACATCCACGCGAAATTTTGGAAGTTTATATAGCCTAAATTATTTCCCTCGGATGACATGATGTGCGGTAAAAATCTCAGTAAAATCTGTTCAACGGGTTTTGAATCTAGAAACAAAACCTTTTTTATTTCCTACATGTAGATTATTTAAGTTTAACGGAGAGTGCATTTCCACCGATCTTATCTCGTTCATATTTTTTATGAATAATGTGTATTCACACCTACGATATACAGATACATTTTGAAGGCGTTATCTGTAACCGTTCTTAAGATAAACGCATATTACATGTTCAGAAAATTTGAGGTATATTTACTATTGATGCTATAACTCCGCATCCACGCGGAATTTTAAAAGTTTATATAGCCTATGTTACTTTCAGGGCATGACCTGACATACAGTGTAAATCTCATTATGATCTGTTCAGCGGTTTTGGCGTCTATCGGTAACATACAAACAAACAATTTTTTTTCTATTTTATATATATAGATGCCAAATTTTCTCTCAATCAGAAAAAAAAAATTGGAAGTTTGGTGGACCATTTACCTAAAATCTGTGGAGGACGTTTTTCCAATATGTATTCTTTTATTCGCAAAATAGAGGTATACAAAATATTCTTTTTTTTCGAGTATTCCTATATGTTATCACGTCCATATTCTACATTCTTTAAGCAATTTTTACTCGTTTGAATCGCAAATATATTTTGTCTATAAACAATGGCTCGATATAATAGAAGACGAACATTTTATCAACATAAACATGTTAATTACACTTGGTATATATCTTGATGGAATATATAAATAAATCGAATATTGTATCAATTCAATTCAAGTCAATTTGAAGTATATTTTTTATTGATTTTTCATTTGATTTAATTATGATCAATACTATTATAAATAGTTTCATCATATCATAAATCCACACTATACAGGTGCCACTGTTGAGTTGTACCACGTTCTTTCATGTTGCATTGATATCAGAATAATTACTGCAATATACTGCAATAAAAAGTGCAACACAATTTATTAAATATTCTTTCAATATTTTTTCATTGCACTCACTTCTATATTTTTTTATTCGAGAACAGGTAATGCTCTCATGACTTTGAGTTTTATTATGTTTGCCATTGATCTCATAAATTAAATAGACTTTCTTATAAATAGACTTTCTTATGTGATGTTATTTTGTTTCGCGCACTCCAGTATAAATTATTAACCCCTTAAGGGCAAAGAAAAAATGCTTGCACATATGAATTTTCATATTTACAAATTAATTTAAAATACCTAGTTTTACTTTAAATATTTAGATTATTATATTTGTAGGCTACTATATGAATCATGTCCTGAATAAAATTAAATTGAGTTCGAAATGAATTGTTAAAATAAATATTAGACGTTTCTTTATAAAGGGTTGACACTATAGATTAGGAGTGATGATATTAGGTGTCCGCAACAAAATATGCCATGTGGACGTAGGTTGGCGAGGGTCTCGAGGCTATTTCTCTTACCATCTCAGAAATTAAAGATATTATGCCATCAATATTTAAGTTTTTTTTATTGTTATTTTGGGGTTACAACTTCTTGCTATTTTCAATTCTTATCATCATTGGTCCATTTTTTTTTAGAATTTTGGTTAACTTGTTTTTAGGGAGTCTATAATTATTAATGTTCTGCGAAAACTGCATTGGTTGAAGGCGGACAAGAACCCCCCATCCCGACTGAAGCTACCTATAAATGGCTCATTAATTACAAATCGGACGAAGCTTTATATGGGAGCTATATCTAAATCTGAACCGATTTAAACAAAACTTCACAACAAATATTGGCAGTATGGTGCTCCATTTACTTCAAATCGGACGAAACTATATATGGGAGCTATATCTAAATTTGAACCGATTTCAACAAAACTCATACATCAATATGGACCTAGTTCAGTACGTTGTGCAAAATGTTGTGTCAATCGGCCTAACTTTAGGTCCTTGGTGCACCATTTACTTATAATCGGACGAAATTCTTTGTGGGAGCTATATCTAAATCTGAACCGATTTTTCCCAATTTCAATAGGGTTCGTCATTGTGCCAAATATGTGACTTACGCCAAATCCGGCCCAAACTAAAAAATTCCAATCTCAATCTTAAATATTACGATCTATGTCGTGATTTCAAAAGACATGGCTAATCGACATAGAATTTCGTGGTATTCTTAAGGAGGATACAAAAATTCAAAGTTAGCAAATTTGTAAGGAAAAATATTATAGATTTCCTAATAGGCCACAGATATTATATACAGTAGTAGCTCTCGCAATCTTACCGGCATTCATTTAACCAATGCAACAATACTTTTCATTTCAGGATATGCTCAAAAGCAGTGAATTAGATGATTTCTTTCCCCAGAGTAGATATTTTTTAAGGTATTAAAGATGTCAAATCCCTTAAAATATGAAATATCTCTTCAAATAAACGTATTACTCGAATTAATTAAATATCATTCAAAATCTTCTTTCGATGTAATGTTCCAGCTACATCGTTGGTCTAGGAACAAAAATATGTGCAAGACCAAATCCCTCCATACCTACTGGTACTTTCCAAACAGATAATATAAATAAATGCCGATTTCACACGTTTCAAAACTTTTTGACTTTTAAGATATTTTTAAAATTCATGCAGTGTAGTCGAAATTTGTTAATTACAACATGACGCCTGTGTGACATTCCGTACCCAATCGTTAATTTCCCATTGACTCTTAATAATCATTAAAAAATATTTAGAAAAAACATCTTTTCAGATAACTTTTTGAACTTTTTTCGAAATATATATTAAAAAGCCTAGACAAATATTGAAAAGACATTCAACAAAATTTGTTGGGTATCGTAACAAATGGCGTTGGAGTCGCAGACAATAAGCTTAGATATTCTTAACCATTACTCGAAGTTAGACAAAAGGGTAGGAACTTCTTCACTTCATTTAACGCGTTTTCGACAAAAGTTATCGCAGAAATATGCGGGGGCGCTACTTTATCAGCTGTGCACTGTCAGCTCTGGTGATGTTATTTTCATTTTGTTTTGTTTTTCCTTATGGGTAGGTGGATAATAAGCGGGAAATAACTGCTGCTAACCAGCCAGCCCTGCCATTATAATCTACAGCAGCACTCGCGTCGAAACGGTAGACCAAAATTTCTAAAATTGATATTCAAACAACGTAACGTAATTTCCACATCTTTTTGTAGAGTCATCGAAATTGTTGTTGTAGCAGCCAAAACATCATTGAAGCTATTCTCCACCGCTTTTGTTTATGACAAACGTGTTGCTTTGTACGCATCGTGGTAGTGAAGAAGATAATGCGGTTAGCGTTTTGTTGCCATGGCTAACTTCAAAATAAAAGGGGTGCAAAGTGTTCACAATGAATTTACAAAAAAAAAAAAAAAACAGGAATACAAAAGATCATAAAAGCGTAAAATTACACCTCGTATGTAACAATAATTTTGACAGAATGTTTAAAATTTTCTGACTTTTTGAGGTTTCCGCTTTTGATAAGACTTTTAATGGGGCTAATCTATTAGATTGTTACAGTTGAAATGTTTTCTGAATAAATTTTAAATATTTTCCGCGGGTGTATCAAAAAAACGACAGTAGCTAAGCTTATCGTCAATTCAATTATGAATTCCCACCGGTAAGTTTTGTGAATATATGTGTTTGTGCATATTTTTAATATCCCATATCCAGCTTAACTTTAACAATAATTTTCATTCATTTTATAATAATTTTTATTGAAAATCTGACATTCATCTGACATTACTTTTGGAGGGTAATAACCGTCTGGTGCTAGAGGATTTCAATGTCCATTATGAGCTCTGGCATTCCGTCTTATTTGAGGAGACTGCCACAGCTCGCCGGACATCACCATTGTGACATCGGGTCTCATAAATGACGTAGTCTGGCAACTCGTCATTTCTCTTGGTTCAGACCATCTCCCCATCATCGTCTCCTAACATAGATCACCCGATTTCATTACCTCCGAATGTCGAACTTTCTTGAACAATGATAAGGCTAATTGGCAAGATTTCAGAGATTTAACCAATCGCCGCTTCAGATAGATGCTCATTCCCTTAGATCCTGGGGTAGCTGAGAGGAATTTCCGAAAACATCATCACTGCTGCAGCCGCCCGTCATATATCTGCTGGTCGTATACCCGAAGTGAGACCAAACTTTCCAGAGGCGACGGTGCTTGCGAATTAGCGTGATGAACTTTGTCGTACAACAACTAAAGACCCAAGAGCGGGTCTAAAGACATAAAGACCCAAGAGGAAAATGTGACTACACCACCTGAAGCCTTGCAATATTGGAGTCTCAACAAGTAAATTATGTGCAACGATTAAGACACTATCGAATGCTGGAAGGGATTAAAACGCTGTCACGTTTAACGACGTAACGATCCGAAGAGGTGCGCGAGTTTTTTTAAACGGCAGTTCATACACCGAGAGTGACAAGGCGAAATCATTTTCGCCTTGTCACTCTCGTGCTCCGTCGTATTAGAGCAATCTGACCCGAGGAGGTATCTCCACAATTTACGAAGAATAAGAATAATCCAAAGCATGAGGCTCGGATGGAATCTCAATGGTAATGCTGAAGCAACTGGATGAACCTGGAGTAGAGTTTTTAACTGATGTACTCAACCTTTCGTTAGGCACATTATTCCTGAAGCCTGGCAAATAGGCAGGGTGGTCCCCTAACTAAAGTCAGGCAAGGATCACAGGAGAGGTGAATCGTACATGCCAATTTCATTTCTGTCTCCAATAGCAAAGACGTTTGAGTCACTACTCCTGCCTCTGATGAGAAGTAGGTTTCCAGTCCATCAACATCAACATGGATTCCGGAGGATGCACAGTACAACTACAGCATTACACGCCATAACCACACATGTAAGCAGAGAGCATAACCAGAACAGGCCGTACGACAGAAAGTTTTTGTGACTCTTGACTTATTGAAAGCCTTCGATACTGCCAATCACTCCAAGCTGATCGAGGACATAATCAATCTCCAGTCATGTGTGGAAAACCGTAGATTTAAACAGGGATTTCCTCAAGGTGGGTTCATATCTCTGGAACTTTTTTAAAATCTACCTTTGTGAAATTCCACAACCACCGGACGGCATAGAGACCGTAATGTATGCGGATGATTGTACGATCATGGCGTCGGGTCCCATTATCTATGTTATTTGTGAAAGATTAAATATCTATATAGCTGATTTAGTACAGTTCTTCCATCTGATCAATATAAAGATATCCGGCGCTAAATCCACAGCCACTTTCTTCACCACATGGACAGCAGAAATTAAGCTTCCGCTGAACATCATGGTCGATGGTGCACTAATTCCGACCACAAACTTTCCCAAAATATTGGGTGTAATGTCAGCCACCCTGTCAAAATCTGAAACGACTTTCACCAATATGGTTTGTCATTGGACCAAATAATGAGCTAGACCAAATTTCACCCAATTCGGTTCATAAAGGTTTATTGATTAAAATTGTCCGTAAATCGACTCAGAAAGTATTTCTACACATGTCCATAAAAGCAACCATAGTTCTACTTCGCTTTCTTTTGCTTTTTGGCAAACAGATGCACAAATACATAAATAGAGTCTTTTTGGTTGAAAAATCAGCCAAGGACCACCCGAAAATTAGGGGATACCGTCATAAGGGACTATAGAGAACATTTTTTTAAGTAAGATTTTGGTTCCTAATGATTTCGTTTTATTCCCGCACACGCGATATCAACAATTTTCTTTGTCGGAAGATGGTGTTGAATCGTTTGAAAACCATGGTTTGGAAAATGTTCGCATTTTATTATTAAGCCGGAAATGAAGAAGTAAAAAAGTGGTTACTATCGAGGTTTTGCAAACGGTATGACAAATTTAGTATACACCAACTTATGCTGGAGGGTAAAAAACAACTTAACACAAAATTTTCAATATAAGTGTATACTTTCATATAGTCGCCAAATTCATAGCTGAAAATTGATGGTCCATGTTTCAAAACGAGCTCAATATAAAGGTCCCTCCCTTTTTTTTTTATAATTTGATGGTACTAGACAAAATTTTAACGCAAAGTGTTTACAATTCGATATTTCAAATTCTTGGTGGATAATAATTTCCTCGCAGAAAATGTTCAACATTTGCCCTTATTTTAACAAAAGTCACATATAAACGTCGCGCCTCATATAGGTAATTTGATGGTCATAGGCGCCTTTTTTTTCGACCAAAATTACTGCGATGCAGCATTCTGGTGCCTACCCTACACCATACGGTGGGGGCGGGATATATATATATATATATATATTCACGATTTGGTATGTTTACATAACATATAGGAAGTGATGCAAATGTGGTATAGGTTGGTAATGTGGTATAGTCACTTTTTTTGTAAACTGAACATTTTAGAATAACTGAAACATGTTTTATGGTTTGCTGTTCTCAAAAAAATAAGATAGCAATGATCTGTTTAATTTATTTAACTCACGTTGAGAATCAATAGCAAAAATTTAATTTTTCACGAAATTGATTTTTTTTCGGTTGAAGTTTAAAAATAAATTTTTGTTTTACAGATTTATTTTAATCTTTATTATGAAATCATTAAAATAATCAGTATGTACTAAAAATCTAATAATATGCGCGATTGCACCACATATTTACTAATTTAGGAAAAACACTAGACAATTATTCAGTGAACACAAGTGCAGGTAATGTGGTATACCTGGAGTCTGTATGAAAAAAAGCCAGCACAAGACAAAATGTCATTACTATTTGAAAAATTTGTCCTCTACGAGCGCCTACCATGCATCATAAGGAGGAAAAACAAAGGTTATGGGATTTTAACTACTTCTCCGTACAAAAATTAAATATTGCCATGTGTAGACATTATTATATAATAAAAATTAAAGTTCCACTCAACGTATCCGTTAAAAATCTTAACAGACATACATCTCGAGCTAATTCACATTCATTAAAAACAATGAATTATATAAGATATCAATTGGAAGTGAAAATTATACTATACCACATTAACATCATGTGGTGTACCACTATTTTTGTATAATTTGATTACCTACACTTTTTTTAAATCACTTTTAATGGAATTTCAAATATTTTCTCAAATATCTCTTAAATTGTTAGAATGATATTATTTTCAAATTGATACATGGAAAGACAACACATGTAGCTTGTTAAGTGTAAAATTTCAATTTAATCGGATAAAAAATAAAAATTTGGCAATCTAAAAACAATTGGGTATACCACATTTGCATCACCTCCTATAATCCTCAAATATTAGGTATTTTATTTATTTTGTGAATTCTTATTGAATATTCGAAATATTCTTCGCCTACCAAAATGTATCAATATTGGTCTACTTTTTTGGATAGCCCTCATATAATGATACCACCCAAATGTTGGTATATTTTTGGGAATTTAGGAAGGATTTTAAACCAAATTTGCTCCAATCAAAAGTTAACAATATTGACTTAGATTTCGGGTTGGGTCGATATAACTGTACGCCACATTATTCGGTATTTTGGGCAAGATTTTTTTATTTTTTTCTCAAATTTTTCTACCAAAAATGTACCATAACATAGACCCCCTTCAAAAGCCCAATAAATTTTGGGTATTTTGAATATCCACATCATGGTGGAAATGCTACAGTACGAATAATTTGTTCCGAAAAGTAACCACAATTTTCAATAGGCCTCTGGCGCTTCTGTTATATGGGGTTTATATAAAACCGAATAGTGCGCAAAATGTGTACATATGTTATATGTGTATGTATGCCTTCGTTGTCTTTCATCACACCCAAAGAAATCACTTCAAATTTATTGTTTAAAATGTATGTCACGTTTTATAAATCCCTTTTTGTTCTGATATTTTATTCCATTGCAAAATATGTCTTATTTCTCCCCCTTTCAAAATATGTTTCATCATAACCTCAATGATAATTGATTGTTTCCTATTTTTGTGAGAGCCAACAAACATACCCCCCATCACCACTAAATCATTCATTTCCAAATATGTAATCCCCAAAATTGACGAAATGCCACAATAATCATAACACAACAAAACCTTCTGATAATTGCTCAATTTTTTTCTTTCACAGGAAAAAAACAAAATTCCCTCTTCCATGTATCTTCGTTGGAAGTAAATTAATCCATTTCTAATTTACTACCGAAAAAAAAACTGTAACCCGCCCTACAATGGATTACCAGAAGTAGAAAGAAAAAATAAAGGGATTTACCACAAATGAAAGAACATTACGATGGAAAAAATTGCTGTGTTTGAAAACCATGAATGTAGCATTTTGTTGAAAGAACCCGAAGCGATGTTGTTATGCCAAGGGCTAGATGGCTAACCGCACTACGAGTACATGAATGATATTTGGGGAGAAAGGGATCAATGATAAATAGACGAAAAACGTTTATATGAATTTAATAATAATTCGTTTCATTTATCACGCGTCAACAACACTCACTCGTTCAGTCACTCACATGCCCAGCGTGCAATTGGAATCAGGAATGATGTGCCATGTATCTAATGATGCTGCAATGGAACAAACATACATATGGATTTGGGTTAGAAAGAGAACCAGAAAAATGCCCTTCTTGGTGTTGTGATACGGCGAAGAAGATTCTGTTTTTGACGGGCATAATACAATATTAATGATGACAGTGTTAATATTTAATGACTTGCAACTGATTCGATATGAGACATTGCCAGTAAAGAAAAGGTTACTTTACTTGAGAATATGCAGTGGGAGATGTAGTGTTTATGCATAATTAGAATATATTATAAAAACAGTAAGGAAAGTAGTAAATTCGGACGGGACCGACGATACCCTTTACCACTTTAGCTAACTTCTTAATTATTTGAAACCATATAAACATGAACTCGGTCGAATATTTTGGCTATGTCTGCATTTTTACAAAAAGAAATTACGTCATTCTACACTCAATTTGGTACGTTGTGCTAAATTTTGCGCCAATCTGACAAAAATGAGGAGTTAGAGGGACCATTTAATTATAATCGGACTAAAATATTAATGGAAGCTTTATCTAAACCGATTTCAAGGAAACTTGTCACAGGTTAGTTTATACTAATTTCATCTCGATTTTAAGTAAGTGATGCACCAAGGATCCAAAATATGGTCGATATGCACAGGTCATATTTGGGTCCTTGGTGCATCACTTACTTAAAATCAAAGAAAAAATATAGAGGAGCTATATCCAAATCTGAACCCTTTTTCACAAAACATAGCACACGTCATTCTACGCATAATTCAGTACGCACTACTAAATTCTATATCTAAATCTGAACCAATTTTCACGAAACTTGACACACACCACTCTAGACTTATTTCAGTACGCTTTGCAAAATTTCGTGCAGACAGACGGACTGGCGGACATTCATAAATCGACTCAGGAAGTGATTCTATGTATTTTCTCAAAAGGAACCATGGGTCTATCTCGTTTCATTTTGCCTGTTACAAACATATGCACAAAGATCTAATTACCTGTACCACAGTGTGGTGAAGGGTATAAATAGGCCTGATTAGATGTGGGCAGTGGCAGTAAATACGCAAGGGGTAAAAACCCGGTAAATGATGTAAATACCCAGTATATTGGGTAAATACCCATTTGCGGGTATTTATATGTGTATTTACTATATTGAATCGCTAATACAACATCTTGCACCCCATGTCCGGGTTTTTGTTATCAAATCGCTTCAAAATGGATAGTTTTATAATACTTTAACACGCCGGTAAAATTTTTACATGGATATTTGGTACGCACAGAGAACTTTCTCTGCCAATTTTATTATACAAATTTTGCATGGATATTTGGTACCCATAGAGAACTCTATGTGCCAAAGTATAGCAAATTTGATTATTAAATGTGGCTAATAGGCAAACATTACCTAAAATCGGATGGTACGGTTATATTGGGGCTATATCAAAACATGGACTTAGAGACCTCATTTTCCATACCCGTATTAGTTTTTTTATTAAAATCACGTGAACCAAATTTTGGCCGTCTATGTCAAGTGGTTCGCCATTTAATGAGTGTAAATCCAATTTTTAGGTAAATACCCGAGTATTTGTCCACGTGTTCAAAGTATTATACAACTATCCATTATAAATCTATTTGATAACAGAAACCCGGGAATAGGGTGTAAGATGTTGTATAAGCTATTCAATATAGTAAATACCCAAATAAATACCCGCAAATGGGTATTTACCCTCACCTTGGGTATTTTCCCCTATAAGTACAAACTCTAGGCGTGATGATGAGTATCCAAATATAAAAACGTTCATTATACCCTTCACCACACTGTGGTAAGGGTATTATGTCTTTGTGTGTATGTTTGTAACAGGCAAAAATAATCGAAATAGACCCATGGTTCCTTTTGATAATATGCATAGAATCACTTTCTGAGTCGATTTATGCATGTCCGTCTGTCCGTCCGTCTGTCCGTCCGTCTGTCCGTCCATGTATTTTTGTTAACAAAGTACAGGTCGCATTTATGATCCGATTTAAATGAAATTTGGCACAGATCACTTAATTGGCCCAAGGACGAACCCTATTGAAATTGGAGAAAATCGGTCCACGTTTAGGCATAGCTCCCATATAAGGGTACCCCCAATTTTCTGTATTTTGAGGTTCTTGAACGCGTTGAAATTTGGTACTTCGCTGAAATTTGGTACTTTGAGTTCTTATTGGGTAGCAAATCTCCCTACCAAAAATTATAAATAAAGGTCAATTTTTTCGGATAGCCCCCATATAAGGGTACCCCCAATTTCCGTATTTTGAGGTTCTTGAGCGCGTGTTTTAACTGAATTCGCTGAAATTTGGTACTTTGAGTTCTTATTGGGTAGCAAATCTCCCTACCAAAAATTATAAATAAATTATAAATAAAAATTATAAATATAGGTCCAGTTTTTCTGGTAGTCCCCATATAACGGTACCCCCACTTTTTGACATTTTGGGGGTTTTGATCGTATTTTTTGACCGAATTGACTGTAATTTAGTACGTCGAGTTCTTATTAGGTAGCAAATCTCCCTACCAAAATTTATAAATAAAGATCCATTTTTTCGGAGAGCCCTCATATAAGGGTACCCCCAATTTTCGGTATTCTTGGGTTCTTGGGCTCGTTTTATATCTGAATTCTCTCAAATTTTGTACGTTGGCTTCTTATTGGGTACCAAATTACTCCAGTATAAATTATAAATATTGGTCAATTTTTTCTGGTAGCCCCTATATAAAGGTACCCTCCAATTTTTGGAATTTTGAGGTTCTTGAACCAAATTCATTTTATACCCTTCACCACACTGTGGTACAGGGTATTATGTCTTTGTGCATATGTTTGTAACAGGCAAAATGAAACGAGATAGACACATGGTTCCTTTTGAGAATATGCATAAAATCACTTTTTGAGTCGATTTAAGCACGAAATTTGGCATAGCGTAACAAATTAGGTCTAGAATGATGTGTGTTAAGTTTCATGAAAATCGGTTCAGATTTATATAAAGCTCTCATATATATCTTCGTCCGATTTAAGGTAAGTGCACAATTTTCACGAAATTAACAAGTCCCTATATATCTCTCGATTTGCACTAAATTTGGCACAGCGTAATGAATTAGGTCTAGAATGATGTGTGCTAAGTTTCCTGAAAATCGGTTCGGATTTAGATATAGCTCCCATATATATTTTCGTCCGATTTAATGTAAATGGTGCACCAAAGTCACTTAATATCTTTGGGTTTGCACTAAATTTGGCACGGCGTAATGAATTAGGTCTAGATGTGTGTTAAGTTTACTGAAATTGGTTCAGATTTAGATATAGCTTCTATATATGACCAAATGAACAATTTAGTATCGGTTGTAGAATGACGTATTTATGGTTCCAATTTCATTTTACTGGTCCTTTGAAAATGCGACGTCTGTTAGGATTCTTCTGTTGAATATACTCAAAATGGAGAAGGGTATCATATAGTCGGCCCCGTCCGACTTTACAACTTTCCTTACTGGTTTTCATTGCAACTTGTCAAATTCCATACACTCAGTTTGGAAAACTTGTGCATTGCGGGCTATTGAAAAATATATATTGACAATTTTCTGGAACAATTTTTTATTCATTGGGAATATAATATTTTTTGCTAATATATTTTCCAGCCTCAAACAAACAAGTCGGGGAAAATATGCGACTAAATCCTACAAAATATCTAAAAATACCAGAGGCACAAATTTTTTCATCTTCCAAGACCCCGGAATGCCAAATTGCAGCCATTTCGAGGAACATAAATAATAACATATACTATCAGCATGGTCGTGGTGACCATTCGGCCGATTGCACCATATTCACTAGACCATATGCAAATTGTTAAGATAATCCAAATCAATTTGTGTCTATCCGTCTGTATACCATAATCACAGATATAAAATAGTCCAATTGTCACGAAATATTGCATGAGTTTCTGGTTTCGGCTAAAGACAAGAGCTTGGTGATGATCTATTAACATTACACTTCACTCCTCCTGGTATTTTAATTATCCTAGGCCTATTTTCCAATAGAAGAGGAGAAAATACCTGTCCGAACTTATTTGCGTAATTATTGGTTGTTTAATTTTTAGTCGAACACGGACCACATCGTGGAAAGAAGTCATCTTGTTAACAAATAAGTTTGTGTTTTGATAATGATTGTGGCAATATATACGGTCAAACACCTTACCCCAAAACACTTTGCTTATAACACTCATTTTCTATTTTTCTGTAGAAAAAGTAGTTTACACAAAAATAAATTTGTCAAATATAAAAAAAAATCGATTCACAGGAAGACAGAAAACAAAATATAGATAATTAAAGAAATACAAGAGCAGCGATAATTATTTGGACAAATTTTTGCTACCGCGGATTACAAAACACGCCAACTATTATCAGTCATATCATCAAGAATAATATAAAAATCACATTTGAAGACATGCATTTCGAATAGCAATTTAAAGTCAAAGTCCAAATTGTTCTATATCCGATGTGAATACTACAACAGACCCCTCGATTTATCGATTATTGGGTAAGTCCAATATTATATCTTATTTTACCGGTTCCGACTTTATACTGAAGCTAAACAAAAGACACATTTTGTGTATATTGGATCCTGCTCGATATAGTATCATTTTTGGAAAGTTTGATCTTGATCGGTTCACATATAAATACACAACCCAGAAAGTTATTCTATGCATATTCTCAAAAGGAACCATGTGTCTATCTCGTTTAGTTTTGTCTGTTACAAACATATGCACAAAGACATAATGTCCTGTACCACAGTGTGGTGAAGGGTATAAAAACTGTTTTTTATTATACCCTTCACCACACTGTGTTACAGGGTATTATGTCTTTGTGCATATGTTTGTAACAGGCAAAAGGAATCGAGATAGACCCTTGGTTCCTTTTGAGAATATGCATAGAAGCTTATAGATTTAGATATAGTTCCCATATATAGTTTCGCCCGATTTTAGGTAAATGGTGCACCAAAGTCTCTGAAAATTGTTCGATTTGTACGAATTTTGGTATAGCGTACTGTGTTAAGTCTAGAAGGACGTGTGCTATGTTTTGTGAAAATCGGTTCAGATTTAGATATAGCTCCTATATATATTTTCGCCCGATTTTTGGTAAATGGTGAACTAAATATCCATAGCTAGGCCGATTGACACAACGTACTGAAGTTAATATAAATTAATCTCTGATAAGTTTCCTTGAAATCGGTTCAGATATAGCATAGCTTTCATATATAATTTCGACTTATTCATGTTAATTGTACACAAAATAATCAATGAGTGTCTGATTGAGATTAAACCATAAACAGTGCATCATTCCGTATAGCGTGTGTCAAGTATGCTTTAAATCGGTTTACAGGGATTAATGTTAGTCGGTTCAGATTAATGTTAGTCGGTTCAGATATATATAAAGATCAAATATTTTAGTTCGTTCAATTTCATGTCAATTTTCCCTCAAAAAATCGACGTCTTTTAGGATACATATGTATGTTGAATATACCCAAAGTGGTGAAGGGTATCATATAGTCGGCCCAGCCCGACTTTACTGCTTTCCTTACTGGTTTTTAATCTCGATTTGTGACTAAGACACTTTTTTCGGGCTAAAGTAAAAGTAGATGCCTACCAAATGAGGAGTATGTCACTTATGTACTGATGTTCGATTTGATTGAAAGACATTATTGCGAAAAATTAGCTATATAGGTCCAAATTTTGGCATGGCCCCTAATAAAGGTCCCACCTCATTTTCGGTATTCTTATGTTTTTAACTGAATTTTTCATATTCGGATTCCGGCTGAATAAGAAACTTCTTTTCAGAAAATATTCAATATATCGGTCGCTGAAGTACATATTTTATATTTTTACTAGAAATGGACAGCGACATGTTACAAATGATATCCTTTGTGGTACAGGGTATTATGTCTTTGTGCATATGTTTCTAGCAGGCAAAATGAAACAAGATAGACCCCTTGGTTCCTTTTGAGAATATGCATTGAATCACTTTCTTAGTCTATCTATGCGTGTCCGTCTGTTTTTCCGACCATGTAGTCTTGTGAACAAAGTGCACATTTCTCTCTCAGGCCACTTATTTGGACCAAGGAAAAAAGAACCCTATTGAAATAGAAGATGATCGATTTTGATTTAGATGTAGTTCCAATATATCTTTTCATCTGATTTTGTGTAAATGGTGCATCAAATTCGCAATGTTTGTCTGAAAGACACTAAATTTGGCAAAGCGTCCCAAATTAAGTACCGATAGGCGTATGTGAAGTTTGTTCAACATACAAGAAATTTTACATAGCGTATTGAATTGAGTCTGGAATAATGTGTGTTAAGTTTCATTGTAATCGTTGCAGATTTAAATATAGCTTCCAAAAATATTTTTTGGCCATTTTGTGTAACTGCTGCTCCAATCTCCCATAAGAGACAAAATGTAGCATAACGTGCCAAATTGAGTTTAGAATGGAGTTTATTATGTTTCGTCGAAATCCATTCAGATATAGATATAGCATTCGCATACATTTTCGGTCGATTTGTGTATGTACTCTAATTCTAGAATGTCCCTACAAAATTTAAAGTGAAAATCTCAAGAACTCTTGAACATATAGCCGATTTATTGTGTCAGCATCAAGTGACGGCAAGAGTAATTCTCAAACTTTAAACGCTTTTTTCTCGAAGCAGTTTTTTACGAATGGCGGGCACGATAACTCAAAAACTAATAATCCAATCGGTTGCAAATTTTGACACGTTTCTCTGGGATTGTATGGCTCTCGTATGAACTAGGATAAAGCCAATCGGTGAAGATCTTCCTTCCTTTTATACCCTCCACCTTAGTATGGAGGGTATATTAGTTTTGTGTTTCCGTTTGTAACGCATAGAAATAAGTATAGAATTAAGTATATATATTCTTGATCAGCGTAAAATTCTATGCCGATTTAGCCATGTCCGTCTGTTGTAATCACTCCAGCGTCTAAACGAATTGAGATAGATCGCCCAAATTTTGCAAAAAGTCGGCTTTTGTCTGCAGGCAGGTCATGTTCGAAGATGGGATATATCGTTCCACTTTAAGGCATAGCTCCCATATAAGGGTACCCTCCGATTTTCGATATTTTGAGGTTCTTGATCTCGTTTTTCAACCTAATTCGCTGAAATTTGGTACTTTGAGTTCTTATTGGGTAACAGATCTCCCCACCAAAATTATAAATATAGGTTCATTTTTTCGGATAGCCCCTATATAAGGGCACCCCCAAATTTTCGGTATTTTAGAGTTCTTGAGCGAGTTTTTCAACCGAATCCGCTGAAATTTGGTACATTGGGCTCTTATTTGGTGCCAAATATCGAAACTAAAAATTATAAACATCGGTCCACTTTTTCTGATAGTCCCCATATAAGGGCACCCCCAATTTTCGGTATTTTGGGGTTCTTGAGCGTGTTTTTCAACCATATTTGCTGTAATTTGGTATTTTGTAGTCGTATATGGTAACAAATCTTCCTACCAAAAATTATTAACATTCGCCGCCTTTTTGGGGGAGTCCCCATATAACCCCCTTTTTTATATTAAAATAGTTATCTGATTTGTTCCGCGTTTTGAGTTTGGTTCTAAGACTCGAGATAATAAAGTAGAACGTAAGGTTCGATAATGAACTATAGCCCTCATTTAGACCTAGCCCCTGTGTGGAGGTTCCAGAAGGAGTGGACCGATATTTCCCATCTTCGAACTTGAACTAAGATTGTAAGAAAGAGTAAGATGGCCAAAGTTTGGATGAAAGCTAAATTTTTTGAAACGAATTTTGTCCCAAGAAACATGGGGTCTAGAACCAATATTTCGATGAGCCACATTTTCACTGTGTTATAGTGTATACACCAATTAAAACTTTCTGACATTTGTATTATGGTTTACATAATCTCTTTTTAGAAATGTAGGTATGCGTCCACTTTTTGGGGTTGTTATGGTCGTTTTTTAGCTCCTGGGCGATGTTACGACTACTAAAATTCAGGTCAACTTCGAGCATTTCTCCGATTATATTGAAATTTTATCAACGAAAAATAACGGACCTAATATAACTTTGTCCGATTTTATATAAAAAGCTCCGTAGATGTCAAACTCTGCCCAATTGATGAAATTTTGTATCGATCGATACATCATATCGACATACGTGATTCATATCGAGGGACCAAAAACGATGCTCCGACAGTCGGTCGTCCAACTATGACCTATTCTTAATTTTATTGTATTTTGGATTTTTTAATATTTCCCGGTTAATTTTAGATTTTAGACAGACACACTATTCAATTTCAAATTTCGGCTATCATATTAATTTTTCTATGTATAGAAAAGTATGGGGAATTCAATATATTTTTTATATGTAATTTTTTTTGGAGAAGAGAAATACCATAATGTTACTAATACTCCTCAAATAATTCATATAGTCAAAAAAATGTTGAGATTCTGATTTAGGTAAATATGACCAATGTTACACTCAATCAGTAAGACCAAACATACACATATAGTTCATTTGGCATATGGTCCGGCCTCCACTCTTCAACTCTTTCTGACTTGTTTCAAATTTCCTCCTATGCATTTGAATCAATCATATTGTAGGCACCTTTTTCGTAGAATTAAAATTCAACAAAAAAACTTTTCATTATTTTTAAATGTTTTTCTAAATAAATGAGTCGTCATTTTTTATCATTTATTCAAATGAATTTTTAATTAGATTTCAAACTAAATAGCACTTCTTCTTCTGCCACGACGGTTTCTCAACAATATTCCAAAAAAAATATACACAGGGAACAAAAAGTTTAATTGGGCGTTTTAGTTGAAAATTATTTAAAACCACAAAAATTAACGCCTCCATAACTGATAACAACCAC
This sequence comes from Musca vetustissima, assembly GCF_032173495.1. NCBI lineage: Eukaryota > Metazoa > Arthropoda > Insecta > Diptera > Muscidae > Musca > Musca vetustissima. Next base: position 104,025 of record NW_026883455.1, read on the forward strand.
TTGTATCCCAAAAAACAAAAAACCCCCACATGAATTCAAGCCTGTATGGAAAATAAATGGCTGGTCAAGTGCCACTACAAAACTACTAACCAACCAACCATCCATCCATGTCATGACATATCAGTTAGCGGGGTGGAATGATGACGATGATGGTAGGTCGAAAAGTATGAAGAGAAAGATGACATCGGGTGTTAGACCAAAAATTATAAATATTGCACCGCCACCAATCCAACCGACCAACAATACCTAACGACCAAATTCAATTTTTTTCAGATTGTGGTCAGCGAAGCGTTTGGCTAACGAAAACTACTTGAATGTCCATTTCAGTCTTTTGACTATGGGATCTGTGACTCTTTTAATTCAAGTTGTCTAAAAACAACCAAAAATTCATTTGTCTTTAGGGAGACGAGTGTCAAACCGACACACACGCACATGCACCCAAGATAACGCTAACGTGCATACGTGAGTTCATCACTATGACATGGGGATGTGCTCTGACGTTACCTGTGTGTGTGTTGCTCTTTCGAAAAATTGCTAAAGGAAGTTGTCATACGAAAGTAACCTACTAACTGGCCGCTAGTCTGTCAGTGTCACCTGTCACTGGCTTTTGTTTTACCCAGGCGTTCTGTTTTCTATTTCTTTCTCTCTGTTTCGTTTTTTGGGAATTTTTCATGTGCTAATGAACTGTTGGTTAGAATTTCAAAAATTCAAGACAAGACGTTATGAAAATTAGTTTTTAATTGGGTCAACGACAGAACTGGGGTAAACTGAAAACAATTTTAAGGAGCGAGTGTGTAGTTTATAGTTTTATTTTTAAATAGTGACAGTTTCTTAATGAATTTGTGTCAAAACTACCCAACTTATTTATGAGTACTTCATTTTTGGTATATTAATTATGAGGAACTTGCTCCCATAATAATTATATCGATTTTTTTTAACTTTAATTATCAATGAAAATTCTTTCTGATTAAAATTTTTTAAATTGAGGTAATTTAAAATTAAAATCGGGGTGATTTTCCTCTTATTATTTGTCTTATTATTAAGAAACAAACAGTACCCTATTTTGGACAGTAACAATGTGCAGAAACTACCTTAAAATGTGGAAATACCAAAACTGCAGTGTTCAAAGGAAACAAAATAAGGTATCTTCTATATTTGTCTACCATATGACCTCGATAGCTTCAGAATACAATACAAGGTTTGGTCCAACCTCATTTCTGGAAAAGTATGCGGCACTTATAATTGTTTATATTCTCAATCCATTCTCAATCCATGACCTAGCCAACATAGTCGCTGCTGCTCAATATGTCCGACTATGTCGTTGTCCGAGAGTAGATGCTACAAATCATGGTCCATTCAACGGCGATATTCGTTGATCGATTCGTTGATCTTCCGGACAATTTTTTTTGGAAAACTCCAAGAACTGTCTCATCTGCTAGCGCAAGTACCCATGCTTCTGATCCATACGAAAGCACGGGTAGTATCAGTGTCTTATAAGTGTGATTTTGGTCTGGCGAGAGGTGGCCTTGTTTCTGAATTGCTTACATAGGCCATTGTAGCATATGTTGGCCAACACTATTCTCCTCCGAATTTCAAAACTGATGTCATTAGTTTATTTTTATGGCGGTATCATACCTGTATATGAAAGCTTTGACTACCTTGAAGCTGTAGTTCTCAAGATCTGCGGTTAGTCCGAGCCTACTGGACGTCTTGCGCGTCAGTCGTTCACACAGCACGCTGGATAGGACTTTATATGCGATAGAAAGGAGACTTATTCCTCTATAGTTGGCACATATCTGGTCTTGTCTCCTTTTTTGTGCACGGTACACAGGATGCTGCTGTTCCAATCATTGGGCATGCATTCCTTTAGCCAAATTGTACAAATCACAATGTGCATGCTCCTGACCAGCATCTGACCACCAGTCTTGAATTGTTCGGCTGGTAACCCATCGTCACCTGCTGCTTTATTATTCTTCAGCCGATTGATTGCTATTCTGACCTCATTTTGGCTAGACTGTATACACTCCATAAAGCCTTCGGTTTGGTGTTTTACTTGCTGGTAAAATTTTCGGACTTCATTCTGACTCCTGTACATCTCGATTTGCTCACACTCATGCTTTTCTTCTTCTTTCTCCTTTTTTCTGAAAATGTTTTTCCTCTCTCCTTTTCTCCAGATGATGGTCTTTGGTACCCAAGTGTTGATTTAGCTACAGTTTGTTGATTTAGCTATCGTGCTTCTATACTATTATCGGTACAAGCAGTACTTTCATCTAGCAAGTGGGTAAGATGAGCTGTGTAGGCTTCTGCTACCTGTTCTGTTTGAAGCTTTTCGACGTCGAGTTTACGTGTTACACCTTTGCTGCTACATTAAGACGAGTGCGAACATGGGCTGCTACAAGGGAATTGTCCGAATCGATATTCGCTCCTCGAATCGATCGAACGTGTAAAACACTGGATGATCCGTCTATCACAATATGATCAGTTTAATTTCTCGTTGCTTGATCAGGATAAATCCATGTGGGCTTTTGTTCTCCGATATGCTTGAATCTGGTGATGCTAATTACCACAAAGTCAATCAACCTCATGCCGTTGTCGGATGTTTCTTCATGGAAGCTGAATTATCCGACGGTGGGTCCAAAAATTTCTCCCTTCCTTAGTAGAATTTTAATGTCATAGCCGTTGTCGGATGTTTCTTCATGGAAGCTGAATTATCCGACGGTGGGTCCAAAAATTGTTCCTTTCCTTAGCAGAATTTTAATGTCATAGCCAGGGCCATATGCTGTTTTTAGGGACTCGTAAAATATGTCTTTGGTCTGTTCATCTTTGTCTTCCGTCGGAGCATGTGCACAAATAAGCAATTCACTCATCTATTGGAGTGAATCTGGAGACGAAGTCTTTTATTCTCCTGTTAACCATAAATCTGCAACCAAAGACATGTCTCGTTTTACGGCCTTTCCATCGCATTTCCTGTAAGGCAATAATAATATCTTGAGTACATCCGCTAAAGCGAAAACTGCGCCTGTTTTGTACAATGTGCGCACATTCCAAGTTCTTTAAGGTTGGCATACATATTTACTGAGAACTGTTTTACAGCGAACACATTTCCTAGTCCCGAAGTTTTAAGACATATTTTTCATACAAATCATTACTCTTATTGCGGACTACGGATATAACGAAGTTTTTGTTAACAAATTATTTATTAGATCTCAACGTTCAATTTTGCTAAAATTATACGTAAAAGTTAATTTTTACTTTAACGCTGGCAACTTTTACAAAAAATGTTAGCTGTAATGTCACTTCCATTAAAAACCAGTAAAGACAGTAGTAAAGTCGGACGGGGCCGACTAACAGAAGGGCTATTAACATGAAATTGGAGATGAACATGAAATTGGATGAACTAAAAGCAAATATCAAAAATATCCAAATGCTAAATTTTGTACGTTGTGCAAAACTTCATGTCAATATTACAAACATTTCGTGCACCATTTACTAAAAATCGGATGAACATAGATATGGAAGCTGTATCCAAATATGAACCGATTTCAACGAAGCTTGTCACTGGTTAGGTTATACTAATTTCAGCAGATTTTGATCCTAATGGCCATATTTTGGGTCCTATTTAAAATCGAACGAAACAATTTATGGGAGCTATATCTAAATCTTAACGGTTTCCAACAAAACTTCGAACGTCTGGCCATACTATCTTCAGAACGTTATGCAAAATTTTGAGCCAATCGGCCTAACTTTGTGTCTTTGATGTACCATTTATTTAAACGCAGACGAAAATATATATGGGAGCTACATCATTCTAGACTCAATTCAGTACGCTAGGCCACATTTCGTGGAAATCGAAAGATAGGGACTTTGGTAAACCATTTTCATTAGATCGGTCGAAAATGTATATGGGAGCAATATCTAAAATCTCAACCGATTTTTGGGAAACATTACACACATCTTTCTAGACTCAATTCAGTACGCTATGCAAAATTTCGTGGAAATCAAAAGATATATAGGCACTTTGGTGAACCATTTTCGTTAAATCGGACGAAAATATATATGGGAGCTATATCTAAATCTAAACCGATTTTCAAGAACTTTTACAGACATCATTCTAGACTCAGTTCAGTACGCTATGCCAAATTCGGTGCAAATCGGAAGATATATAGGGACTTTGGCATACCATTTACCTAAAATCTAGCGAAACTATATATGGGAGCTTTATCTAAATCTGAACCGATTTTCACGAAACTTAGCACACGTCATTCTAGACCTAATTCAGTACGCTAGGCCAAATTCTTGCAAATCGAATGATTTTCTGAGACATTCGTGTACCATTTAGCTAAAATCGGGCCAAACTATATATGGGAGCTATATCTGAATCTGAACCGATTTTCAAGAAATTTTACACACATCAATCTAGTACGCTGTGCCAAATTTCGTGCAAATCGTAACGCTATGCCAAAAAGCGTGCAAATCGAATTATTTTCAGGGACTTTGGTACACCATTTACATTAAATCGGACGAAAATATATATATATATATATGAGAGCTATATCTAAATATGAACCGATTTTTCCCAATTTCAATAGGGTTCGTTCTTGGGCCAAAGAGATGAGCTATGCCAAATTTCATCCAATTCGGATCATAAATGCGACCTGTACATTGTTTACAATTTAACATGGACAGACGTACAGACGGACGGACATGCATAAATCGACTTAGAAAGTGATTTTATGCATATTCTCAAAAGGAACCATGTGTCTATCTCTTTCCCTTTTGCCTGTTACAAACATATGCACAAAGACATAATACCTTGTACCACAGTGTGGTGAAGGGTATAAAAATGTGAAGGGTCCACCATTTTGTTAATTTTTGAGCGAAGTCAATAATCCTAATTCATACGAAAGCTACTGGATTCCGAAGTTCCATGCCCGCTATAAAAATAAGGGCTTTTCTGTAATCACCAAAAACAATAACAACCAAATTTTGCAAAATATTTTTCCTCTCATAAAATCTTCAATTATATATGGGTAAAGTTACAAATCTTAACATGCATTCGTATTCATTTACCAGCCCAATGAAAATTTTAAATCGAAATGTTGCTGAAATCGAATAGAAATAGCTCCCATATATAGATTCCTCAGATTTCATGAAAATGGTGCACCAATCTTCCAATATTGGTCCGATTGAGACAAAATTTTGTACAGAGTAATTAATTAGGTGCAGATTTATGCCTGCGAAGTTTTGTTGGAATCGGTTCAGATTTAGATATACCTCCCATATATAGTTTCGTCCGATTTTAAGTAAACTCCCAATTTTTGCACGATTGTGACAAAATTTGTCATAACGTATGGAATTAAATGTAGGATAGAGTGTGTTAAATTTAATTGAAATCGGATCAGATATATATGAAATCGGATCAGATATTTATATATATAGCTTCGTCCGAATTTATATACATGGTGCACAGCCTCTCAATACATACATACATAATATTACTCAATTTCATAAAAATAGTATACCATATAATCCAAATCGGTTGGCATGCAATTTTTCACATATTTCAGAAAGGTGTGGGTATGGTTATTTGATTGGTTCAAATATCTATACAGATCTAAATGTGTGATCTGATCGTCCGATCCCATTTCAAATGTCCTCCAAAGATGACATGTCTGTTCTGTGTACACGTTATTGTACATATAAGCAAATCTTGTATGGCCCCGTCCAACTTTTGGGCTTTTCTTACTTGTATTATATAAATTGTTTTAAAACAAAAATATGTTTATGTTTAAGAAAGCCCCATTGTAATAATTTTGTAGTTTTTAGCCGCTTTTCACCAACGAAGTGTATGTAATTTGGAATTCCATGATATTGGAGAGTAAAATACATTTTTGCGGAAAATTCTTTATATGTACATGTTCTGATATAGCGCCCACAAAAATATGCCTCAACATTTTCGGATTTTTAGGCTTTAGCAACATTCTCCCACCGAAGCAGGTTCTTGTGTTGCCTCCACATAAAGACCACGATATTCAGAGTTCAGAGTTTTGCCAAATTTTACAAAGGAGAACATATTTGTAGACAATATTTGACAATAGTCGATACTTTGACAAAAAAAAACCTTGCCCATTACCGGTATTCAGTTTCTAACCGAAATTTTTATGGGAGTGGTATGGTGAATAAAATACTTCTTACTAGAAAAAATAAGTAAAATATAGGTCTGACTATTTAAAAAATTACAACGGCATCTCTAATAAAAACTCAAAACTTCTTTTGAAATAAAACACATTATGGTGGCTTCAATTGGTTCTTTCAGATATATTTTGCAATGTTATATACTTTGGTTTATTTATTACTTTGTTTTTGTTATAAAATATGAAACATTTATTACCTTTTTTGTTTTGTTTTTTTTCATTCCTAACTTCTCTTTTTTTAATTAGTTTTCTTTGGTATATATAGATTTGGTGATTTATTGTTGTTGTTTGTTTCATTTACTTGATTACTTGTTATGCCTTTCAAAATGTTATTTGTCTCATGGTTATTGCATTCATTTCATAATTTTGTTCAATTGTTTTTATAATATTAAATATTATTTTTTTTTTACTTTATATAGTTCTAAATAGTATTGTTTTTTAGTCATCAATTGTGTACATAGTTTTAAATTTGATGTTCTAATAATATATATATATATTTTTTTCATAATAATAATGATTTCATGCATTGTGCATTTTATTATGTTCAAGACTTAGATGTCATAAAACGTCGTATTTGTCTAAATACATCATCATAAGGCTGTCAATACTAGAGAATTCAGTTATACTTGATATAATATGCATTGTTCTGTTGTGATGGTTATTTACTTTCAATGATTTGAGTATTGAAAGTGAAATGAAAAATGAATGGAAATAAAACAAGTTTTAATAAAAATGTGAGATAAATTTGAAAATAAGTACTGACAACAAGATTTATAAAGTTCAGCAATAATTTTCGTTAGTTTATGGTTTTGATTGAGTTCTGTTCTGTTTGATAGAATTAATAACCACTCAAGTACAATCAAATCGGTAATTCCCATACAATGATATTCAGTTATTAAGAAATTGTGTGGTCAAAAACAAAAAAAGTTTATAAAAATATTTTTCAAAACCATAATTATGAACACCGATCATTTGAAGTTTGCCCACCGACCGTTATAAATACAGTTACTATTGCGGCCCCAATAGCATAGAACGTCAAGAAATATTTGTTTAGTATACTGATCGCCATATCACGAATAAAGTCTAAATCATGAATTTAGAAGACCATAGAAGATTAATAAGTATTACTGATATTGTTCTTGAAAACACATGCGATTTTATTTTATTTTGATTTTAGAATTCTCGACTGACCCCGGCAGAAAATTGTCACCGTATTTTCGATCTCGTTAGGTGATCTCCTTGCATACTAATATGGAAAGGAGGTGTGAAATCTCCTGAAAATCTGAAAGTGTCTCTACACGTCTATGACATCTTAATATTCTAACATTTTCATGCTTTCAAATAAACTTTTTTTTTATAATAATCTATTCCATATAACGATACCTCCATTTACGGATTGGCTGTAATTGTATTTGATATTCGGTGTTCTCATTAGGTTCAAAATTTTACTATCGAAAGTAACCAATTTGGGTTCACTTTTAGGAATGGCTACTCCTAAACATGTACGAAACAAATTTACAGTGATCTGAAATATCTCTACCAAACGTTATTAATAAGGGTCCATGGTTATTTATAACGACCATGTAGTTCCAAATCTGTTTAAAACCTTCTTTGAAAATAAAATTTCAGTTTCTCTATGTTGGAGAGACAAAAACTTCGAACCGTCCAAATTTGTCTGTACATGAAAGTTCAGATCATTGTGATTAAAAAAAATAGTAGAAACAAAGTTTCATTGTGCGACACATTTGTCTTTAAAATATTAATTATTTTATTTTGAAATTCTTTCTACTATTTTACCGCCCAAAAGTATGCTCTGTAATAAACTGTATTTTTATAACCTCACCACACTGTGATACAGGGTATTATGGCTTTGCGCATATGTTTGTAACAGGCAAAGTGAAACGAGGTAGTATGTCCATGTATTCTTGTGCACAACGTACAGGTTGCATTTATGATCCGATTTGCAACGTACAGGTTGCATTTATGATCCGACTAGCTGAGTCGATCTAGACATGTGTGTCCGTCCGTCTGTCCATTATATTTTGTAAACACGATACAGGCCACAGTTATGGACCAATCTTCACGAAATTTTGCATGTAGGATGGGTTCTGCCCAATGAAGACACCTATTGTTTTTGGTAAAGATCGGTTAATATCTAGGGGATGAAATGGACCAAATACTTAATTATTATCGTTTTTTTCTGGTCGCTCTAGAGGCCGCAATTATGACCCAAACATTGCGAATTTTGCCTGTTTGGATAAGGATCGGTCAATATTTAGCGGGTCAAATGGACCCTGACTTTTGTGTGAAAAATTACAAAATTTGTATTCTGTAGCGGGTTCGGGTCTATGTCCTTCACACCTGAAGGACATAGACCCGAAAAGTTGTTGTTATATCCAAGGGCAGTGGTTGGCCTTTAAATTGATACCAATTATATGGTCGTATGTACGCAGATGTGGGAGTTACACTTAAACATTTACAGGTGCTTATGTATTCAGATATTATTTAGTAACCCTTTACCACACTAGAGGGCGGAAATATAGCGCTTATCGCTTTAAAATGTTCCATGAAGTTCCAGTTATGGTCAAGGATAACCCCAATAATTTTCGGTGACGATCAGATAATTATATTGTGATGAAGTGGACCGAAAACTTAATTTTTTGTGTTTTTTCGAGCCGATCTATAGGCTCCAATGGGAATAAGAAGATCACAACACTAGGGATGGGAATCTGGACAAGAAGGGCTATACTGAACATTAGTAATAATTGTCGGCCTCTAGTTGGTCCAGATGGTTCAAATATCGCGAAATATTGCCCAAGCTCAGAATATAAATCCACAGAAAGTTAGTTTTTCGTGGAAGTTGTGTAGGGTATAATATGGTCGGCCCCGTCCGACTATACTGCTCCGCTCACTGATTTTGACTTCACATTTTCTGAAATAAAAGGACGTAACTACAACACAATTGTAGTACAACAAAGTGACTAATAATTATCCGATTGAGACTAAAATTTGTACAGCGTACCAAATTGAGTCCGGAGTGACGGTTGTTAAGTTTTTTTTTGAAATCGGTTCAGATTTAGACATAGCTCCCACACATATTTTCGTCAGATTTTGTGTAAATGGCGCATTAAAGCCAATTTATTTCTTTCGATTTTCACGAAATTTTGCATAGCGTACTAAATTGAGTCTAGAGTGATTTGTGTGAAGTTTCTTAAAAATCGGTTCAGATTTCGATATAGCTCCCATATACAGCTTCGACCGGTTTTATGTAAATATTTCTCCGATAGCGATAAAACGTTGCACAGGGTACTTTTCCACCCAGTGGGAAACACAAATACATGATTATAGCTGATTATTTAAAAAAATAAAAAAAGCCTTAAATTTGGGATACCGCTATATGGGGGCTACCGTAAAAAATTGGCCGATATGTCTCATTTTCAATATCAAACATCCCAGAAGTAACATTAATATATGTTCAGCATTTCTATCTTCAGTATTGCGAATTTCTTTAATAAGATCGCTGTTTTTGGCGTGAGATGTCAAAATTTTTGTGTGAACATGTAGTTTGATTAGACGAACAATAATTAAACAAAAAGTAAATTTCGAATTTTTCTGTAGTTACGTCCGTTTGCATTTATGATGATGATATATTAGGTCATCCAGTAAGGCCAGCTGTTATTTACATTTTAGTAAAAAAAAATATCCTAAAATACTCAAAATGTTCATCAAATATGCTGAAAAGTCAATTATTTATTAAAATTAAAATTAAATTTTGTTGAGCGCGTTTCAAAAGTGGAAAATAAATCGAAATTTTTTCAAAGACATTTTCGCCACAACAACAAATTTTGGCAGAAAATGTAGATACAGGTTTGTGTATGTCCCGAAATTCGCCTTCTGTATGATCTGATATTTGAGACATGTTATATAATTGATTTTTTAATCCACTACTATGTATCCATATTTTGACATAGCCCCCTTATAAAAATTGAGCAATGGCCTTGAACATACCGAAGTCCTCCTGCAGGCAGGCTAGAGTGATTACAACATATAAGCGAACATGTTTAGAGTGGCATAAAATTTTACGGTCATAGCCCGATTTTCCAATATGAGAGGCAGTAGAAAGATTAATTATCAATTTACTGATACTGACTTTATGAAACAATATTTTTCTCTCTCTCTCTCTCTCTCTCTCTTTCTTTATACCTCCACCACAACTTGTTGTGTATCCAAATATTTACCTGAGACCCAATATATATTTTTGATCAGAATAAAATAATATGTCGATTTAGCGATGTCCAACTGTCTGCCCTAGGATTTTTGGTATTGCAAATGGAATATATTGATCCACTTTTTATCATGTTACTCCCAATATTCGGTATCTTGAAGCTTTAGGGCACTTATTTCAATCAAATTAGCTGTAATTTGGTATTTCGGCTCTCAATTGGTAATCCTGCTAAAAATTATTAATATTGATCCACTATATAGGATATAACGCTAAAGTTTTTTATGTTTTTGGGAATTTCGACAATATTTTGGACTCTAAAAAATTAACAATATTCGCCCCAGTACCCTCCATTATTTCCGTATTTTCGGGGCTTGGACACGTTATTCAACCGAATTAACTCAAATTTTATTTTTCAGTTTTTCCTATCGAAAATAATTAATATGGCTTCACAATTTGGTATAGCATATATAATTCCAATTTTTGATAAATACTCAAAATCAGGACTGTTATATAGGGGCTACCAGAAAACATGGACCTACGCCGATAAATTTTTGCGTGTATATTTTGTACACATTGAGAACAAAATTTTCGATTTGTACTAAATTTGGCAAAACGTACTGAATTGAGCCTAGAGTGATGTCTGCCAAGTTTCGAGCAGATCGGCCCAGACTTAGATATAGCTCCCATATATAGTTACGTCCGATTTCATGTAAATGGTGCACCAAAGTCCCTATATATCCTTTGATTTGCGCGAAATTTGTCATAACGTACTGAATTGAGCCTAGAGTGATGTCTGTCAATTTTTGAGAAAATCGGTCCAGACTTAGATATAGCTCCCATATATAGTTTCGTCCGATTTCATGTAAATGGTCCCAAAGTCCCTGTATATCCTTCGATTTGCACGAAATTTGGCAAAACGTACCGAATTGAGCATAGCGTGATGTCGGTCAAGTTTCGCGAAAATCGGTCAAGGTTTAGTTATAGCTCCCATATATATTTTCGTCCGATTTAATGTAAATTTAGTCCAGAATGATGTGTGTCGTTTCACATTTAGATAAATATCACATATTTTATTTTATCCAATTTCATGTTAATAGTCCTGTTTAATATACCCATAGTGGTGAAGGGTATCATATAGTCGGCACCGTCCGACTTTACTACTTTCCTTACTGGTTTTTTATTTAGTTCAACTATATATGTACTTCACGCAGTTAATTTTGTACGTTTCTATTTCAATGGTCCTCCAAAGATGGTATGTCTGTTCTATCTAAAGGATCTCTTATATGTGCCCAAAGTTGCGAAGGGTATCATTTTGGTGGCCTCTTCCGACTTTTGAACTTTCCTTACTTATTTTTTTTTAATTCTTCAATGTCAGTTTGAGTGTTCACCTTATCGCGTATTCACTGTATTATAAAACTATCCATTTTGAATAGATTTGATACCAGCAACCCGGAAAGTGGGTGTAAGATGTTGTATTGTCAATTCAATATAAAATACCCAAAAATTGTTATTTACCCAATTTACCGGGTATTTACAGGCTAATATCCTAGACAGACGACAGCCTTAATTTGCATTAACAGCCTTAATTCAAATTAACTTGTACATTATCCTCATTTTTATGTGTTGTTAATGCACAAAATCAAACTGAATTTATACTGAATTAGACAATTTCAATATGACAATGCTGTCGAAAATTATTTGTTTCTTGTCAAATATATTTATGTTTACGAAAATAAAAATAAGAAATGAAGGCAAATTTCAACCATTTTTTTAAATTGGGAGCTGTTTTGCTAAGATCATAGTTGATATTCCTCCTTTATGTCATGTATATATTTCCTAAAGATGTAATCCCGAAAAATATCGAAGCAAATGTAAAAAAAATTCATCCTACACACAGACAAACAATTGTTTTGAAGCAAAAAACTGTTTCGTAAATGCAGAAACTCTCGTCTGTCAGGGGTAAATATTAATATTAAATATTAATTCAAATTAAGAAATTTTTAATGCAAATTAAGGCTGTCGTCTGTCTATGGTATAATATCAAGAAAAAAAACTCCCATACCAATGTCCCGTTTAATTATCGGTTAGTTGAAGTTTCTACCGCATTTTTCCCAAACTGAGTTGCTGTAACTTGGAACAGAGCACGAACAACCTACTATAATATAACATAGTCCTCATATAAAGGTCCCAACCAATTAGGGGAATTTTAAATGCACACCACCACGTTTTTGTTGTTGATTTTTCAAATATTTAAAATTTTCTCAAAATACCGTTATTTCCATCTGAATGCCGTCTTTCATATTATTTGGATCGGATTAAATAATAAATTCCCTCAAAAAGATCATATCACCTTCCAAAAAATATATTAAAAAATAATAAAAACAAAAATAAAAACTTTGGTGTTGTATAAAATGCAACAAATTTATTCACAATTTTATGTTTTGTTTTAGTAACGCCATTACATATTCTTTTTTTCTGCACAATCGAGCGAGAGTTCGATAAGATCATCATACTAATAAGAACAAGGGTTAAATAAACAAAAATAACAATTATCGTATTCAATAATTGTAATCGTTCACAGCAAAATGTGTGTCAAGTTCCTAAGTATCATTTTTACACTACCACTTAAAAGTATGCAACAAGTGACAATTGATTACATCTTATGTAGGTGTGTGGAGTGGAGTAATGCAAAATATATATGCGGATCCTTTCGATTAAATATATATGAATATTGGAATTGTGAATTTCAATGTGTATTTGTAAGTGGCTACAGAAAGTCATTGCTTATATACGACATATCTTTTTTTGGATTTTCAGCATTTTTTCTTAAATTTGTTTTTGTCAGTAGATTTTGTTTTTGTTTTTACAATGTAATTACTAAATAATATACTTTATAATTATATATATGTATGTATATATCCATAATTGATTATTATTGTTTTCTTTGTTTTTATTTTTTAATATATATATAATTTAAATAATACATAAAAAATTATTATTATTATTTTTTAAAATTCTACACAAAAAAATAATTAAATATTAATATTGTTTTTAGTCCTCATTGCATTTTTGATGATTTTGTTTGTTGTTGTTGATTTTCTTTTTTATTTTTTTCTATAAAATAAGTTCAAAAAGATCGTTCACTTTGTTTTTGTTTTGTTTTCTTGGATTTTATTCATTTCAGTCCACCTGTCCGTTATGGGTCTGTCATGGAAGTCATTTAGGTGTCGAATAAAATGGTCTCATTACTAGATCACTATATGTGGATTTTTTGTTTCATTTTTTTCTTCATCATCAACATCATCTTACATTATGTTATCATAAATATGTATGGGTGTGTGTGTAGGTATGTGTATCATTATTCGTAATAATAATAATTATTATAATATAAATATAAAGTATGATTCGGGATTTGTGTTCTTTTTAAGGGTCTTGTGTTTGGTTTAATAGGGATATAGACTTTTCCGCTTAAGTTCCATATCAAGATCAGCCAATTGTTGTAGGAAACCATCATTGGGATGAATATCACGATGCATGCGAACTTTGCGTATGGCCTCGACAGCTGTCATTTTCCGGCAAATCATAAGATAGGCCAGGACACAGGTTGCCGAACGAGACATACCGACCAAACAGTGCACCAAAACTCTGCCTGTAATATTTTAGAAAAAGAGATTAGTCATGACATCCAAAATGTAGAATCATCTTATTTACCTCCACTGCTCAGTGCATTGTCAATGAATTTGGCGGCCACATAGAAATAACGTGAAATATCTGTTGTTGGAGCATCAACCATTGGGAAGCCCATATACCTGAAAATAGTGTCTTTGTTTTTTCTTCTGCTCTCACAATAATATATTCAAATAAAAATATACGCGTTTGATGGTTTTCCACACCGGATGTTAGAGTATGTGTGTGTGTGAGAAAAATATAGTATTTACATGTGTGTGTGTTTTGTGGTATTTCGTGATTATGGAGATCGATTCAAATGCAATATTTATTTACAATGCAAATGAAAAGATTGAAAATGCCATACGAAAATCAATAAATACATTTTGAATATATGTTGAGTAAAAATCATGGTTGTTGTTGTCGTTGTTGTAAATTCAGTGTAATAATCGGCGTGTGTATATGGTAGGTGTTTGCAAGAAAATATGAAAATAAATTTTGAAAAATAAGTTAATAACCAAAAATTATAAGACACTATTACATGTATACGGAGTTGTTTTGGTTTGTTAAGGTGGTCAGACAATTATTTAAAAAAACGAAACGTCCGTAGGATATACAATGTACAACTAAATTCAAGTTATAGCAAGCAACATCTGATAACGATACCACAGAGGTTTAATGTCTCGTTACTTGTCAAATTTTCAGAAAAAATATTCTCGTGCATCCATCACCAGAATTTCTGGGTCTTCTAAATACACGTCCAGGGGTTCGACTGTTAAAGATTTTATTTATACCCAAAAAGTGGGTAAATACCCAAAATCGGGACCGAGATATAGAGTCTAATAGTAACCGTAGACCTACGTCAACAAATTTTTGTATGGATTTTTGGTACCCATAGAGAACTCCCTGTGCCAAATTATGCCAATTTGATAGTAAAATGTGTCTAATAGACAAAAATTACCTTAAATCGGGAGATGCGGTAATATGGGCGTTATATCAAAAGATGAACCCAGAGACCCCATTTTCCATTTAGTTTTGACATTAAAACATGTGAGGTAAATTTTGGCCGGCTATGTCAAGTGGATCGCCAGTTAATAAGTTTATTACCAATTTTTGAATAAATACTCAAAATGTATGAGGGCTACCGGAAAACGTGGACCTACATTGATAAATGTTTGATTGTAAAATGTGACACTAATTACCCTAAATCGGGAGGTACGATTATATTGTGCTATATAAAAACGTGGACCCATATATCCCATTTCCCATACCAGTATTAGCATTGACATTAAAAACATGAGAACTAATTTTTCACCGTTTATATCAATTGGTTCGCCACTTAATGATTTTATACCCAATTTTTGGGTAAATACTCGGGTATTTACCCAACCCGGAAACCCGGAAATAGGGCGTTATAGTACGTTTACATTATTCCGGATTTCGTTAACCCACTGGGTTTCAATTGTCAATTCCATTGTATACATTTCAAATAAATCCTCATAGGGTAGGTTAACCCGGTAAAAAGTTCTAATGTAAATGCCGTTTAAGATTTTCCATTACCTTTTCAATATAGTAAATACTCAAATAAATACCCGCAAATCGGTCTTTACGCACCTCTTGGGTATTTACCCAGTAAATACCATCTCTAATCATTATACCCTACACAACTATGTTTTCAGAGTATTACAGCTTTGTGCAGCCCCAAAAGTTTGTAACGCTGCGAAATATTGGTCCTAGACCCACCTTTAAGTATACCGATCGTCATATCACGACTAGCTGAGTCGATCTAGACATGTGTGTCCGTCCGTCCGTCCGTCCATTATAATTCGTAAACATAATACAGGCCACAGTTATGGACCAATCTTCACGAAATTTTGCATGTAGGATGGGTTCTGGCCAATGAAGACCCCTACCCTTACCACTGAAGGACATAGACCCGAAAAGTTGATAGTATATCCAATAGGAGTGGCTGACCTTTAATTGATACCAATTATATTGTCGTAGGTACTCGGATGCGGGAGTTACACTTAAATATTTACAGGTGCTTACGTATTCATATATTATTTAGTAACCTATTTCCACACTGGAGGGTGGAAATATAGCGCTGATCGCTTTGAAATGTTCGGATGAAGTGGACCGAACACTTAATTATTTGTACTTTTCGAGTCGAAAGCCGAACATCACAACACAACGCACGGTGAAGGGAATCTGGACAAGTAATTAGAGGTGCTCTACTGATTATTAGTAATATTTGCTGACCTCTAGCCAGTCAAAAGTGTGCAAATATCGCGAAATATTTGTTCAATCTCAGAATATAGAACCACAGAAAGTTAGATTTTCATGGAAGTTGTGTAAGGTATTGTATGGTCGGCCCCGTCCGACTATACTGCTCCGCTCGCTGGTTCTTATTATTATAGCCCTCGTATAGGAATATATATAGTAGATCTAATTCGTATTGTTCGTACAGTGGTAAACATTTAAGATAATTATGTAAGGGTGCTTCTCTAAATCAGAACCGATTCAATTCAAATTGGAATTTATGGTCTGAATGGTGGAAAGTTTGTTGTTTGTTTGTGTTTAAGTTTGTGATTGGCCATATACTATGAGCAACATCTTTACAGCTGATTTTCGATATCCGTCCTCCTTTTTACACACAGTGTTTTTAATACCCACCAGGCCCGTTTAATATTTGTTAAAGTTCCTAGTTTAGTTTTTCAACCTAAGGGTCGATAATTTGGTATTTCAAACAACATATTTCCATTATATAGGTCCCGACCGATTTAAGGAATTATGAATGCACCCCACATAGTGGATAGAAAAAGTTTGGTTCGGTCGACGAAGACGAGATTTGTTGACATACAGGTATTTTAAATGTCGCTTATAAGACTTTAAATAGGGTACTCGAAAGTCCGTTTGTAACACCTCGAAATAATCACTGAAGACCCCATCAAGTATATATTCATGATAAGAATAAAATTCTATGTCGATTTATGCCTGTACGTCTGTCTATCTATGAAATCACGACAGGGCTCGCAATATTTAAATAGAGCTCTGACATTTTTCAATTTCAATTTATTTATTTCTTCGTTAATGGGAACCTAGCCACAAGGCCATGATCGGTTCCAAAAACCACTATACATCTACTACTCCAAAAAATACACATTACTATAAATCCTAGAATGTAGTGTAGCCCTCATATAACTATACCCTCAAATATTCGGTATTATGGTAATTTTTCCAAGGATAATCCACTTTTACCGGTACTGCCGATTATTCGGTGTTTGGGCGAATTTGAGCACGTTTTTCAATCAAATTGACTACAACGTGGCACGTTGAGTTGTCATTGGGTGACACATCTTCCTACCAATAACCATCAATGTTGGTCAACTTCTTACGATAGCCGCCATATAACGGTACCCCCCATTTTTCGATACTTTTAGTAGTTGAGCCAATTTTTTAGTTGAATTGGCTGTAATTTGGTACTTTAGGTAGCAAATATCCCTACCAAAAATTATCGATATCAGTCTACTTTTTATGGCTATCCTAAATCTTAGGGCTATCCTATCTCCTTTAACGGTACCCTCATTATTCGGTACTTTGGGGAGGTTGGACACGTTTTTTAATTGAACAGCCTCCAATTTAGTGTTCATTGGGTGTCAAATCTTTCTATCAAAAATGTTCTCATCATTTATGAAGGTTCCGAACGATTACCTCATGGTGGAGGGTATAAAAAGCAACGTAGCAACATTTTTTCTTGTCATATATTATAATTGACAGTATTCCAATTTTTACCCGATATATCTATGTATTTTAATTACGTCAGAACCGTACTTTTATTTAAAAATTTGTACCGATTAACCATGTGTGTATATCATCACCCAAATCATATTGTGTTATTTGAAATTTCAATTGGGGAGAACTTGGACCAACAAAATGGGCATGAAAACTCACAATCTTCACGACCCATAATTCTTTTATTTAGAATATTCGGTTTGATCCAACCTTTTTTGACATCGTAACATTCAAAACAAGTCCGAAGATATTTTTGTTGTCAGGCCTTTTCAACCTTGTGAAAATTGTTCCTCAATCTCCAAAATCTAAAGAAAATTTATAAATCAAGTTTTTAATCCTGCCAGATACGGTCCTGAAGGAATTTTCCATCCTGGATATCTGTTATTTAGTACTTCGGTTTTACATAGAACAAAAATGTATTCGCAATAATTGTAGGTCCGTGTTTTAACATAGCCCTCAAAAAATGGATCGGCGCGTCCGACTTCAAAGTCATTTTTACTTGCTCTATATATCCCATCTTAACAAACTCCAACAAATCAACATGTATACTTGTGTATAATTAAATTTAAAGAACACACAAATTAAACCAACAGAATATTTATAATTTCTTTTGTAATTAGTTAATGAAAAAACAAATGAGTTAATCAAATGTGAATGTTACACCGACTGACTTGACTGACTGTCGTGAGTGAGTGAGTGACAAATGAATGATATTTGAAAACTTTACCTTATGCTTGGCATATCACGATAATAGCTGTGCCCTGTATCAACTTGGCCATAACGACAACCTTCGGCGGCATTTAAGACGTGTGTAATACCTTTCATGCGCAGGAAAGTTTTATTTTTCGCCGATGCTCTGTATTCACGTATGTGTGTGTGCGTGTGTTGGTGTGCCGAAAAGAAAAATAGCACAGAATGAAATTAAATATGAATTACATGTCACTTAAGTAAAGCACGAGCCGCAATGACGACAACGACGGCGGCAGTTACTTACGCATCACCAATATAGATGCCGGGATAAACTTCATCACAGTCAACATCATGAATGGCACATTCGGATCTTAAGGGTCCTTGCATGCATGGTGTCATCGAATAGTGGAGGACACGTTGCAATTGGCGTCCTGTGGTATGTTCACTTGAAGTGCCGGCCGCTGTCTCCAGACGACTGGGCGACTGTAAATACAGAGAAAATAAAACAGAGACAATCAAAAAAATGAAATTATTCTCTTCATATACAACAAATTACGCAGGCATACATGTGTGTATGTACGACAACAAAATAATTATGATATGTGCTATAATTCACATGCCTTGGTCATGGTAATAATTCATCTAGCCATGGGCAAAAAATCCCCATTGACATTGGCAACGAAAACAAAAAAAAAACGCAGAAAACAAAAAGAAAATTCACCACTAACATGTGATGACATTCATATTCATACGAAAGAAGAGGCATTACAAAGTCAAGTCCGATGCCAAGATGTCATGCAAAATAGATTATATGTATATAAATGTATGTATGTAAATCCTTCCAAGTCCACAGATGAAATACTGTGGCCATGCATGAGATCAGTGGATTTTTGCTAAGGGCATAAGGAAATAATATAACAACAACCGAAAAAAACCCTGAACACCAACAACAATGCCAACAAAAGAAAAACAATTGCATTCAATGTCAGTGTGACAATGGCAATGACAATGATGTGTCATTGACAAGGCAGTATAAACCGAAGGGTTTAACTATTTAATAATTATACTTAGGAATTAGCAAGGAAATAAACCGAACCGAATCCCCAGTATCCACATTCGAGTGTAATAGAAGTTTTCACAAATTATTCAATCTCCAGAAGAACTTCAATATTGAAACCAGTTAGAATAAATGAGTTAATCATCATATACAAAATTTTGTGTTGATCTTTAGTGCACCATTTACATAATTTTTACTGCTATAAATCGACTGAAATAATTTATGATTCATATATATATGCGAACGTTCTCATATCAATTCGGCTACATCTGCTTAATTTTTGGTAGCTCATATAACAATCTGAACAGATTTACATACATTTAAATAGGTTCCGCCTATGGACATAATAAAATAAGCCAAATTTAAGGGGACCCCACCCATTCTCGATTTCCAATTTCGACAATTTTCAACCGATTGTCAAATGAGGTCAATACTTGTAACTATGTATACGTGTATTTGAAGATTTAAAAATACCTTCTTTTTGACGGCGGGCAAATGATTTTTTTCACGATTAAAGTTGAGAATCACTCTTGCCGTCACTTGATGCACACACAATAAATCGGTAATATCCTCAAGACTTGTTGAGATTTTTACTAGAAAATTTACGGAGACATTCTTGTGTTCAAATTAAATTCTTATGTTCAAATTAAATACAAATATCGATTTTGTGAAACCGGGAAATGAGGGGTAGGTCCCCTTAATGGCAACAACTAAAAATATCGTGGGACCGGAAAAAAACGGCCAGGAGAAATAAAATTCCAAACTACAGACATTCAAGATCTCGAACCTCAAACACACCGAAAATGACGAGTAAATGTTCTATAAAGAAAGGGTAGACATCGAGGTTTTATTCACTTCATTTGGAAAATGCGGCCAGAGACATTTATATGGAGAGACTAGACATTTATATGAGGATAACCCAAAATTTCACATAAGGAGCAAGTGTATCGTTGTATGAGGCTGTACCAAAATCAATAATGATATTTTTTGGTAGGAAGATTAGCCACGCACTGAGTACCAAAAATATATAATGACTTGTAATTCGGTTGAAATGCGTTCCTGAAAACCTCAGTAAACCGAATATTATGTGTACGATCATATGAGGGGTAGCTTTGTGCAGACCCAAGAGTTTGTAACGCCGCGAAATATTAGTCCTAGACCCACATTTAAGTCATATTTCGACTAGCTGAGTCGATTTAGACATATGTGTTCGTCCGTCTGACTATCCATTATAATTTGTAAACACGATATAGCCCACAGTTAGGGACCAATCTTCACGAAATTTTGCATGTAGGACCAGTTCTGACCAATGAAGACCCTATTGTTTTTGGTAATAATTTTATGCGATGAAATGGACCAAATACTTAATTTTTACCAGTTTTTCTGGTCGCTCTAGAGGTCCAATTATGACCCGAACATCATATATTTTTTTTCCTCAAGGACATAGACGGAGAAGTAGACAGTATATCCAAATTTAAATTTTTATCAATTATATTAAAATTTTACACGGTGAAATATATAGATCGGCTGTTTAGATGATTTTCGGTCAATATTCCGAGGGTCAAATCAAACAAAACCTAAAGTGACCACATTTTTATTTTATCGTGTAAATATTCACCTCGGGAAAAAAAGGTTTGGAAAATATGCCAGGTTTAGAAAGTGGAGCTGTTGACCTATAATTGGTCAAAGGGTACAAATATCGCGAAATATTGCCAGGCTCAGAATTTAAAACCACAGAAAGTTAGATTCTCATGATAGTTGTGTAGGGTATCTCATGATCGGCCCGTCCGCTCACTGATTTTTATAGGGAAATTATCTACCCAGAGTGGATTTAAAAAAGTAAGGAAAGTTCAAAAATAGGACTGAGCCGACTATATGATTTTGTTTATGCACAAAAGATGATCCGAAGATTCTTATTCTAGGGTATATTGTAGATATAGACCGATATAAACCGAGTAATGTAAAAAATTTCATAGCTAACGGAAAATTGTTGGCTACATGGTGCACCATTCAGACGAATGGGAGATATATCAAAATCTGGGAGTTTATATCTAAATCTGAACCGATTTCAACGAATATTACAACACATCATTCTTAATTTGATACGATATGCACAAATTCGTGTAAATCGAATTTAAAATAGGGACTTTCGTGCATCATTTATATAAAATCGGACGAACATATATATAGGAACTATATTTAATTTTGGACTGATTTTCACTCATCATTTTTGACTCAATACAGAACGGTATTTATTTTAATTCTATTCACATTTTCAAAATTAATTATGGGTATATCTCGTTTCCTTTTGCCTGTTACAAACAAATGTACAAATACATAACACTGTACCACAGTGTGGCGAATGGTATAAATACCAAATTACAGGCATACGGTTGTAGAACTAACAGCCTGTTTTTGTAAAATTCCAAACGAACGAATTCGAGTGACTTATGTTTTCCGATTCAAAACAAAAATAAATGACATATTTTTCAAAACCAAGGAGTTTGGTCCAAGTCACTCGAATTCGTTCGTTTGGAATTTTACAAAAACAGGCTGTAAAACTCCCAAAATACCAACATTTGGGAGGTATCGTAATATGTTGAGGTGGGGTAAATGTAATGACATATTTTTTATATGGAAGGTATAAGAACGGCTGGGCAGAGGACTGCGCCGATCGGTTCACAGCCGGCTGAGCCGAGCCGCCGATAAAATTCAAAAGCCGCCGCCGCTGAAATTTTGTTCGGCTTCAATCGGCTTAAATACAGCCGCCGTTTTATGTTCGTTATAACAAAAGTCTGTTTAAGTGTGCATTAGTTTTTATTCTTCACCACACTGTGGTACAGGGTATTATGTCTTTGTGCATATGTTTGTAACAGGCAAAAATAATCGAGAATATGCATAGAATCACTTTCTGAGTCGATCTATGCATGTCCGTCCGTCCGTCCATTTATTTTTGTGAGCAAAGTACAGGTCGCATTTATGATCCGATTTGGATGCAATTTGACACAGGTCACTTAATTGGCCCAAGGACGAACCCTATTGAAATTGGGAAAAATCAGATTTAGATATAGCTTCCATATATATTTACGTCCGATTTTAGTTAAATAGTGCACCAAAGTCCCTGAAAATTATTATATTTGCACGAATTTTGGCATAGCGTACTGAATAAAGTCGACAATGATGTGTGTTAAATTTCGGGAAAATCGGTTCAGATTTAGGTATAGCTCCCATATATAGTTTCGCCCGATTTTAGGTAAATGGTGCACCAAAGTCCCTGAAAATCATTAGATTTGCACGAATTTTGGCATAGCGTACTGAATTAAGTCGACAATGATGTGTGCTAAATTTCGGGAAAAGCGGTTCAGAGTTATATATAGCTCCCATATATAGTTTCGCCCCATTTTAGGGAAATGGTGTACCAAAGTCCCTGAAAATCATTAGATTTCCACGAATTTTGGCATAGCGTACAGAATTAAGTCGGCAATGATGTGTGCTAAATTTCGGAAAAATCGGTTCAGATTTTGATATAGCTTCTACATATATATTTTCGTCCGATTTTACACAAAATTTACACAAATTTTGCACAACGTACTAAAGTTTTGATATGTGGAGAGTTCTGACATCGGTTCAGATTTGGATAGAGCTTCTATATATATTTCCTCCCGAGTTTTGGTCATTTTGTCCCATTGTAAGAAGCAACCCTATATCTGAACAAATGAAAAATTTAGTATAGGTTGCAGAATTCTAGGTCTGTTAGCATTCATCTGTTGAATATACCCAAAGTGGTGAAGGGTATCATATAGTCGGTCCCGCCCGACTTTACTACTTTCCTTACTGGTTTTCTATAAAAAAATATGAAATATTTAATTTTTTTATAAAATACGTATTTATATATTTATTAATTTTTATCAATCAAACTGATGTGATATATGATATGAATCCTCCATTAAAAATGATTTTTTTAACTATGTGTAAAAATTTTTATAGAAAATAAATGAAATATTTTAATATTTATATGAAATACGTATTTTATGTATATATTTATTTTTATTATTAAAATTGGTGTGATATAATATGAATTTGTATTTATTTTTGATTTTTAAAAACGAAACAATTTTATGTCTTTGACATCGGCTCACAGCCGGCTTTAAGCCGCCGCCGACATTTTTTAACATAAGCCGCCGCCGCCGACAAATTTTGCTCGGCGCAGGTCTCTGCGGCTGGGTCGATATTTTTTTCTGAACTAAATTCTTGAAGAAGCCAGAATGCTATTTTGGTGAGGAAATTCGGTTGAAACTTTTAAAGTACCGAAAATGGGTCGAGTCCTATATATATGAGCTACGTTAAAACATTGACTTATATCGAACATTTTCCTCAATATGTTCTTCACCCTCTAACATCCCGAAATGACAAATGGCAGCAATTGAAACACGTGCTATATGGAGTCTAACCAAAATTACGATATATAAATCTCATTTTTAATTCCATACTTACGAGAAAAAGTAGCATTATATGTGCACATTTTCAGAGTTCCATCATGATATTCGGCACATCTAAATTTTCGTTAATATCTAAATTTTAAATAATCATCGTAGAAAATGAAGCTCACGACTAGACCGACAGAGCTCCTTGAATATTCCAGCTTTAAACTATTTTGTCCTCTTTTTCGTTCTTGTACTATCATCATAACCTTCACATTTGATCCTGTTGCCAAAGTTCAAAAAAACTTGATTACACAAAACGTTAACTTCCAATTTGACTTTACTCATTTTTACTAAGTCCCTCCCTCACAAAATCCCGCCATAATTTATATTATTTCCAAATTACATTTTAAATTTTTTTATATTAAAAATCTAAATGAGCTTGTCATTGCACTTGTCACACATATGACAATATGAAAGCCTAACAAAAGAAAAACACCATGTTCCCTCTTCGGCATCATCATCCTCCTTCTTCTACGCCTCCTGTGATTTTCATTCATGCACACTTTCACTTTCTAATGTTTGCATCTACATCAGGGTTAGCCAACAATACATATGCAAACTGCTATGATTGTGTTGGACACACGCATAGATCCGTTGGGAGAGTAATTTTCGTTCTCTCGGTACAGATCGCATATGTTAAAGCATTGCAAAGCATACGACATGTTCGATGTCGAGAATAATGTTGAGTTCGAACACAGAACTGTGATTGTATTGGTACTCTCTCAAAGCGCCCGCGGGCGCCTGTTTGGTGAACATTGATCTACATACATATATGTACAGTACAAAATGTTTTACAATGACCCTGAAAACAATGGCAAAGGCAGGGAAACAAGAATGCAATACAAAACAAACCTCTACTAATTTGTCGGATTTGTTTCTGTTGTCGTCGTTGTCTTTGTCTGTCTTTTGTGCCACTACTTTTCTGTTTCTCCTGTCGGCACAGTAGCAAAAATGGCATTTCGAGAATCTGTTTCGTTTTAATATGCCAATCGTCTCTATGTGTGTGTGTGTGTGTTTGTATGAGATATTCCTCCCTATTTTTTCAACAAATTCGCCACATTGCTCATTATTGGACCATGGCCAACATGTGACAACAACGTCGTAGTGTAGAATCAAGAAACCAAAAAACATGCAATCACACAAAAAAACTGATATGCAAATAACACGAAGTAACAGCGAAAGAAAGCCCAACAAAAATGCAAGAGGAAAAATCAAGAAAACAAGAAGTTAATTATATGCAGGAATTCACAATTTTGTTAGGTCCAAGAAAAAGAAAAAAGTGGACAAAAAAACCATGGTACATATAAATAGATTTTCATTTACAGTGGCCCAGGGGAGATATTTTGAAACATATTTTTAATACCATTGACTAGAAGGTGGGTAGTATATTAAATTTATCGTTTCGTGTGTAACATTTCAATATATTTGTCGAAGTCCCCATATTGCTCATATGCTGCATAAACCGGCATAAATCAAAAATCGTGATTTTTGAGTTAATTTGTTAAAACCGCGAACGATATCGCAATAGATAGAGCATTGCTGTTTTGAACTCCTAGGATGTTTGATATTGAATATGGGATATCTATTGGTCCCATATGAAGGTCCCATCCGATTTTAGGTATTTTATATGCAATATTGAATATAAGGCTTCGGAATTATGAGCACACCTAGGAAGGACCATCAGCTTTGAATTATTACACCCTTCACCACACTACAGGGTATTATGTCTTTTTGCATATGTTTGTGACAGGCAAAAGGTCCATTCACTTTTAAGTTGATTTATGCATGTCCATCCGTCTGTCTGTCTGTCAATGTTAAATTGTAAATAACGTTCAGGTCGCATTTTTGATCCGAATTGGATGAAATTTGGCACAGCTCATTTATTTGGCCCAAGGACGAACCCTATTGAAATTGGGAAAAATCGGTTCAGATTTAGATATAGCTCCCATATATATTTTCGTCCCATTTACGGTAAATGGTGCACCAAAGTCTTTATATAACTTTCGATTTGCACGAAATTTGGCATAGCGTACTAAATTAAGTCTAGAATAATGTGTGTTAAGTTTCGTGAAAATCGGTTCAGATTTATTTATAGCTCCCATATATATTTTCGCCCGATTTTAGGAAAATAGTGCACCAAAGTCCCTATATATTCTTCGATTTGCACGAAATTTGACATATAGTGTATCGAATTAAGTCTAGAATGACGTATGTTACGTTTTCGTGAAAATCGGTTCTCGCTTCACAAAATTGTGCACAACGTAGTGAAGTTCGTATAGCCTAACGTGTGGCAAGTTTCGTTCAAATCGGTTCAGATTTGGATATAGCTTCTATATATATATATATATATATATATTTTCCTCCCAAATGTCGGTACTTTTGGGAGATTTGTGGCACGTTTTCCAATGAAATTTCAATCCCTAACAAAAATTATCAATATTGGTATAGAAATCTCATTGGGAAAAGTGCCCAAATCTTCCGAAAATACCGATATTTGTAGAAGGTCTAAGTAATATTATCCGTAGAAAAGCTGTGGAAGGTATTTTATCCAGAGAAGACTTGAAACAATTCTTCCATCCATTGAATGCCTGTGTAAGCTCTTTAAGTTAAATATAGATTCCATCTATCTTATAAATAGAAACGAATATAAGTCTTTAATCGGTATCTGTATAAGAGCTGTTAGAGTGTTTTTATTCCACAGACGACTTGAGGAATGTATTTTATCCATAAGAGATCTAGCACTGCAGTCATCTCATAGAAGACCTTTTACAGACATTCTGTTTTAAATCACCTCTAGCGAGTCTTTTATTCACAGAAGACGTTTAAATTGTATTTTCCATAGAAGACCTGAAACATATCATCCGTATATAACATATAACTTTTACATTTCCAAGGTTATATCGTATAAATAAAATAAAACATTTTTGGTTAATATTTTTTTATTTTATCTATTATTTGCATTTAAAACAATTAGCTACGAAAAAAAAACACAAAATTCAAATAACAAAGCATTAGAAGAGCAAGAAGAACAGCAAAACAATTAACATATGATGGACACTTAGACAACGTGACAAAGGCGACAGACACCACTATAGCAGCAACAACAAATATGATTCACAACATTTTTATTTCAGCGCCTAAAAGCTGGCTTGTGTTATTTTTAACATTGTAAGCCTAATAATATACAATTCTTGTTTATTCTTGTAAAAAATGACATTCACAAGGTTAGAAGACGTATAATTTTTTTGTCATGTTGTTTCTAAGAATTATTAGCAAATACAATTTAAAAACGGAAAGCAATAAAACATGGGCGGTATTAAAAAAAGAACACGTGGTCACGTGCATTTTTTTGTCTAGCTTCATAACAGAAAATAGGAAAACAAAAGGAAACATAAACATGTGCCAACCTGATAATACAGAGTACTGTATCTGTCACTGATTGGAGTGTAAGATCTTTGGTAGGGAAGCTGTAAACAGAATAAAATTAAATAAATATAAAATTAAATAAATGTTTTTAAATAAAATAATAAGTACATTATTTTTTTTATAAATAAAAACAATAATCAAAATTCTTAATAAATAATATGATCAAATTGTATAAAAATAATAAGAAATAATTAAAATAAAGACATTTTCATGTGGACAAGAAATAATAATTAGAATTAAAAACAAGATCAAATATAGTTTTCTGATATTTTTGTGGAAAAACATTGAGTAAATATTTAAACAAGATGTAAATTCAAAAGTTGTATATATTCAAAATCACAAAGCATAGTATTTAATACCATCATCATTTATTATATGATAGGAAATTTACAGGATAGCAAATTGAGAATATACTGCAGTCTGTCAAAATCCATATGGGCTGGGCAAATAGATTAATTTTGTTTCATTAAAATTTTAATAGAACGGCAGAAAAAATGGGTTTCTTTCCTTATGAATATTAATTCTGAAAATAATATTGATGTGCTTAAAGGTGTGTTGGGATATTGATGTATAAATGTTACGACCCTTAGCATATATTATGTCTGATAACTCAAAATAATAATTTTGTCAGCGTGCAGATCGGCTCAAAATTTATGTATTTCCGCATTTCAGTATGTATTATATTTTAAATAAAAAACATTTTTTTGAATATTAATTTGAAACCAAAATAGAGCTGGCAATGGTCAAGATAGAACTTGATTTTTATTAATAGACAATTTACTATGACATAGCACAGAACATTTTGAATATCCAACTTATTAATGAGAACACCCTAAAGTTTATGTCATTTTTGCACCACACTGTGGTACAGGGCCCATAAAACACTTCAATTTTTGAGCATGAGTTTTAAGCATATCTGTCCGTATGTTCAAGTATTATTGTGGTACTGGGTCACAATAATTATCCAATTGAGATGAGTTATGGCTGATATCATTCTTTTGGGCCAAAGACGAATTCTATTGAAATTGAGAGAAATCAATACAGATTTAAATATCGTTGTATTATATATTTTCTTCCGATTTTGTGAAAATCCAATTTGGCACATAAACCGATTAGATGTAGGAAGAATCACCCAGTAAGGAAAGCAGTAAAGTCGGACGGGGACGACTATATGATAATATACCCACTATGGGTATATTAAACAGGACTGATGATGTTTATCTAAATGTGAATCTACCTAGATCTATCCATAAACATGTCATTTGTTTGTTACAATGGGACAAAGGTATGTATATCGACTTCAAACAAATATAAATAGGTCATCCGTTGGGCTATGTATGTACTTCTAGAAAACGCAACAACGTAATTCTATGCTCAATTTTGTACATTGTGCAAAATTTGATGTCAATCTGACTAACATGAGGAGTTTGATGCCCAATTTACTTAAAATCGGGCGAAAATATATATGGAAGCTCTATCCACATATTAAGCGATTTCAAGCAAACTTGTCACAGGTTAGGTTATACTAATTTTAGAACGTTTCCAGCCTATTGGTTCCTTGGTTCGTCAATTACTTAAAATCAATCTATAATAAAAGGGAGCTATATATAAATCTGGACCAATTTTCTCGAAACTTGGCAGACATAACTCTAGGCTCAATTCAGTACGTTATGCCAAATTTCGTGCAAATCGAAGGATATATAGAAACTTTGGTGCACCATTTACATGAAATCGGACGAAACTATATATGGGACCTATATCTAAATCTTGACCGATTTTCACGAAACTTTACAGACATCATTCTAGACTCACTTCAGTACATTATCCCAAATTTCGTGCAAATCGAAAGATATATAGGACTTTGGGGCACAATTTACATGAAATCGGACGAAACTATATATGGGAGCTATATCTAAATCTGGACATCATTCTAGGCTCAATTCAGCACGTTATGCCAAATTTCGTCCAAATCGGACGAAACTATATATGGGAGCTATATCTAAATCTAGACCGAATTTAACGAAACTTCACAGACATCATTCTGAACCTAAATGATTAGGCTGTACTAAATTTCGTGCAAATCAAAGGATATGTAGTGACCGTTTACATCAAATCGGTTAAATATATATATGGGAGCTATATCTAAATCTGAACCGATTTTTCCCAATTTCAATAGGGTTCGTCCTTGGGCCAAACAAATGAGCTGTGCAAAATTTCATCCAATTGGGAGCATAAATGCGACCTGTACTTTGTTTACAATTTAACATGGATAGACGGATAGACGGACAGACGGACGGACATGCATAAATCGACTTAGAAAGTGAATCTATGCATATTCTCAAAAGGAACCATGGGTCTATCTCGATTATTTTTGCCTGTTACAAACATATGCACAAAGACATAATGCCCTGTACCACAGTGTGGTGAAGGATATAAAAAGCGGGGTTCGACCAGATTGAACATTTTATAACCTCCACCAAAGGTACATTCAAAATTCTTTAAATCGATCGGAAGACTATAGTATTTTATTTTATGTATTAGGTTGTTCATGTTGTTCATATAGGTATAGTAGGTTGCACATACGTGGACAAAATTCCAATTTACAGACACTCAGGTTGGAAAATTGGAATGAAACTTGAGCATATCATATATTAAACGGTATATTTATATAGGGACCATTTGACATATTCAAATTAAAGCCATTTCGATAATAAAAAAACTTAGTTAAAAACATAATAATATTGAAATTGGTGCTGAATATATTAAAACTTGGACCAATATATAACATTTTCCACAAAAATGTGTGTTTATCCTCCAATATTCTACAATGCAAATTTACAACTACATTGGGAAAATGTGGTTAAAACCGTCAGAACCATGGCAATTGGGCTCCACCTCTATGTGGGCGCTATTTCATAACATAGACCTATATAGACAATTTGACAATTGACATAAAGCCAAATTACAGCCTCATGGGTTAGTACCATTATGTGGGAGCTACCGATATTGATCATTTTTGGTAGGAAGATTTAACACCCCATGAGAATCTAACAGCTAATTTAAGAGTCAATTCGGTTGGAAAACGCGGTAAAATCCCCCCAATATACCTAATAAGAAGGGGCATGGGACTATCCTAAAAAGTGAATCGATATATTCGATTTTCAATAACAAATATCCTAGGAGTAATATGTTACAAATTCAATATAAAAAATTTCAAAGATCTACCTTGGATATTGCGAACTTTATCGTGATTTCAACAGACAGAAGGATGTGGCTAATTCGACATGGAATTTTATTCTGATCATATATATATGCAAGCTTTAATCAAATGAACGAGATCGGTTATTAAATACATTACTTTGTCTGATACTTATGGCGCCGATACCTATGAATATATCGAATATACTTAAACGACAAAAATAATTTGAAAACCTCCTCCCACATAGTTACCATGCAAAATTTAATTTACAGGTAAATGTGCTGAAATATTTTCGTCTTTTTTCGTTCGCACCCCAAAATACTACACACCTTGTGGGACGGTCATAAAAAATGACCAAAACGTTGACGTTAACCTTGAAATTGTTTATTTTTTATGTTATTTTCAAAAAAAGTTTTTTCTTTTCTCAGAATAAAACAAATGTGTTCACAAGATAAAATACATATGTATGAATGTACATTCAACACATACACACTCAGGAGGAAAAACACCTTTTTCAAATTTAGTCTTAACAACATACCAAACAAAATAAAAAAAAATATCTTTCCACCCACAACTAATTTTGGGGTCGTCATTAATGGGTTAAAAAAATGTCCCACCTTTGTCGATTTTAAATTTGAAAAAAAAAAAAATGTTCACATCGATGTGAATGGACGACATTTGGCAATGGTTTCGAGGGAAAACAACAACAAAAATCTCAAAATAAAATTTATAAATTAGTGAGGATTATGGTTGCTAGCGAATGATGGTATTTAAAAATCATTTTAGAATTTATAGCGAATATTTTGTGTTATTTTTTACGATTTTATTTTTCTGTGTTAATTTATAATTAGCTCTTCAAAAACACAAAATGTTTTTTTTTTGTATTTGTAAACAACAAATATGTGCTTAATAGTTGGCATAAGATTTAGTTTGTGATCATTGGAATACGAGAGGTGTTAAAAATTTATTTCTATGTTTATTTTAGGAGATAAAACAAGTGAAAAAGCGTTAAGTTCGGCCGGGCCGAACTTTGGATACCCTCCACCATAGTTATA
The DNA here is from genome assembly GCF_032173495.1 of Musca vetustissima. Taxonomy (NCBI): domain Eukaryota; kingdom Metazoa; phylum Arthropoda; class Insecta; order Diptera; family Muscidae; genus Musca; species Musca vetustissima. Next base: position 135,813 of record NW_026883455.1, read on the forward strand.
CTGACAGATAAATGCAATGAAAATATAGGGAACATACCAAAAAGTGGGCACATGCCGATAATACCGATTTATGTAAACCATTATGTACATAAAATACAAACTTCGCCAATTTTTAATGGGGATTTTTCCTAAAATCTGTAAGATCCATAAAGTGGACTGATATTGATAACGCATTGTAGAGTATGAAATCCTCAAACTACTATAATTTAGATTACAAAGTTATATGAGGCTATGCCTAAAGAGGGACCAATATTGATTACATAGTGTAGGAAATAGTGAATATTTGGGGATATCATCATATGAGGGCTATGCCTAATTAATGACCGGTATATGCCAATTTTGAACCAAATATTTTAATTGTTTTTCTCAATTCTTTCCTTCAGGAGGTATCACGATATTGAGGATATGCCTAAATGTCTGCCGATATATTTCATTATCATCATGTTTGAGTTTTTTTATCACAATATCTTTAGAATGTGGAATGCTTACAACAGATGGCTAAATAGTCTTTGTAGGGTAAAAATTGACTATTCCCCGTAACGACTAACCAACCGCAACACACGGAACAAATCAGTAAACTATTTTAATATAAAAAAGGGGGTTATATGGGGACTACCCCTAAAAAGCGGTGAATATTAATAATTTTTGGTGGGGAGATTTGTTACCATATACGACTACAAATTACCAAATTTCAGCGAATTCGGTTGAAAAACGCGCTCAAGAACCTCAAAATATCGAAAATCGGGGGTACCCTTATATGAGGGCTGCCCGAAAAAATTGACCTATATTTATAATTTTTTGTGAAGAGATTTGCTACCCAATAAGAACTCAAATTACTAAATTACAGTCAATTAGGTGGAAAAAATCCGGTCAAAACCCCCCAAAAACTGGAAATTGGGAGGTACCCTTATATGGGGGCTACCAGAAAAAGTGGACCTATATTTATAATTTTTAGAGGGGAAATTTGGTACCCAATAAGAACCCCATGTACCAAATTTTAGCGAATTCGGTTGAAAACCGCGCTCAAGATCCCTAAAATACCGAATATTGGGGGGTACCCTTATATGGGGGCTACCCGAAAAAATTGACCTATATTTATAATTTTTAGTACAAAGATTTGCTACCCAATAAGAACTCAAAGTACCGAATTTCAGCCCATTCGGTGAAAAAATACGGTCAGAACCCCCCAAAAACTGGATATGGGGAGGTACCCTTATATGGGGGCTACCAGAAAAAGTGGACCTATATATATAATTTTTAGTAGGGATATTTGGTACCCAATAAGAACCCAATGTACTAAATTTCAGCTATTTCGGTTGAAAAACGCGCTCAAGAACCTCAAAATACCGAAAATTAGGAGGTACCGTTATATGGGGGCTACCAGAAAAAGTGGACCTACACTAATAATTTTTTGTGGAGGCATTTAGTACCCAATAAGAACCCAATGTACCAAATTTCATCGAATTCGGTTGAAAAACACGCTTAAGAACTTCAAAATACCGAAAAATGGGAGGTACCCTTATATGGGAGCTATGCCTAAACGTGGACCGATATAGCCCATCATCGAACTTGACCTGCCTGCAGACAAAAGACGACTCTATGCAAAATTTTGGGGCTCTATCTCAATTCGTTTAGACGCTAGAGTGATTACAACAGACAGACAGACAGACGGACAGACGGACATGCTTAGATCGTCATAGAATTTTACGCTGATCAAGAATATATGTACTTTATAGGGTCGGAAATGATTATTTCGATGCGTTACAAACGGAAAAACAAAACTAATATACCCTCCATACTATGGTGGAGGGTATAAAAACAGAAAATTTATTTTTCGATTTTGAAAAATTTTATTTTTAATTTGCCAAAATTTTTCAAAATGTGTTGTTTGTGTGATTGTATTTGTGTTAGTAGTCTTAAGTTTATTTATGTTGTATAAAATATGTGAGTCATCTCACAGGTGATTAAACATAAATATGTTTGCTTTAATAACATATATATATATACGTCGCAAAATATTAATAAACAGACAGTTTGTCTGTGGGTGTTTATATTTGTTTTCATAAAATTTTCCGTGGAAATGTGACGCTAGGAAAGTTTTGGGCAAAGATTTTTTACAAATAAAATTTGTCGTTTCGTTTTCATTTTGCGTTGCCTTTTGTAAATTTTGAAAAATATTTTTTATAAATCCACGCCTCTTATAGATTTAGAAAAATATTTTTTTATACATCCACGCCTCTTATAGATTTAGAAAAATATTTTTTTATAAATCCACGCCTCTTATAGATTTAGAAAAATATTTTTTTATAAATCCACGCCTCTTATAGACCTTAGAAAAATATTCTTTAATAAATCCACGCCTCTTATAGACCTCGAGAAAATATTCTTTAATAAATCCACGCCTCTTATAGACCTCGAGAAAATATTCTTTAATAAATCCACGCCTCTTATAGACCTCGAGAAAATATTCTTTAATAAATCCACGCCTCTTATAGACCTCGAGAAAATATTCTTTAATAAATCCACGCCTCTTATAGATTTCGAAAAATATTTTTTTATACATCCACGCCTCTTATAGATTTAGAAAAATATTTTTTTTATAAATCCACGCCTCTTATAGATTTAGAATAATTTTTTTTTATAAATCCACGCCTCTTTAGATTTAGAAAAACATTTTTTTATAAATCCACGCCTCCTATATTCACGCCTATAGACCTTGTTTTTATAATTTCACGCCTCTTATACAGCTCGACAAATATTTTTTTAATCCACGCCTCCTTAAGACCTTGAGACTAATTTTTATAAATCAATACCTCTTACAGACCTTGTAAAATATTTATTCATAAATCCACGCCTCCTTAAGACCTTGAAATTTTTTTTTATAAATCCACGCCACTTATAGACCTTGAAAAATTTGTTTTTATAATTTCACGCCTCTTATACAGCTTGACAAATATTTTTTTTAATTCACGCCTTCTTAAGATCTTGAAACTAATTTTTTATAAATCAACGCCTCTTATAGACCTTATTTTTTTTCGTTAAATCCACGCCTCTTATAGACTTTAAAAAATATTTTTTGATAAATCCACGCCTCTTATAGACCTTGAAAAATATTTTTTGATAAATCCACGACTTGAAAAATATTTATTTATAAATCCACGCCTTGAAAAATATTTTTTGATAAATCCACGACTTGAAAAATATTTATTTATAAATCCACGCCTTGAAAAATATTTTTTGATAAATCCACGCCTTGAAAAATATTTTATGATAAATGCACGACTCTTATAACCTTTTAAATTTTTTTTTAATAAATCCATGCCTCTTATAGACTTTGAAAAATTTTTTTTTAATAAATCCATGCCTCTTATAGACTTTGAAAATTGTTTTTTAATAAATCCATGCCTGAGTTGGGTACTCCAAAAAAATTGTTTTTTAATAAATCCATGCCCTTATAGACTTTGAAAAAAATTTTTTAATAAATCCACGCCTCTTATAGACTTTGAAAATTTTTTTTTATAAATCCACGCCTCTTATAGACATTGAAAAAATTTTTTTAATAAATCCACGCCTCTTATAGACTTTGATTTTTTTATAAATCCACGCCTTGAAAAATATTTTTACAAATCCACGCCTTGAAAAATATTTTTACAAATCCACGCCTTGAAAAATATTTTTACAAATCCACGCCTTGAAAAATATTTTTACAAATCCACGCCTTGAAAAATATTTTTACCAATCCACGCCTTGAAAAATATTTTTTGATAAATCCACGCGTTGAAAACTATTTTTTGATAAATCCACGCCTCTTATAGACTTTGAAAAATTTTTTTTGATAAATCCACGCCTCTTATAGACCATTAAAATAATTTCTGATAAATCCACACCTCTTAATGACCTAAAAAATAGTTTCTGATAAATCCACGCCTCTTATATACATTGAATTTTTTTTTATAAATCCACGCCTCTTATAGACCTTGAAAATAATTTTTTTTATAAATCCACGCCTCTAATAGACCATGAAAATATTTTTTTATAAATTTAGGCCTCTTATATACCCCGATAAATATTTTTTATAAATCCACGCCTCTTATAGACCTTTATAAATCCGCGCCTTTTGTAGACCTTTAAAAATACAGTCTTTATTTTAAATTTCATCATCATTACCCGCTCTAATGTCTGAATCTACAAAACCACCGTCTTATGTATTTGAAAACATATTTATCCCATTATATAATTAAATAACAATATAACAAATACTTGTTTTCACTCATTGAATTATAAATGAAAAAATGTATTTATGTATATACAAATATATATTGTTTAAATTATTATGACTGACGAAGGCAACGTAAATCATTTGACTCAATGACTCACAGATGCCAAGATTCTATGTCTATGCAAATGAACGTGATTTAACTTAAAAGTGTAGTTTTTCAAAATCAAAGGAAAATGCCGAAATCAGTTGCTTAAGTTAAAAGAATAAAAATAAACAATTCATAAATATACAACATTTATTCTAAGAGTAATTTATAGTATTTAATTATCAGAGATTTAACACTGGGTAATTTCAGCACAGATAGTTTGGCGGATTATTATTATTTTCCAATGTATAAGGGCACAATAATATAAATCTCGTAATGGAGTATTTTTTATCGAAGAATGACTAGAGAACGAACCTGATCATTACGTCAAAAAAGTACTCTGAGAACATACCTGTGGATTTTTTCTTTCGAAAGGTGGTCCCAATAAACACAATGCTCCATTAAATGTGTTATTTTTATAAATTTCGAACCTCGAACAATTATTAATACTAACTTTAAACATAAATGGTAAAATAGGCCTAAATCAGAAATATACTCGATCGCGACTATATATGTATTGTAAATTAGTGTGAGTATTGTTTTATTTTTAAACCCTTCACCACACTGTGGTACAGAGTATTATGTCTTTGTGCATATGTTTGTAACAGGCAAAAATAATCGAGATAGACCCATGGTTCCTTTTGAGAATATACATAGAATCACTTTCTAAGTCGATTTATGCATGTCCGTCCGTCTGTCTGTCTGTCTGTCCATGTTAAATTGTAAACAAAGTACAGGTCGCATTTATGATCCGAATTGGATGAAATTTGGCATAGGCCACTTATTCGGCCCAAGGACGAACCCTATTGAAATTGGGAAAAATCGGTTCAGATTTAGATATAGCTCCCATATATATATTTAACCGATTTAATGTAAACGGTCCCTATATATCTTTCGATTTGCACGAAATTTGGAACAGCCTAATCATTTAGGTCTACAATGATGTCTGCCAAGTTTCGTGAAAATCGGTCCAGATTTAGATATAGCTCCCATATATAGTTTCGTCCGATTTCATGTAAATGGTGCCCCAAAGTCCCTATATATATCCTTCGATTTGCACGAAATTTGGCATATCGTACTGAATTAAGCCTAGAGTGATGTCTGCCAAGTTTCGAGAAAATCGGTCCAGATTTAGATATAGCTCCCATATATAGTTTCGCCCGATTTCATGTAAATGGTGCCCCAAAGTCCCTATATATCCTTCGATTTGCACGAAATTTGGCATAACGTACTGAACTGAGCCTAGAATGATGTCTGCCTTGTTTCGTGAAAATCGGTCCAGATTTAGATATAGCTCCCTTTTACTATAAATAGATTTTAAGTAATTGACGCACCAAGGAACCAATAGGAACAAAACGTTCTGAAATTAGTATAACCTAACCTGTGACAAGTTTGTTTGAAATCGCTTAATATTTGGATAAAGCTTCCATATATATTTTCGCCCGATTTCAAGTAAATTGGGCATCAAACTGCTCATGTTAGTCAGATTGACATCAAATTTTGCACAACTTACAAAATTGAGCATAGAATTACGTAGTTGCGTTTTCTAGAAGTACAGATATAGCCCAACGGATGACCTATTTATATTTGTTTGAAGTCGATTTACATACTTTATGGATAAATCTAGGTAGATTCACATTTAGATAAATATCACATATTTTATTTCATCCAATTTCATGTTAATAGTCCTGTTTAATATACCCATAGTGGTGAAGGGTATCATATAGTCGGCCCCGTCCGACTTTACTACTTTCCTTACTGGTTTTTTTATAAATTTCGAGCCTTGAACAATTATGTATACTAACTCTAAACATAAATGATAAATAGGCCTAAATCAGAAATATACTCGATAGTGAATATGTAAATTGGTTTGAGTATTGTTTCATTTATATTAGTTTTTTGTACCTGACAAGGACATATCACATTCTATTTATTATTATTTTCAATTTCAATTTTGGCAATTTTCGACACATGCAATCATATTTACGAATATTTTCCATAACAAAAATTGTTTTGTATTTGTTCTATTTTTGTCCTCCTTCCAAACCCCATTATAAATGAAATCCTTGAAAATCTATATATCAAAAATTTACAATTTCCATAGTTTTTGCCATTTGCATTAATTCAATAATTTCAACAACAAATGCACACAAACCGGATAGGAAATAAACAAAATTTCCTGACATTGATATAAGAGAGGCGCATGTCAACAATTAATTTAAAACGATAAAAAAAAAACAAATTTCGAATTCATTTAATGCACCTGTAATGAGGTAGACATTTTTTCTGCATTTTCAAATGCAACGTGAAATTTGAATATGATATGAAGGGCGACTTGCAGACCTTCAAGAAAAGAGGTAATTTTTAATGGCAATTTATATCGATTAAATAGCGTAAAAGCCAAATAGTTGTCATACATGTCATGACAATTTAAAATAATAATTTGTTTTTGTGAATAATTACAAAAAATATCTTTTTTAACATCTGGCAACATGGGAGAATATAAAAATTTTCTGTTTTTATTTTAAACAACAGAAAGTTTGCAAATAGGGGGAATTTATGCGGTTTATATGTACGCTCGAAATCGCTTACAGTCAGGGAACCGGCAAACTTATGTCACCGTAAGCCATAGTCGTTATAAGCAATGTCAAATAAAGGACAGAATTTTTCTGGACCATTGGGTACCATCGTCATAACCGATATGTCATTATAAACAATTTCCACTATACTAAAATTCCAAATAGAGGTCTTTGTGAGTCATATAAAAACACGAACCTTCTTTACTATATGGGAAAAAATGTGGTAAATACTTAAAAATAGAAAAAAACTTAAAATCAGAAAAAAACTGTTGTTCAGCCTCCAAGAACCCTCATTGATGCGCAAATTCGTCTCAAACCTTCAAAATACCAAAAATGGGATGGTACCGTTATTAGGACCTATATGGGCCAAAAACATTAGAAAACCAGTAAGGAAAGTAGTAAAGTCGGACTGGGCCGACTATATGATACCCTTCACCACTTTGGGTATATTTTACATATGTATCCTAACAGACGACGCGTTTTGTTATAAATCTATATCTGAACCGATTTCAGGGAAACTTGCCATAGACTAATTTATATAACATCAGTACGTTGTGTCAATCGGCCTAGCTATGGATCTTTTCACGAAGCTTAGCAACATCATTCTAGACTTAATTCAGTACCCTATACCAAAATTCGTACAAATCGAAAGATATATAGGGCCGTTGGTACACCAATTACCTTAAATCGGATGAAAATACATATGGAGCTATATCTAAATCTTAACCGATTTTCTCAAAACTTTTCACACATCATTCTAGACTTAATTCAGTACACTATGCCAAAATTCGTGCAAATCAAAAGATTTCCAAGGACTTTAGTGGACTATTTACCTAAAATAGGGCGAAGGTATATATGGGAGCTATATCTAAATCTGAACCGATTTTCACGAAACTTTTAACACATCATTCTAGACCTTATTTATAACGCTGTGCCAAATTTGGTGCACATCAAAGGATTTCCAATGTCTTTAGTGGACTATTTACCTAAAATCGGGCGAAGCTATATATGGGAGCTATATCTAAATCTGAACCGATTTTCACGAAACTTTGCACACATCATTCTAGACCTTATTCATAACGCTGTGCCAAATTTGGTGCACATCAAAAGATTTCCAATGTCTTTAGTGGACTATTTACCTAAAATCGGGCGAGGTTACATATGTGAACTATATCTAAATCTGAACCGATTTTCACGAAACTTTGCACATATCATTCTAGACTTAATTTAGTACGTTGTGCCAAATTTCGTGCAAATCGAAAGATATAGAGGGACTTTGGTGCCCCGTTTACCTTAAATCGGACGAAAATATATATGGGAGCTATATCTAAATCTGAACCGATTTTTCCCAATTTCAATAGGGTGCGTCCTTGGGCCAAATAAGTGATTTGTGCCAAATTTCATCTAAATCGGATCATAAATGCGACCTGTACTTTGTTTACAATTTAACATCTACAGACGGACGAACGGACGGACATGCATAAATGGACTCAGAAAGTGATTCTATGCATATTCTCAAAAGGAACCATGTGTCTATCTCATTTCCTTTTGCCTGTTACAAACATATGCACAAAGACATAATACCCTGTAGCACAGTGTGATGAAGGGTATAAAAATGGGGTTATAATTAATATAATAATTTTTGGAAGGGAGATTTGTTACCATATACGACTACAAAATACCAATCGGTTGAAAAACGCTCTCAAGAACCCCAAAATACCGAAAATTGGGGGTACCCTTATATGGGGCTATCCGAAAAAATTGTCCTATAATTATAATTTGGTACCTATTAAGAACTCAAAATACTAAATTACAGCCAATTCGGTGAAAAATACGATCAAAACCCCCAAAATACTGAAAATTAGGAGGTATCGTTATATCGGGGGGCTACCAGAAAAAGTGGACCACTTCAGAAGATTGTGTGATTAAAACAGACGGACAGACGGACATGGCTATATCGTCATAAAATTTTACGCTGATCAAGAATATATATGCTTTATAGGGTCGGAAATGATTATTTCGATGAGTTACAAACGGAAAAACAAAATCAATATACCCCCCATACTATGGTGGAGGGTATAAAAATGTGGTAAAAACTTAAGAAATATGAAAACAACAATGAAGTGGTGCCGATATATTTGATCGCAATAGCAAAACGTAGACTGATACGAGATAGTCACATGGTTCCTCTTGTCCATGTTAAATTGTCAACAAAATACTGGTCGCATTTATGATCGGAATTGGATGCAATTTGGCATAGGTCGCTTATTTGGCCCAAGGACAACCCCAATTGAAATTGGAAAAAATCGGTTCATTTTTTTAATTTAGCTCCCATATATATTTTCGTCCGATTTTAAGAAAATTGTGCACCAAAATCACACGGTTGTCCTTTTGATGCAAAATTTTGCATATCCTATGGTATTAAGTCTGGGGTGGTGTTTATCGGTCTAGATTTATATATAGATATAGTAAACATACAAAGAACATCATTTGTGATGGCAAACTGGTAAAGGGTATCATATAGTCGGCCACGTCCGACTGTACTTCTTTCCTTACATGTTTTAAAAAGGTTTTAAATATTATTTTTGAGATAATATACCTGGAATCAAATCAAATAAGGAATATTTTTGTAAAACACATTTTCCTTCTAACTCCAGTCCTTGTGCGTCATTTTGGTCCTTTTTCTTCAAACGTAACCTACACACCACAAGACGAGATTTTTAGGCCTGTATGAAAATATTGTCCATAAAATTTTAGATGGGTTCCTCAAACACAAGAAATCGATATTCATATTTAACCATCAACATTTTTTTAATTTTTAAATAAAAAGCTTGAACTACGCGAATTTGTCTTTCCGGGTTCTTAGTATACTTGCCAAGGACTTTCATCCCCTTAAGGAATTTTCCACCACCCAGCACAGTGCTATATATATATAGTAGTTCGATCTATCCCAAAAAATAACTCTGTATAATTTAATTTGGTTTGTCAAATACGGATAATATAAGCAGTACCAAAAAATTTACATTGAATTCGAAACCACGATCAAATACCAACTACATACTACCGGAATTGGAAGTTATGTGATCCTTTCACGAAATATTTTCACTTATTCATTTATTTTTTGTTCTCAAAATATTCAATCCTCCACCACCTCTGTCCCACTTTTCTATATCTACCAGTCCACCACCAACATGGTAATCAACAACATACACGCGCACACACCATCAACAAAACCTATTATTTCAACAAATTGCATTACATATCGTGGTAATTGAAATCATTTATATTATTACGAATTTATCCTAGTTTCGTGTTTGAAACATTGACGATGTTGATGTTGTTGTTTTTATTATTGGCAACAATGTCGGCAGGGATTTTTATAGAAAAACACGGCGATAACAACAACGACAGCAACGACGACGACATAAAAATGCAAATACGCTAGAAAATCGTAAAAGAAAACAAATTGCCAGGTCAGGCCTCATCGGTTAGTGTATTAGCACTACGGGTCACTACGACTTTGCTGAGTCATGGGATATCGGAAACATGTAAATTTAAAATTCTGAGTCCATTGCCACCATGATCCGGTCTAGGCAGTAAACTAAGTTTGTTTTTTTTTCGTTTTTGCAGATACTAGTATCCGTTTTTCCGTTGCTAAAACTGTTGATCCACTGACCAACATTTGTATGCAATAAACTAGCCAACAACAACTACAAGTACAACAAATGTAAAACCCCCCAAACCTCGCCAGCCACCCCTTTGTAGCAAGTTGATAAAATGTTCACAATTTACCTAAGACCTTCTTACTTAACTATCGATAAGTGAATAAACTTGTTAACCCAGATTGTGTGGCAGAGGGCTGAACAAAAAAAAAATGAAAACAGAGTTCTTGTGCTACCCAAAAAACAGTTGTTTGGATATCCATTTTACCATTTGCTGCAAATAACAGAGAAATAATTCACAAAATCAAAAGTTTGTTGAAGACTTGTTGCAACCCAAAAAGGTCGAATCTGGGGGGGTTATAACACGATTACTATTTATCAAATTAAATATGTCTGCAGTCGTCTAATGATTGCCACAGACCTAGCAATTTTTTATAATGTGTATAACATATATTTATAAATTGAATTCAATTTGAAGTAATTATTTTAAAAGGGGAATATATTTTTTCTGCAAATAATATAAACATGTGCAAGTTATACGTTTTTTAAAAATAATAGAAATTATACAGTTCTTAGGTAGATAAAAAAATTTAAAGCCTTTTATGAAAACTCTGAAGTTGGACGAGGCCGAGACTATAAGATACCCTAAACCACTTTGGGTATATAAAAGAGATATTCCAAAGATTCTTATTATAAGCTACAATAACATATACCAATTTTCGTTATATGTGTAAAATATCCTGTCGATCGCATAGACGTAGCATCCTTGGTGAACCTTTCTCGGTGAACTTTCTCACGGATATCAATGTGGTCTTAATTCAGTACACAGTACAACATTTTGTCTCAATTGGATAAACCTTAGGAGTTTGGTGCACCATTTAGATAAAATTGGGCGAAAATATATACGGGAGCTATATCCATATCTGAAGCGATTTCAACAAAACTTCACAGATTTTTGCTTCAATGTTGCACCATTTACATGAAACGACGAAGCTATGTATGGGAACTATATCTAAATCTGAACCGATTTCTGCATAACTTAGCATGTATCAATCTAAACCTATTTCAGTAAGCTGTGCAAAATTTTGTCTTAATCGAAAACATATTGATAGGGAATTACATCCAAACTTGAACCGATTTCAACAATTATGAAATTTACAGACATCAAACTGGGCCTAATTCAGCACGCTGTAAAAAATTTTTTTTTCAATGGGTCAAATATTAGGAGTTTGATGTATCATTTACATAAAATCGAAAAAAGCTATATATGGGAGCTATATCTAAATCTGAACCGATTTCAATAAAACTTCACAGACATTCAAACTGGAACTAATTCAGAACGCTGTACAAAATTTTGTCTCAATCGGACAAATATTGAAAGTTTGGTGCACCATTTACCTATAATCGGACGAAACTATATATGAGAACTATATCTAAATCTGAACTGATTTCAATAAAACTTCACAGACATCAAACTGGAACTAATTCTGCACGCTGTGCAAAATTTTGCCTCAATCAATTTATCAATTTTTATCTCAATCGGATAAATATTGGGAGTTTGGTGCACCGTCTACATATGGGAGCTATATCTAAATCAGAACTGATTTCACAAAACTTGGCATACATCAATCTGGGCCTTTTTTAGTAAGCTGTGCAAAATTTTGTCTTAATCGGAAAAATATTTATAATTTGGAGTACTATGGGAGCTAAATCTAGATCTGAACCGATTTCAACAAAACTTCACAGACATCGAACTGGACCTAATTGAGCACATTATATATGGGAGCTATATCTAAATCTGAACATAATTTCTCCAATTACAATAGCGTTCGCCCTTGAACCAAATAAGTGACTTGTGTCAAATTTCATTCAAACCCTACACAATTTCCACCCATTTATAATTTCTGCGGTTCTATACTCTAAGGCTGTGCAAAATTGACCGATTATAAGTCAAAAGCTCCACGTTCTAACCCTGGCATATTTTCCAAATATTGTTCTCCCGAGGTGAATATTTAACCCGTATCACTTTGGTTGATTTGACCCTCGGAATATTGACCGATCATCATCTAAACAGCCGTTCTAAATAATTGTTCAGATCCCCTTCACCGTGCAAAATATGTGATGTTCTGCATATAAAATGCCTAACCTAAATATTAAATTGAAAAAAATAAAGATTGTAGCCAATTTATTGCAAAAGCACCAACTCAACATCACCGAAAATTATAGGCATCGTCATTGATCATAACCGGAACTTTATGTAAAATTTCAAAGCGATCAGCGCGACATTTCCGCCCTCTAGTGGGGTAATAGTAGTACTAAACAATATCATAGCACATAGATACCTTCGAATATTTACGTATAACATTCACATCCGAATACATACAACCATATAATTGGTATCAATTTAAAGGTCAACCATGCCTCATGAATATACTATCAACTTCGCGGGTCTATGCCCTTCAGGAGAAATTATCTTTGCCATAGATAACAAAATTTGTCATTTTTCACACAAAAGTCAGGGTCCATTTGACCCGCTAAATATTGACCGATCTTTATGAAAACTGTCATGTTTATTCTTTGGCCCGATACCCTTCTCCATGTAAAATTTCGCGATGTTTGGACCATAATTGCGGCCTCTGGAGCGACCAAAAAATCAGACAAAAATAATTTTTTGGTTCATTTCATCCCTTAAATATTAAACGATATTTACCAAAAACAATTGGCGTCTTCATTGGCCAGAACCCATCCTACATGCAAAATTTCGTGAAGATCCATAACTGTGGCCTGTATCATGTTTACAAATTATAATGGACAGACGGACGGACGGACACACATTTCTAGATCGACTTAGCTAGTCGAGATATGACCAGGGATGGTCCGTGGGACGAATTTGTAGGTTTTCGACTGCCAAAAGGTGTAAACGTCGAAAACGTCATATACCTGTATAAAATGTAATAAATGTAGTAAACGTCATTTATTTCAATATTATTACCATACACTGTTATTTTCACCGAATATATATTATTTTTACATATATCTGACTAGGGTTATCGACTGATAAAAAAATTCTGAAATTTTTGGAGAAGAAAAGTTTGAAGTTCGATATGGATTTGGGTAAAGTATACATAATTTCCAAATTGATTAATGGAAATAGCTACTTTGTCAAAAACCTAATGGTTTTGGGTGTGGCACCCAAACATCGAGCTTCTTTTTGAATCCAACTTCGTGTAAATTGTTTAAAACAGTTTAATGGTTTAACTCCAAGTCGATGTTACGACTGCTAACATGCCAGTCAACTTCGATCATTTCTCCGATTTTATCGACATTTTCAACGGATTTCTTTATCCCCAACCTAATATATATATTTCACAATGAGTTTGGGAAATTAAGCAATTTTTTCTCGTCTTATTTTGTTTCGTTTCTAATTACGTTTCAAAAAGCCAACGGCTAGCTGAACTGCAACAACAACGACAACAGCAACGCCAATAATGGCGCAATTCCACAGCTAAATAAGTATCAATGACGCGCCCACAATCATCGATTTTTTGTAATTACTTGTTATTGTTATTTTCCTCTTATTTTTTTAGAATTTCTCGATGCTTTTGTTGTTGTTGCTGTTTTTCCATCAGCCAGAGACGGTGACACTTGGAATTTCGCATTTCTGTTTGTTTTTCTCGTTTATTTTATTTTAGTTTTTTTTTGTTATTTCAAATTTACTGCCAGTGCAACTGACATTGACATTCACTGTCTAATTATTGGATATGCTGCTATGTGGAGTAGGTGCAATTATTTGCCGCTGTAGGCATAGTGGCGGCATTTGAATTACTTTTGTTGTTGTTGCTGTTGTTAGAACGAAAACCCCTCCTCAATAACATGTAACATTTTGAATTTGCAAACGATTTATCTTGAACATTTTGCGGAAGCTTTAGTAAAATCAACACAATGTAAACGGAATTATTGATTAAGACGTAATATGAACCTTAAAAGCAGCAGACAGTGGAATGTCCCTCAAAGAGCACTTATTAAATTATTATTGTTTGAGAGGTTTAGCCAGATTAATATATTTTCTGAAATGCTGAGATTTTACAAGTTTTAGACATAATTACATAAAATGTAGATATTTTTGCTGCACATATATTTTTATATTTATAAGAGGTTCCACTGTCATTTTTATTTTGCAAGTTTGTATTTTCATCTCTCTGCCATGTAGGCGTATTTGTTTATATGTATGTCATTGTGATGCAGTAAACTGATATAATCTACAAAAATTGTGAAATTATCTAAAAAAGAAAGAAGAAATTATAACAATTCGGATATATAAATAGTTTCCACCCATCTATATAATTATTTATGGCTGTTTTTGTTTATTTACCGCTTCACAATTAAATTAGCAATTTAATTTTATTTAGCAAATAATTGCAACAATTAATTTATATGGAGTATAAATTGTTTTCAATGATGCGATCAATAGGATAGAATTGTTGTATCTGTGTGAAAAAAAAATCATTTAAGCATATCAAACAAAGTTCACATTTTAGACACTCCGCCGTAAGTCATTCCGTTTCCAATACCTCGAAATATTCAATTTATAATTTAAAAAATAACCAGTAAGGAAAGTAGTAAAGTCTAACTGGGCCGACTATATGATACCCTTCACCACTTTGAGTTTATTCAACATATGTATCCTAAAAGACGTCGATTCTTCGAGGGAAAATTTACATGAAATTGAACGAACTTAAATATTTATCTTTATCTATATCTGAACCGACTAACATTAATCCCTACACATGTCATTCTGCAACCTATGCTAAATTTTGTAAACCGATTTAAAGCATAGGCGTGTGTCAACGCCATTCGGAATGATGCACTGTTTATGGTTTAATCTCAATCAGACACTCATTGATTATTTGGTGTACAATTAACATGAATAAGTCGAAATTATATATGGAAGCTATGTTATATCTATATCTGAACCGATTTCAAGGAAACATCAGAGATTTATTTATATTAACTTCAGTACGTTGTGTAAATCTGCCTAGCTATGGATATTTAGTGCACCATTTACCTAAAATCGGGCGAAAATATATATAGGAGCTATATCTAAATCTGAACCGATTTTCACAAAACTTAGCACACGTTCTTCTAGACTTAATTCAGTACGCTATACCAAAATTCGTACAAATCGAACAATTTTCAGGGACTTTGGTGCACCATTTACCTAAAATCGAGCGAAACTATATATGGGAGCTATATCTAAATCTGAACCGATTTTCACGAAACTTGGCACACATCATTCTAGACTTAATTCAGTACGTTATGCAAAAATTCGTCCAAATCGAATGATTTGCAGGGACTATAGTCTGTAAATCGGACAAAAATATATATGGGAGCTATATCTAAATCTGAACCGATTTTTTCCAATTTCAATAGGGTTCGTCCTTGAACCAAATAAATGAGCTGTACCAAATATCTCTTCTCCATAATTCGGTATTTTCTGGATTTTGAGAACGATTTAAATCGATTTCGCGGAAGTTCCGTATTTTATGTTCCCATTGGGTGCCAAATCTTTCTACCACAAATATACCTTGGCATAGCCCCATATTAAAGTCTCTATCGATTTTTGGTATATTGTATGTCCAACTCATGATTGAGCGTTTAAAAGTTTCGAAATCGTTAGAGTCGAAATCGCTTGACACAGATCGCCATATAAAGTTCCCGACCACTTTAGTTTCTTATACCCTTCACCACATTGTTGTACAGGGTGTTATGTATTTGTGTATGTGTTTGTAACAGGCAAAAGGAACCGAAATAGATACATGGCTCCATTTGAGAATATGCACAGAATCACTTTGATTTATGCATGTCCGTCTGTCCATCCGTCTGTCCACTTATTCTTGCGAACAATGTACAGGTCGCATTTATGATCGGATTTGGATGAAACTTGGCTCATGTAACTTATTTGGCCCAAGGATGAGCCCAATTCAAATTGGAGGAAATCGGCTCATATATATTTTCGTCAGATTTTACCTAATTGGAGCACTAAACTCCCAATATTTGTCCGATTGAGACAAAATTTTGCACAGCGTACTAAAAAATTTGATTCAGTGTGAAGTTTTGTGGAAATCGGTTCAGATTTAGATATAGTTCCTATATATAGTTTCTCTGTATTTCTGTAAATGGAGTACCAAACAATATTTTTTAAAAAATCCACGCCTAAGATGATCAATGAAAAATTATCCTTTAAAAAATCCACGCCTAAGATGATCAATGAAAAATTATCCTTTAAAAAATCCACGCCTAAGATGATCAATGAAAAATTATCCTTTAAAAAATCCACGCTAAGATGATCAATGAAAAATTATCCTTTAAAAAATCCACGCCTTAGATGACCCTTGCAAAATTATTCTTTAAAAAAAATCCACACCTTAGATGACCCTTGCAAAATTATTCTTTAACAAAAATCCACGCCTTAGAAGACCCTTGAAAAAGTATTCTTTAAAAAAATCCACGCCTTAGATGGCCCTTGAAAAAATATCCTTTAAAAAACCCACGCCTTGGATGGCCCTTGAAAAAATATCCTTTAAAAACCCACGCCTTGGATGGCCCTTGAAAAAATATCCTTAAAAAAATCCACGCCTTAGATGGCCCTTGAAAAAATATCCTTTAAAAAAATAGGAAGATTTGAAGGTTGAATAACGTGGTACGGGAGCCATCCGGAAACAAGGGCCAATGTTGATAGTAGGGACATTTTCTACTCAATGAGAATCCAAAATATTTCATTGCTCCCATATTCCCATCTCTCCAAAATACAGATCTTTGGGTGTAGCGTTATTTGGGGGTTTCCTAAAATGTGGACCAATATTTATAATTTTTAGTAGGAGGATTTACTGCCATACCACAACCAAAAGTACCCAATTACAATCAATTATGTAGAAAGATGTGCCCAAAATCATTAAAATACCGAATATTATGGAGTATATGGGGGCAACCCCGAAACATAAGTCAATATTGATAATTGTTCGTAAGCAGATTTAATTACCAAAATGAATACAAAATACCAAATTACAGCTGATTATATCGAAAAACCTATCATAAATCCCCAAAATACTGAATAATGGGGTACTTGTATATCGGGCTACTCTAAATAGTGGAATAATATTGAACATTTTCGGTAGGAAGACTTGATAACCAATGAGAATCAAACATAGCAAATTACAGTCAATCAAGTAAAAAAAACGTCCCTATAATACCGAATATTATTGGGTACCGTTATACTAGAGCTATACCAAAACGTGATTCTATATACCCCAGTACAAACCATCCTATGAGTAATAACAATGCCAGTGCAACCTTTCAATGCTCTATCTCAAATATTGCGAACTCTTTCGTGATTTCAACTGTCAGAAATCGACATAGAAGCATATAAACGTTATGGGATCTTTATCGAATATTTCGGCAATTTTTTTTCTAGTACAATTTCTAAGGTATAGAAACTATAATTGGGTCCTATGGGATTTCTATACAATACTCTTTATATATTCAAAAGTAATAAATCTTCGCATTCCCAAATGATAAGCGTCGTACTTTAACTTATTCATTAAAAACAAAATGCGAATATAAATTTTACTCTCTATGTATATAATAAGTACAAAGTCCACTATCACCATCTACGAGATATATATTGTTACATCAGGTAAATCAGAGCACAAGTGATTTGTCACCCGTCGACAGACAGATAGACAAATAAAACGTATTTTACTCACACCTAACACAGCCTGCGACAACATCAAACATTGTTCGCATATTTGTCAGTTGAGACAATATAAAACAGCCAGCATCGCTTCCAATGCGATCGCACACACATCAGAGAGAGAATGCGAAACTACAAGACAATTAAACAAAATGTGTCATACAAACAAATTTCTATATAGTAGAGGTAGACAAAATGTACCAGAGGACAAAACTGGCAAACGAACGGAAGGACGACTGAATAGACAACATATTGTTGTAGAACTGAACGAACACACAATGGCATACCTCAGTTGTTGCTGTTGTTATTGGAGAGACCGAACACTATACAATTGTTGTTTTTTGTTCGTTCATAGAAAATAAACTTTTTTGTATTATTCTTCAATTTCCCTTTTGAGGTAAAACAATGGCAGTGCACAAACACACAAACGTATATCCTTGCAGGATATTTATTGCAAAAACCTATATATGGCGCGGAGACAACAACAACATGAAAAGCTTAAACGAGACACAATATTGTCAAGTGTAACTAACACACATTTGTAGAATGAAGGTAACATAAGGCACCCCCACCCCCTTTCGGCACTTCTCTCTCCGAACAGTTGGGTTACCTCTTGACTGCATCCATCAGCGATAGGATAAAAGAGTTGCTTTGCACCAAATTCGAAAGCAGAACACTGGGAAATGGTGACAACATAAGTGTATTGATAGTGAATTCAAAAGGATCTCCGACGATGTGAATGGCGCCCAACGTTAGCTAGGAGACAAATGCGACCACAAATACGCCAGGGTCCTTTCTATTACCGCCCCAAACTGCACAGTGACACATATAAATATTTAATTTATTTGAAAAGGTAAAACTATTATTAAGGTCACCCCAACCAGTGACCTTTTTCTTGGCAGGTTTTTCTAAACAAAAAGCGAACAAAAAATGCAAATTTATGGGTATTTCAAATGTGGGGGTATTTCGTTGTTTTGCAAAACGGACACCACACCGGAAGTCAGGCCAGTTGCTATAATCTATGTAACATGACTTTGGAATTGCTTTGAACTATTTTTAAAAATGGAAATGCAAATCTAAATTTAGTTTGTGGCTGAAATAGTTTTGTGCGGCAATGAAAATAGATTTTGGATTGAGGGGGAAAATGTCATTTTCGAACTTTTTTTCTTTTTGAATACAAGGTGAAGAAGATAGACAAAGCTGCACTACAGAACTCAGGAAAAAATAACTTCTTTTAAGAATGAAGAAAAGAAAGTACTTTAAAAAAATTCCTCAAAGACGTAGAAGGCTGCAGATCCCTTGCTTCCTCTATTCTGTAGGCGAAAAAGACATCAGAGGTCTTGTTGACTTCCTCTATCCTATAGGAGAAGAAGGCCTCAGAGGTTTTCTTGGCTTCCTCTATTCCATATACGAAGAAGACCTCAGAGGTCTTGTTGGTTTCATCTATTCTGTTGAGGAAGAAGACCACAGAGGTCTTCTTAGCTCCATCTATTCTATAGACGAAGAAGACCTCAGAGGTCTTGGCTTCCTCTATACTACAGACGAAGAAGACCTCAGAGGTCATGGCTTCCTCTATACTACAGACGAAGGTGACCTCAGAGGTCTTGGCTTCCTCTATACTACAGACGAAGAAGACCTCAGAGGTCTTGGCTTCCTTTATTTTATAGCCAAAAAAACTCAGAGGTCTTGAAGAAGAAGATGACCAAAGCCTTGGCTTCCTCTATTCTACAGAAGAAAAATGCCTCAGAGGTCTTGGCTTCCTTTATACTACAGACGAAGAAGGCCTCAGAGGTCTTGGCTTCCTATATACAATAGACGAAAAAGGCCCTAGAGGTCTTGGCTTCCTATATATTATAGACGAAGAAGACCTCAGAGGTCTTGGCTTCCTCTATACTACAGACGAAGAAGACCTCAGAGGTCTTAGCTTCCTCTATTCTACAGACGAAGGAGACCTCAGAGGTCTTAGCTTCCTTTATTTTATAGCCAAAAAACCTCAGAGGTCTTGAAGAAGAAGATGATTCTACAGAAGAAAAATGCCTCAGAGGTCTTGGCTTCCTCTATACTACAGACGAAGAATGCCTCAGATGTCTTGGCTTCCTATATACTATAGACGAAGAAGACCTCAGAAGAGAGGAAGCCAACTCTCTACTCTATACGAAGAAGACCTCAGAGGTCTTGGCTTCCTCTCTACTATATATGGCTTCCTCTATTCTATAGACGAAGTAGACCTCAGAGGTATTGGCTTCCTGGTGGGCTTCCTCTACTCTATAGACAAAGAAGACCTCATAGGTCTCCTGTGCTCCCTCTATATTCTATAGACGAAGAAGATCTCAGAGATCTTACCCCCTCTGACTTCCTCAGTGGGTTACTTTATATATTTCATATAAGAGCAATGCCAAAGGATCTAGCTTCTCCTATCTCAAACCTCTGAGGCCTTCGTTTTCTATCGAACCGAACCTCCTACTCCCTCTTCAATAGATAGAAAATCTTGAGAGTTCTCTATTAAAAAAAGAAAATAACTCCCATGTTGTGGTTACCAAAATATATCTCCGTTTTCAGCCCCATTTTTCACACTTCACTAACATCTTTTTTGAGTTCATTCGGAACACTGTGCATTTAATTGAAACTAATTGAAAACAAGTTGCAACAAACAAATAAACAGACAAAGTAGTAATATTTCATACAGAAGGAAATTACAAATAAATGAGCGAAAAAAATCACAATAATATTGCCAATCACAGTACAATGCACATTCACAAACCCACACACACATACATATGAAATTCAGCATCAGCTGTATACTCTTCAATATCTCTAACCCACACACATACACAAAAGTGCATATATATATAAATATGTATATGTAAGGGGTTAAAGTATGTCCATGTACATGGGCAAAAAAAAATTTAGGTCATCGGAACACAAAAATCAAGGTCAACACACATTTTCAATGTATTCCGTGTTTGTGTAGTCGTGCGGTATATATGTATACATATATATTTATATACATGCACACCGATACAACAACTGCAAGTGCAAAGATTCTTGTTTTTGAGTTCATGTGTACTTAATGCAGTTGTTGTGCTGTTCGAATACAAAAATATGTTGCACATTCACATATATATACACAAGTAGTATATACACTTAAATACATAGTTCAAAATACGTAGAAGAAGAAAAATCAGAAGTGGTAGAAAACATAATTCACAGATGTTGCAGTTTGTGTTCAAAAGTTCTTAAATATATATATATATATATATATATATATATATAAAAGTATATAAAGAGAATTCAATCCCACGTTTTCGTGTGTTGCATTTTTTTTCTGAGAAAAGATATTTGATTGTGGTATTTTATAGTGGTTTATTTTTGGAACTCGAAGGATGTGCGATGAATGTGTGGGAGATTCTTAAGAAATCCTAATTCCTCTATTTTTTATGGCGGCTTGGATATGTCTACGAGGTGATATCTGGCAGCCAAATATAAATGGGCATCGCCCCCAAATATTAATTCTGACCCACTTTAAATGTATATTGTAAACTCGAAAATTCGTGACAATCGAACTATAGTTATAACTTGTGTGTATTTACTGACATAAGACTACGGTTCTTTCCTTCTCGGATCTCTGCTTTCTGGCCTGGATTTTTTGAGAAACAAGTTTGAGGCCTTACTATATATGTGAATTAAAAAAATCTTGAGGATCTAATAAAGGCGTGGCTTAAAAAAAAATTAAGGCTCCAAAATTATTTTTAAAAATTATTTTTAGCCTTTAAAAAAAATCCAGCACTTTGTTAAGGCTCAAAATTATTTTTAAAAATATACACGCATGTGGTAAAGCGTCAAAAATAATATTTAAAAAACCCTCGCTGTTGATTCGGCCTCCAAAATAATTTCTTAAAAAAAAATTAAAAAAATATTTTTTAAGACTGCATCAAAAACATGGATTTTTAAGAAATTATTTTGGAGGCCGATTCAACTGCAAAGGGATTTTAAATATTATTTTTGATGCTTTACCATATGCGTATATCTTTTTAAAAATATTTTTGAGCCTTAACAAAGGGCAGGATTTTTTTAAAAATATTTTGAGGCTCAATCATGGGCGTGGATTTTTAAAATAAAATTATTTTCGGCGAATCAACAAAAGCGTGGATTAAGCAAATGTTTGAGATCTTAAGCCTTTATTAAAGGTATCAATCAACCAACACGGAAATTTATTTAATACAACATTTTAACAAAATTCTAATAATTTTGAGAAAGTTTTCCTATCAGATAGTGCTCAGAATATAGGTTGCTACTGTTTCTAGGTGTTAAATATTATAACTTGATTATATCGGTATATTGGTATACCTCCATAAAACGGTACCGCCATATTTCGAGCTTTCAAGAATTAAAATGTTCAACATAGGCCCAAGTTTTAACGTACCACCCATATAAAAGTCCCCTGTAGGTAGTCCTAGGAGTATTTTCTTATCTAATTAACTTTGGTATTCCAAATTTTTAGTGCGCACAATACTTCTTCTCAGGTTCCGAAGGTTTTTTTCTGCAGCAAAAATTCTTCAGTGCCAGTAGACTACTTTTTTCTGTAGAAAAAAATTTCAGTAGCTGAAAAGAAGTATTGTACCCTCGGCCACAGGACTTAAAGAAATTATAATAGAATTTTCCTTTGGATTGTAAATAGTTCCAAGGACCTGAGGTTTATATTCAAATAGTCCTCAGAATCAATTAATATTTTTTTCAGTAGAAAATGTAGTCCTCAGACAATTTTTTATAGGTCCTGGTAATTTTTGTATTGACCATAAAAATCTCGGAGACATTTTTTTATAGATTCTTCAGAGGATTACTTTTTTTTATAGCAAGCAATTTTTTCTATAGAAAAAATTAGTCCTTAGGACCTAAGGATTTTTTTCTATAGAAAAATATAGTTCTCAGTCTTCAGGATCTGACGATTTTTTTTTCTATAGAAGAAAATAGTCCTCAGTATGTGAGGATTTTTTTCTATAGCAAAAAGTAATCCTCAGGACCTGTAGAATTTTTTTCTATAGCAAAAAAAGGCCTAAGGACGTGAGGAATTTTTTTCTATAGCAAAAAATTAGTCCTAAGGACGTGAGGAATTTTTTTCTATAGAAAAAAGTCGTCTTCAGGATCTGAGGATTTTTTTTGTAGACGAAAATAGTCCTCAGTACGTGAGGATTTTTTTCTATAAAAAAGTAGCCCTCCGGACCTGAGGAATTTTTTTCTATAGGAAAAAGTAATCCTCAGGACCTGTAGAATTTGTTTCTATAGAAAAAAGTAGTCTTCAGGATTCAGGAGGCATTTTTTTATAGCAAAAAGTATTCCTCAGGATCTGAGGTTTTTTTTTCTAAAAAAAAAGTAGCCCTCAGGACTTGAGGAATTTTTTTCTATAGCAAAAAGTAATCTTCAGGACCTGTGGAAAAAGTAAAAAGTAATCCTCAGGAACTGAAGAAATTTTTTTTCTACAGAAAAAAGTAGTACTCAGGAGATGAGGAAAATTTTTCTATAGAAAAAAGTAGTCCTCAGGACCTGAGGAAAATTTTTTCTATAGAAAAAAGTAGTCCTCAGGATGTGAGGCACTTTTTTTTAAGGATTTTTTTCTATAGAAAAAGTAGTCCTGAGGATGACAGAAAAAAAGTAGTCCTCATGCCTCAGAACCGGAGGGCTACTTTTTTCTATAGATTAAAATTCCTCAGGTCGTCAGAACTACCATTCCTATAAAAAAGGAAGAATTTTCTTCTGTAGAAAAAGATTTCTCAAGATTTTTTTCTAAGGAAAATAAGTAGTCCTCTTGTTTTGAAAATATTTTCTATAGAAAAATTTAGTTTTATAGTCTATAGGAATTTTTTTCTGTAAAAAAGGTAGTCCCGAAAATTAATAAAGAAGTCATAAGGAATGTTTCCTATAGAAAAAAATTAGTTCTGAGGATTATTTTCTATAATAAAGTTTCAGGTCGTGAGATTTTGTATTGAAAAAATATGTTCAGGTCCTGAGAATTTTTCATATAGAAAAATCGTCCTCAGATCCTGAGATTTTTTTCTAAAGAAAAAAAGTGCTGGGGTTTTAAGATTGTTTTTACTTAGGAAAATAGACCTCTGTTCCTGATTATTTTTATAGTTGAAATGATTTTTGAGGATCTTTTTCTACAGCAAATATTTCCCAGGCCCTGAGGCTTTTTTTGATAAACTGTTCTCAATTATTATTTGTTAATACCCTTATAAAAAAACTGACCCACATTAATATACGATGATAGGCAATTTATGCTGCTGCTATATATCCCCGTACCGAATTTATACATATATACTTTGAAAAAGGACACTTTATTTATAGAATTACAGCATACTTAAATGCAAACAACAATTTCTCTTTTTGCTCCTGGATCATTTATCTTAAATAAAAAAAACAGAAAGTGTATTTGTGTGTGTGTGTGAGTGGGTAAAATTAAATAATATTGCGTCGCAAAACCTACAAATACGTGTGCTTCTGTGTGCGAATGTGTATGTGTTTGTAGGTGCCTTTGAGGAAGGATATCATTGCAAGAATCTGTTTCTAAGATGCTGTAGGCAACCACCACATGTTTGTTGATGGCAGAGGGTGTAGAGTAGGGTAGGGTAGGTTCTTCGTGATAGCTTTAATCTAAGTTGTTATATGAATAAATACAATATGTTTGTTTAGATGAACATACACTTGTGTGTGTGTGCACTTATATACCTATGTACATATGAGTGTATGTGTTTTATTATATACCCTACCTATTTATTTATGTACTTCATATAACAAAATGGAATTAAAAAAATAATAATAATGGTTATAAAAGTTTATAACAACCTACCGCATATCTCCATGACATTTTGCTAAAGTTTTTTTTCTTCGGCTTCTTGGCTGAGAGAGTGAGTGTGTGTT
This sequence comes from Musca vetustissima, assembly GCF_032173495.1. Lineage (NCBI taxonomy): Eukaryota > Metazoa > Arthropoda > Insecta > Diptera > Muscidae > Musca > Musca vetustissima. Next base: position 161,083 of record NW_026883455.1, read on the forward strand.
GTATGTAGTTGTTGCTGTTGTTGTTATTATTAGTTGCTAATGACTCTAGGAGAAGTTTCCTGTTTTACTGGTTTTCCTTGGCTGCGAATTGTTCAGTTTTTTGTGTGTTTTTTTGTTTTGGAGGATAAAGTTTTGAATTATGGCTGCGTTGTCAGGACCTCGTCGATTTATCCTTGTGGTAGGTTTCAATGGTTGTTTGGCTGGCTTGGCTTGGCTGGGCAGCTATGCTTGCTTGGTTTGGTTCGGTTGTCCTTGGTAATGGCAATTGTTGATACAACTACAAGACGACTGCAATTTCTGGCAATCGAATTCGAGGGAATAAAAAACGCGCAATTTCTCTACTTTTCGTTGTATGGCGGAATTGAAAAGTTTTCGTTTTTTTTTTTGTTTTTGTTTTTGAGGATTTATTGTTTAATGCACTTTATGTCGTTTATTGTGATTGTTTAGGGTTTTTTTGGTTTTCTTATAGAAAATGTAGAAAAATTATTTTTATCAAAATTTAGTTTCAGTTCGTTTTTTTTTTTTTTGAAAATTGATTTATTTGATTGTTTTCTATCACTAATTATTTATTTGTTTCTATTTGTATATTTTGCGACTTTGGCTTAAAGCGAACAAAAAATCTTTATTTGGAAATTTGGCAAATTATTTCAAGAACTGAAAATTTTCGTAAAAATTCTTTCTTTTTGTCGTTAAAATCAAAAAATCAACAAAAATTTTGAATCTTTATTGGCAAAATAAATGGGAAATAAATTAATTGAATTGAAATTTTTTATTTCGATTACAGTTTGCTCGATTTCGCCTCGTTCTCTCTCGCTCGGTGTCAGCTTGTGATTGTTTTGTTAAAATTCGCGTGGCGTTCTTTTTGCGACTAACTGATTTACTTGGCCGCTGTCTACAACATAGGGTTAGCTATCATTTCGTTTGATTTGATTTGTTTCGTTGCAGCTCAGTTCTCTGTCGCGTTGCTATTCGAATCTGCTGCCGTTGTATTTTCACTTTGCACAGTTTGGCTGGTGTTTGATGTAAGGCGCCCACCACCAAAGAATGCTAGCAAAAAAAAAAAACAACGACGACGTATGGAAAGCTTTTCGCCTATAAAAGTTTTCCACGTAAATGCTCTCTTTTGTTGTTACTCTCTCTCTCTCTGTCCCCTATTGTGTGTATGTCTCTCTTACGTTTTTCATCTTCCTCTTCATTTAGTCACAGTTTATGTTTCATTTAGTATTTGGCATTTTAACATTTTTAATATATACCACTCAGTGAATAGACAGTGAACACTCACTGATATACTAGGTGCCTCCCTACACAGTCACACACACACACACATATATATACTTGGGACAGCTAAAACAAATTGCTTTTAAATGTGACGTAGTTTGTTTATAAGCTTTGTCAACAAAATTGATACACCCTGCAGCTGTGTTTTAGACTTTAAAATTTATAGCGAGTCTGTACTATAGGGTACCCTTCACCACTTTTGGTACATACCAGTGATGCATTGGAGCATCATTAAAATGGAATCGGACGAAATTAAATTTAGACATTTGAGCAAATTTAAAACAACCCATGCACATACCATTCTTTAAAAGAAGCATTGGTATCTGATGTACATTTTTTATAGAAAAGTCCTCCCGCCCTGTGGACTATTTTCTTAAAACTACTGACTACTAAAGTCCTCATGATGGATGGAAGTATATATATGCAATATATAACTGAACCGATTATTTTGTTCATTGGTTCTTTCATTCTAGCCCTAATTTGGTTCGCCGTACAAAACTTCGTCGCAATCGGACAGACTTTGGACATTTGTCTATGCCCCAAATTTATATATATTTTTTTATAGAAATAAGTCCTATGAACTATTTTCCAAAGAGTACTTTCTTAAGGGTTATTTTCTTTTTCTATGCAGAAAAAGTAGTCCTCAGAACCGCTTAATCGCTCTTTCAAACGAAAGGTCTGTAATTTGCATTCCGATTTTTTTCGTATATCGGTCCACATTTTGTCATTGTCCCTTATAAAGGTCTAACCCTCTTTTCGGTATTTTAAAGGTTTTAGCCACCTTCCGAAATGGTTATAATTTGGCATTACGGTTTCTTAGAGGGTGAATAACATATTTGAAAAAAAATCTTCTATTTGAATACATATTTCAGACTTATTCCGAAAATTAAAGCTCTATTTTCAATATTTCGAAAGTTTTAGCTCCCATTCCTTGTGACAAAATATTTTTAGAAAATTTGTAATATAGTTTCATGTTTTTCCATAAAGGCCCGCTAATTTTTCGATACGTTAAGTTTCGTAGCACAGTTTTTCAACGAGTCTATAATTTAGTTGCGAAAGTTGCTACTCGTTTTATATTAAAAGAGTAATCTTAAGGACCTGAGAAATAATTAAAACCAGTGAGCGGAGCAGTATTTTCGGACGTGGCCGACCATATGATATCCCACACAACTTTGACCCTCTAAATATTAACTAATCTTCACCAAAACAGCCATGCTTATTCCATGGTCAGGCCTCTTTTTCTGTTTCAAATTTCGTTATGTTGGGATCATAATTGTGGTCTCTAGTGCGACCAGAAAATAGATAAAACAAAAGATAAAACTAAGGTCCATATTCCCCGATCATTACCAAAAACAATAGGGGTATTCTTTGGTCAGAACCCGTCCTACATGTACAATTTCGTGACTATTGGTCCATTGCTGTGGCATGCATTTGGTTTACAAATTATAATGGACAGACGAACGGGCGGGCGAACATACATGTCTAGATTGACTCAGCTAGTCGAGATATACCGATCGGTATACAAATTTTGGAATTTAAGAGATCTTTACAATCAAATTGTCTTTAATCTCATCTCGTCTCATCGGGCAGAAAATCTCACTCGGGGTATTTATACCCTTCACCACTCTGTGGTACAGGGTACTTTGTCTTTGGGCATATGTTTGTAACAGGCAAACGGAAAGGAGATAGACACATGATTCAGGTCGTATTATTATCGAAGGATATGAAGTCCTTATATATCCTTCGATTCGCACGAAATTTAGCGTAGCGTACTGAATTGAGTCTAAAATGATGAGTGATAAGTTTCGGGAACATCGGTTCAGATTTATATAAAGCTCCCATATATATTTTCGTCCGATTTTATAAAAATGGCGCACCAAAGTCTCTATATATCCTTAGATTTGCACGAAATTTGGCATAGGGTACTGAATGAAGTCTAGAGTGATGTGTGTTGAGTTTCGGGAAAATCGGTTCCGATTTCGATATCATTCTAGACAAATCGAAAGATATACAGGGACATTGGTGCACCATTTACAGGAAATCGGACGGAACTATATATGAGAGCTATATCTAAATCTGGACCGATTTTCACGAAACTTGGCAGACATCACTCTAGGCTCAATTCAGTACGTTATGCCAAATTTCGTGCAAATCGAAAGATATATAGGGACATTGGTGCACCATTTACAGGAAATCGGACGGAACTATATATGAGAGCTATATCTAAATCTGGACCGATTTTCACGAAACTTTGCAGACATCACTCTAGGCTCAATTCAGTACGTTATACAAAATTTCGTGCAAATCTAAGCATATATACAGGGACTTTGGTGCACCATTTACATGAAATCAGACGAAAATATATATATGGGAGCTATATCTAAATCTGAACCGATTTTTCTTAATTTCAATAGGGTCCGTCCTTGGGCCAAACAAATGAGCTGTGCCAAATTTCATCCAAATCGGATTATAAATGCGACCTGTACTTTGTTTACAATTTAATACCAACAGACGGACAGACGGACGGACGGACATGCATAAATCGACTCAGAAAGTGATTCTCTGCATATTCTCAAAAGGAACTATGGGTCTATCTCGTTTCCTTTTGCCCGTTACAAACATATATACAAAGACATAATACCCTGTACCACAGTGTGGTGAAGGGTATAAAAAATGATTAAAATTTACGTAAGTGTCAGGGTAGCCCCCATATAACGGTACCCCCAATGTACGGTATTTTTGGGATTTTGACCACGTTTTTTAATCAAATTGGTTGTAATTATGTATTTTGGGTTTTTAATATTGAACCAAGTTTGAGTGTAGTCCATATATAACGTACTACACATCTTCCTACTAAATATGATTTCACTAACCAAAATGATCAATATTGATCCCTGTTTTGGTATAGACCCATAAAACGCTAGCCCTCTATTAGGTAACCATCCTTTTCACGTATTTTTCGTCTCCTAGGAACAACAATTAATTTTACATATTTGAATGTCATCCTCATGGTGGAGGGTATAAACCGCTGGGCCGGGTCGAACTTAACATAGTTTTAACTTCTTTACTGTAGTTTAATATTTTGGGTTTGATATAACTACCATATAAGGGAACCAGTACTTTTTCAGTTTAAAACATTTTAGAAAGTAACATGAAAGTATGTATTTTTTTAGCACCAGTGAATTTTCTTTTGCACACCACATGGTGAAGGGTATAAAAAATTTGGTGCGGTCGAATTTAAGGACTTTTTTTGTATAAAAGAAGCGATCCTACTCCTAATTTTTATATCCGGGTGTCTGTAGATAGGTGTTACATTTTAGGTATTCTGATATTTCAACCCATGAGTCAATATTTAATTACAGCAAATTCGATTGAAAAACATGTCAGAAATCCTAAAAATAACAATAATTAGGGAATATATAGGGATTATACCTCTTCATGACACGATATTGGTTATTATACCCTTCACCACACTGTGGTACAGGGTATTATGTCTTTGTGCATATGTTTGTAACAGGCAAAAACAATCGAGATAGACCCATGGTTCCTTTTGAGAATATGCATAGAATCACTTTCTGAGTCGATTTATGCATGTCCGTCTGTCTGTCCGTCCGTCCGTCTGTCTGTCCGTCCGTATGTAAAAAGGTAAACAGAGTACAGGTCGCATATATGATCCGAATTGGATGAATTTGGCAAGTCACTTTTGGCCCAAGGACGAACCATATTGAAATTGGAGAAAATCGGTCCACGTTTAGGCATAGCTCCCATATAAGGGTACCCCAAAATTTTCGGTATTTTGAGGTTCTTGAGCGCGTTTTTTAACTGAATTTGCTGAAAATTGGTACTTTGAGTTCTTATTGGGTAGCAAATCTCTCTACCAGAAATTATAAATAAAGGTCCATTTTTTCGGATAGCCCCCATATAAGATTACCGCAAATTTTCGGTATTTTGGGGGTTTTGATCGCATTTTCCGACCGAATTCGCTGAAATTTGGTACTTTGTGTTCTTATTGGGTAGCAAATCTCCCTAGCAAAAATTATAAATAACGGTCCATTTTTTCGCATAGCCCCCATATAAGGGTACCCCCAAATTTTCGGTATTTTGAGGTTCTTGAGCGCGTTTTTTAACTGAATTCGCTGAAATTTTGTACTTTGAGTTCTTATTGGGTAGCAAATCTCCCAACCAAAAATTATAAATAAAGGTCCATTTTTTCGGATAGCCCCCATATAAGATTACCCCCAATTTTCGGTATTTTGGGGGTTTAGATCGCATTTTTCGACCGAATTCGCTGAAATTTGGTACTTTGTGTTCTTATTGGGTAGCAAATCTCCCTACCAAACATTATAAATAAAGGTCCATTTTTTCGGAAAGCCCCCATATAAGGGCACCCCCAATTTTCGGTATTTTCGGGTTTTTGGGCTCGTTTTATAACTGAATTCGCTGAAATTTTGTACATTGGGTTCTTATTGGGTATCAAATTACTCCACTAAAAATTATAAATATAGGTCCAGTTTTTCTGGTAGTCCCCAAATATAACGGTACCCCAAAATTTTTGGTATTTTGGGGGTTCTGATCGGATTTTTCGACCAAATTGACTGTAATTTAGTACGTCGAGTTCTTATTAGGTAGCACATCTCTCCACTATAAATTATAAATATTGGTCAATTTTTTCTGGTAGCCCCCAGGTTTTGAGGTTCTTGAACCAAATTCTTTTTTCTGGTACAGGGTATTATGTTTTTGTGCATATGTTTGTAACATGCAAAAATAATCGAGATAGGCCCATGGTTGCTTTTGAGAATATGCATAGAATCACTTTTTGAGTCGATTTAAGCACGAAATTTGGCACAGCGTAGCAAATTAGGTCTAGAATGATGTGTGTAAAGTTTCCTGAAAATCGGTTCAGATTTATATATAGCTCCCACATATACTTTCGTCAGATTTAATGTAAATGGTGCACCAAAGTCCCTATATATCTTTCGATTTGCACGAAATTTGGCACAGCGTAACAAATTAGGTCTAGAATGATGTGTGTTAAGTTTCCTGAAATCGGTTCAGATTTAGATATAGCTTCTATATCTGACCAAATGAACAATTTAGTATTGGTTGCAGAATGGCGTGTTTATGGTTCCAATTTAATTTTACTGGTCCTTTAAAAATGCGACTTCTGTTAGGATTCATCTGTTGAATATACTCAAAGTGGTGAAGGGCATCATATAGTCGGCCCCGTCCGACTTTACTACTTTCCTTACTGGTTTTTAATATGAAAGAAAACCAAATATATTATTACAGTCAACTCGATTGAAAACACTTTCCAAGGCAGAACAAGGCCGTATGTCACCAGATGATTACCATTGAAAATCATTTTATCTTTTGGCTAATGAACTCAAACATCAAATTTATTATTTTCCGATCATAAAATGTTAACACATCCAATGACAATGAAATGATTCATAGCCACCATCAAAGGTCGTTGTTGATCAACACAAATACGAAATAAATGTTCTATTTACTTTGATGGCTACCGAATCTGGGCATTATTTGTTATGATTTCCTTTTATGAATATTCAGTGGTCGAACAACGCTTGGCGTCTTTCTCCTACGTTGTATACCAAAGTGCAGTGCCGTGTCGCACGTGTTACAGCTTTCGTTTATCAACAAGAAATTTCGCAAGCTTTTCATATTCTCTCACAATCTCACCCACCCCAACAAAAGTGACGAACATATGGAATGAAAAGCTTTCAAACGTTTTTTTTTTTTTTTTTTTTTGCAAACAAACAAAATTGTTTAGCTGCTGATGATGCTGCTTCTTCTTCTCGTTCGGCCGTTCGCTCGTTCGTTTGCTCGTTGATGTTTGTGGTTTTACAAAAATGTGGGCGTCGTAATCCATAATGGATTTCGCTTGGTTGCTCATACGTCACAGTGGACAAGGTTGTTTATTTACTTTCTACCTTTTGTGTCTAAATGGCTGGCTAGGTGGGCCAGATGAGAGTGAGTGTGAGCTTGACTGAGTATTACTACACTTTTCCGCTCATTTACGGACGGACAGTTGTTGTCTTTGTTTGTTCGTTCGTTTGGGCAAAATGATGCAAAATACTCATCATGCCACTCGCAATTTGTCAACCTTTATATTTAGCATCAGATATTTGTTATGAATCATGTTTTGTTTTGATTTTTTTTCTTATACGTCGTTGAGTGTGCCTGTGTGTGTGTTCTTCAAAAAAGTATTTAAATTTGAAATTCTTGTAAAAATGTTCATTACCACTTCTCTGTTTGTTTTCGTTTTTAATTTATGGAATTTATTTCATGGCCATCATCAATTTGTTGTCCATTTCTCTAGAAAAAAAATGAATGTCGAGCAGAGAATGTTGCGCTTGGCCTCAATTTACATAGAGGCTGAGTGAGGCTGCTGCTTGCTGTTACTGTCGTTATGTGTTCTCGCTGTTGTTGTTGTTGTATTCTCTGGCATGTGACTTGCCAAAATATTTTTTATACATCTTCTTCTTCTGCTGCTACTGCTGAATTTATTGATTTACATACGACATGTTGCGAAAATGGCGACACCAAGTTGTGCCACTGACATTGTTTTTCTTGTTCTTCTTTGGCTTCATCTTTCGCTATCGTCGACATTCCTGCTCAACATCACCGAGTGAGTGAGGGTCTTTGGCATGAGTTCGTGTTTAAATTGCGACCATATATTATGGGTGTGCGTGTATGTGTGCAAGTGTGTTGTGACGATAATGAGAAGTTCAAGTATGATTATGTCTCCATAAATATGACGCCATGATAATTACATCTGTTGTAAATGCATACAGTAATGGCCAATGGAAAAAGTACAGCTTTCAAAACACTCTCCACTGTAATATGAATAGATTTTTTTCATTCTGCCTGAAAATAGTAGTCGGAGACCCCAATAAAGTATATATTGATTTAGAGGGGTATCTTTGCCTATATATATTCTTTACATGTTCCTAGAATGTTTTTTATTAAAAACGATATAAATTTTTGAAACATCATTTACGGTATTGAGATTAATTTTCCGAAGTGACTAAAATTTTGCATTTTGGATTCTCCGGATTCTTAAAATAAAAGCCCTCATTATTTTACTCACCATAAGGTGAAATTTGTCATCCCATCTGTTGAAGTTTTACACATACTAGGAATTAGCGAATATTTGGGATTATCATTATATGAGGGGCTATGCCTAATTAATGATAGTTCAAATACGAACCCAGTATTTTAGTTTTGTATCTTAATACTTTCCTTCTGGAGGTATCATATGGGGGAGATGAAAAAATGCTGGCCGATATATTTCACTATCGCCACGTTCGAGTTTTTTATCACGATATCCTTAGACGGATATCCTTATGAAGATATCCTTAGCCATCTGTTGTAATCATTCAACAGATGGCTAAATCGTCTCAGAATTTCATACTTTGTAGGGTAGAAACTGTAAGTAAGGAAAGTAGTAAAGTCGGACTGGGTCGACTATATGATACCCTTTACCTCTTTGGGTATATTCCACATATGTCTCCTAACAGACGTCACCTTTTCGAAACAACATTGACAAAAAATTAAACGAACTTTAATAATGTGATCTTTATGCCTTTCTAAAACCTATGCTAAATTTCATTTCATTCGGGCAAATTTAGAGCCGCTTGCGTACAATGGGACAAATTTATGTAAATCGATTAAGAGCAAACTTGAAAACTTAATTTCAATCAGACACCCATTTGAACTATATATGAACGCTATGTGTGCATCTGCACTAATTTCAACAAAACGCAATAACGTCATTCTGGTCTCAATTCGATAAGTTACGCAAAATTTCGTGTCACTCGGTGCTCCATTTACCTAAAACCCGGAAGGTAAATACATGCGAGCTATATCTAAATCCGAATCGATTTTCACGAAACTTAGCACACATTATTCTAAACTCAATTCAGTACGCTATGCCAAATTTCGTGCAATCGAAAGATATATAGGTACTTTGGTACACCATTTACATTAAATCGGAGGAAAATATATATGGGAGCTATATCTAAATCTGGACCGATTTTCAGAAAACTTCACACAAATCATTCTAGACCTTGTTCATTACACTGTGCCAAATTTCGTGCAAATTGGAAGGTATATAGGGACTTTGGTACACCATTTACATTAAATCGGACGAAAATATATATGGGAGCTATATCTAAATCTGAACCTATTTCCACGAAACTTAACGTTCATCTTTCTAAACCCAATTCAGTACGCTATGCCAAATTTCGTGCAAATCGAAAGATATATAGGGACTTTGGTACACCAATTAGAACTGAAAGTACTAAATTACAGCCAAACCAGTCAAAAAATAAACCAGTAAGGAAAGTAGTAAAGTCGGACGGGGCCGACTTTATGATACCCTTCACCACTTTGGGTGTATTCAACAGGACCATTAAAATGAAATTGGATGAACTAAAATAGTTGATATTTATTTAAATGTGAATCTACCTAGATATATCCATAAAGTATGTAAATCGACTTCAAACAAATATAAATAGGTCATCCGTTGGGCTATGTCTGTACTTCTGGAAAACGCAACTACGTAATTCTATGCTAAATTTTGTAAGTTGTGCAAAATTTGATGTCAATCTGACTAACATGAGGAGTTTGATGCCCAATTTACCTGAAACCGGGGGAAAATATATATGGAAGCTCTATCCAAATATTAAGCGATTTGAAACAAACTTGTCACAGATTAGTTTGTTCTAATTTCAGAAAGTTTTGTTCCTATCAGCTCATTGGTTCCTTGGTGCGTCAATTACTTAAAATCAATCTATAATAAAAGGGAGCTATATCTAAATCTGGACCGATTTTCACGAAAAAAGCAGACATCACTCTAGGCTCAATTCAGTACGTTATGCCAAATGTCGTGCAAATCGAAAGGTATATAGCGACTTTGGTGCACCATTTACATGAAATCGGACGAAACTATATATGGGAGCTACATAGAAATCTGGACCGATTTTCTCGAAACTTGGCAGATATCACTCTAGGCTCATTTCAGTACGTTATGCCAAATTTCGTGCAAATCGAAGGATATATAGGGACTTTGGTGCACTATTTACATGAAATCGGACAAAACTGTATATGAGAGCTATATCTAAATCTGGGCCGATTTTCTCGAAACTTGGCAGACATCACTCTAGGCTTAATGCAGTAGGTTATGCCAAATTTCATGCAAATCGAAGGATATATAGGGACTTTGGGGCACCATTTACATTAAATCGGACGAAACTATATATGGGAGGTATATCTAAATCTGAACCGATTTTCTCAAAACTTGGCAGACACTACTCTGGGCTCAATTCAGTACGTTATGCCAAATTTCGTTCAAATCGAAGGATATATAGGGACTTTGGTGCACCATTTACATGAAATCGGACGAAACTAGATATCACTCTAGGCTCATTTCAGTACGTTATGCCAAATTTCGTGCAAATCGAAGGATATATAGGGACTTTGGTGCACTATTTACATGAAATCGGACAAAACTGTATATGAGAGCTATATCTAAATCTGGGCCGATTTTCTCGAAACTTGGCAGATATCACTCTAGGCTTAATGCAGTAGGTTATGCCAAATTTCGTGCAAATCGAAAGATATATAGGGACTTTGGGGCACCATTTACATTAAATCGGACGAAACTATATATGGGAGGTATATCTAAATCTGAACCGATTTTCTCAAAACTTGGCAGACATGACTCTGGGCTCAATTCAGTACGTTATGCCAAATTTCGTGCAAATCGAAGGATATATAGGGACTTTGGTGCACCATTTACATGAAATCGGACGAAACTATATATGGGAGCTATATCTTAATCTGGACCGATTTTCACGAAACTTGGGAGACATAATTCTAGGCTCAATTAAGTACGTTATGCCAAATTTGGTGCAAATCGAAGGATATATAGGGATTTTGGTGCACCATTTACATGAAATCGGACGAAACTATATATGGGAGCTATATCTAAATCTGGACCGATGTTCACGAAACTTGGCAGACATGACTCTGGGCTCAATTCAGTACGTTATGCCAAATTTCGTGCAAATCGAAGGATATATAGGAACTTTGGTGCACCATTTACATGAAATCGGACTATATATGGGAGCTATATCTTAATCTTTTGGTGCACCATTTACATGAAATCGGACGAAACTATATATGGGAGCTATATCTAAATCTGGACCGATTTTCACGAAAATTGGCAGACATCATTCTAGACCTAAATGATTAGGCTGTACCATTTCGTGCAAATCGAAAGATATATAGGGACCGTTTACATTAAATCGGTTAAATATATATATGGGAGCTATATCTAAATCTGAACCGATTTTTCCCAATTTCAATAGGGTTCGTCCTTGGGCCGAATAAGTGACCTATGCCAATTTTCATCCAATTCGGATAATAAATGCGGCCTGTACTTTGTTTACAATTTAACATGGACAGACGGACAGACGGACAGACGGACGGACGGACATGCATAAATCGACTTAGAAAGTGATTCTATGCATATTCTCAAAAGGAACCATGTTTCTATCTCGATTATTTTTGCCTGTTACAAACATATGCACAAAGACATAATACCCTGTACCACAGTGTGGTGAAGGGTATAAAAATACTGAAAATTGGGGGTGCCGTTATATGGGGGCTACCAGAAAAACTGAGAGGTAGAAAAGGCGCTCAAGAACCCCAAAATACCGAAAACCTGAACCGATATAGCCCATCTTCATTTTTGGCGATCTATCGTTCGTTTAGATTAGAGGATAGAGTGATTACAACAAACAGACAGACGGACATGTTTAAACCGTAATAGAATTTTACACTGATCAAGATTATATATACTTTCGGAAATGATTATTTCGATGAGTTAACATACCCTCCATACTAATGTGATGGGTATAAAAATACCGAGATTGGTCGGGACTTTTATATGGGGGCTGTATCAAAACATAGACATGTATTGCCAATTTTCTGCATAGTTGTATGCCAGGCCAAAGTACAGGCCTTTCGGTTGGGAAATGCGCATAAAACCTTCAAATTCCGAAAACTGAGTGGGACCGTTATATGGAAGTTATACCAGAATGTGGGCCGAGGAGTAATAGCATTCTCAGTGAAAATTTTGTTATGTTATTTATTGCGATCACTATCTTAATTTAAACACACCGATGGACATTTTTATTGACGAACTTTCCTTACCTCTGTTTAAAGAGAAGAACGAATTGAACACTACAGAAAGAACATCAAATCGATCCAAAGAAGTAAACGCTTTGAATCGATTTGTTGCTCCTGCGAGGACCTCATTATATTCACATCTTGTTCGGTATACAATTTTATGTCGATTTAACCATGCCTGTCTGTTCAAATGACCATGCCTGTCTGTTCAACTAGGTGTACTGGCACGAATACAAATAGTATTTAATAATTTTATCTTCTCTCTAAAATACAAATATATGAAACTAATTTTAAGATTTATAATTCCCACACAATTCTGTGAAATAAAAATAAATTTTACCAAAATATAAAAAAATCAATTAAAATCTGAATTTTCAAAATTTGAATATTTTTCGCCAATCTTATAATAATAGCATCAAATTCATTGGTATTCGTTCACAAAAATATTTTTAAATTATTTAACACAATTCAGTCATTAATTTCTCAATTGAATAGCAGCGAATCGCAGACAGATGACGCACATCCGTTGTATTCAAATTTGCTGGGGAATCGAATTTAAAAACAAAAATTATTTTATAATTGGTTAGAATCATTTATGTGATCAGACAATTCACAAGCCATTTGTGAAAGAAATATATTTATTTCTTAAATTTAAATTGCTGCCATAAAGGGGAAATATGAGATTTGCCAGATGGTGAATTCCGTTTCAATATTTGAATTCGTTGAAATCATTATACGGTCGATTGGAATATTTTTATATATAAGTGTGTATGTATATATTTATTTAGCTATAATGATAATGGTCATACAGATTATTATATGTGGCTATCACTTGTGTTTCATACTGTATAAGGTGATGGGAAAGGTATTTAAATTAAAAAAAAATCAATCATCTTGACTCTTGGTGGAATTGTAATACCCTCACAATCAGGCATGGTCCGTGCGACGAATTTTTAGGTTTTCGACTGTCATAAAGTAGTAAACGTCGAAAACGTCATATACCTGTATACAATGTAATAAATGTAGTAAAAGTCATTTTTTTGAATATCATTACCATATATAGGTATTTTGCAGAATATATATCATTTTTATATATATCTGACTATTCCTTACTGGAACTGATAAACAATTCCAAACTTTTTGGAGAAGAAAATTTTGAAATTTGATGTGGATATGAGTAAAGCATACGTAATTTCATAATGGAAATAGTTGTTTTGTCAAAAACCTAATGGTTTTGGGTAGGTGTCCGACGTTTCTGATGAATGTATTATACGTCGGAAATATAGGTCATTTACGGCACTGTTTCTGACGGACCATCTCTACTCACAATCATTGAACGAATTGGTATTAAATTATCGAATCGGCCGTCTATATCATTTACTTAATAATTATTGTGTGAATTAATATATAACAAGTAAAAATGAGGTTACGTTCGGTCGTGTCGAACTTTTAAGGGAGATTTTTTAGAGAGATACTCAATTCAATTGATATTCCGTGGAAAAATTTGGTTAAAATCGGGATGTTGTTGGTATATAGTGGTGGAGTAAGAAGTAGAGTTGGGTAGTTCCGGAACGAACTAGTTCATTGGAACTATTCCGAGAAAGGAACGATCGGAACTAGTTCCAGTTCTTTAATTAATATAGATCCTTTTTGTGATCTCGTTCTTTTTATACCCTTTACCAGGTATTATGTCTTTGTGCATATGTTTGTAACAGGCAAAAGGAAACGAGATAGACACATGGTTCCTTTTGAGAATATGCATAGAATCACTTTCTGAGTCGATTTACGCATGTCCGTCCATGTATTTTTGTGAACAAAGTACAGGTCGCATTTATAATCCGATTTGGATGAAATTTGACATAGGTCACTTATTTGGCCCAAGGACGAACCCTATTGAAATTGGGAAAAATCGATTCAGATTTAGATATAGCTCCCATATATATTTTCGTCCGATTTAATGTAAATGGTGCACCGAAGTCCCTATATACCTTTCGATTTGCACGAAATTTGGCACAGCGTAATGAATTAGGCCTAGAGTGATGTGTGCTGAGTTTCAAGAAAATCGGTTCAGATTTAGATATAGCTCCCATATATAGTTTCGTCCGATTTTATGTAAATGGTGCACCAAAGTCCCTATATATCTTTCAATTTGCACGAAATTTGGCGCAGCGTAATGAATGAAGTATATAATTATGTGTGTTAATTTTCCTGAAAATCGGTTCAGATTTAGATATAGCTCCCATATATAGTTTCATCCGATTTTAGGTAAATTGGGGAACCAAAGTCCCTATATATCTTTCGATTTGCACGAAATTTAGCATGTCGTATTCAATTAAGTCTAGAATGATGTGTGCTAAGTTTTGTGAAAATCGGTTAAGATATAGATATAGCTTCCATATATAGTTTCGTCCGATTTTACGTAAATGGTGCACCAAAGTCCCTATATACCATTCGATTTTCACGAAATTTGGCAGAGCGTTCTGTATAAAGTGCAGATTGATGTGTGCTGAGTTTGGTGAGAATCGGTTCAGATTTAGATATAGCTCCCATATATATTTTCGTCCCTATATATATTTCGGTTTGCACGAATTAGAATGATGTGTTTTAAATTTCCTGAAATCGTTGAAATCGGTTCAAATTTAGATATAGCTTCTTTATCTGACCAAATGAAAGAAATTAGTATAGGTTGCAGAATGACATGTTTATGGATCCAATTTCATTTTGCTGGTCCTTTAAAAATGCGACGTCTGTTAGGATTCATCTGTTGAATATACCCAAAGTGGTGAAGGGTATCATATAGTCGGCCCCGTCCGACTTTACTAATTTCCTTACTGGTTTCTTTTCCTTTTTTCTCGTTCTTTTTTCTGATCTCATTTTTTTCTGATCTCGTTCCTTTATTTCCATATTCTTCATTCGTCCGTATTTCAAATTGTGTAAATAGTTATTTTTTGTTTTAAATATTTTTATTTACTTGAAAGTATTTTGTGCTTATCGTCCTGCAGTTGAATTCTGTAGCTTCATTTCATTTTTTTTTTTTAGTTTTCCACAATTTTCAATTTTTACATTTATTAACAAATCAGCACGGAACTGTGTGAGCAAAAAAACCAAAAGAACGGTGAAAGAGAGAGAGAGATTCAAAGGAACTATGTAGGAGTCGGAACTATATGGAGAAAGGAACTATTTGGAGCAAAAGAATTATAAAGAGCAAAGGAACTACAAAGAGCAAAGGAACTATACTGAGGAAAGGAACTGTATGGAGCAAAGGAACTATATATGAAAAAAAAAACGAAAACAAGTGAAAAAGCGTTCGGTCGGGCCGAACTTTGGATACCCTCCACCATAGATATACTGACAGGTACTAGAAATGAAAATATAGGGAACATACCAAGAAGTGGAACATACCGACATTTCTAAAAACGGATAATGTAAACCACAATACAAATTTCTGAAATTTGTAATGGATAATTAAACCTTCAGCCTTATGGCTAATGAGGGTGCATACACTTTGACACTGTGAAAATGTGCTTCATCGAAATATTGGTTCCAGACCCCATGTTTTTTTTGACCAAATTTGTTTCAGAAAAATATGATTTCGTCCAAACTTTGCCAATATTATTATTTCTTCCAAACTTAGTTCAAGTTCGAAGATGGAGAATATCGATCCACTCCTTCTGATAACTCTCACCCAGGGGCTAGGCCTAAATGCGGGTTATAGTTCACATATAGTTCATTATCGAACCCTATGTTCTAGTTTTTTATCTCGATATCCTACGCAGGTGAAATGATTACAACAGAGTCTTAGAACGAAACCCTAAACGCGGAACAAATTAGATAACTATTTTAATATAAACAGTCGGACTGGGCCGACTATATGATACCCTTCACCACTCGAAGGAACATACACATGTCTTTCTGCAACCTATGATCAATTTAATTTCATTCGGGCAGATTTAGAGTCGTCTGCGCAAGCAAAATTGATACACGCTATTCGGTACGCCGCGTTGTTAAAAATTTAATTTCAATCAGACAACCGTTCGTAATACATATGGAAGCTATGGCTGCATCTGTCTGCACCAATATCAACAGAACGCTATAACGTCATTCAAGTCTGAATTTGATACGTTGTGCAAAATTTCGTATTAAACTGACAAACATTAGGAGTTTGGTGCACCATATATGTAAAACCGGACGCAAATATATATGGGAGCTATATCTTTATAATCCGGGGTTAATGACCCCTAATCCGGATTAAGCCTTAATCCGGATTCAATGACCCTTAATCCGAATTAAGCCTTAATCCGGGGTCAATGACCCTTAATCCGGGGTCAATTACACGTAATCCTGACCATTAATCCGGATTTAGTGTAATTCATTGATTAAGGCTTAATCCCGATAAACCCTTAATCCGGGGTTAATGACCCCTAATCCGGATTAAGCCTTAATCTGGGGTCATTGACCCTTAATCTGGATAAACCCTTAATCCGGGTCCATGACCCTTAATCCGAATTAAATATAATTGACCCCGGATTAAGCTTTAATCCGGATTAAGCCTTAATACGGGGTCAATTACACTTAATCCGGATTAATGGTCATTGACCCCGGATTAAGGCTTAATTCGGATTAGGGGTCATTAACCCCGGATTAAGGGTTTATCCGGATTAAGCCTTACTGCTCCGGGGTCAATGACCCTTAATCCGGGGTCAATGACGCTTAATCCGGATTAAGCCTTAATCTGGATAAAACCTTAATCCGGGGTCAATTACTCTTAATCCGGATTAAGGTGTATATATTCTGAAAGTACATTTCGAGACCTTTCAATTGATGTGAGTCTCCATACTGCGTCCATTTTAGTTTTTGCGCAATATGACGTTTTCTACACAGAGTCCCCACTGTCACTGAGACTTGCAATGAAAATCGAGAAAATCCGTTAGGCGAAAGTTTGTTCTTCGCCATAAGGTGTATATATTCTGAAAGTACGTTTCGAGACCTTTCAATTGATGTGGGTCTCCATACTGCGTCCGTTTTAGTTTTTGCGCAATATGACGTTTTCTACACAGAGTCCCCACTGTCACTGGGACTTGCAATGAAAATCGAGAAAATCCGTTAGGCGAAAGTTTGTTTTTTGGCATATGGTGTATATATTCTGAAAGTACGTTTCGAGACCTTTCAATTGATGTTGGTCTCCATACTGCGTCCATTTTAGTTTTTGCGCAATATGACGTTTTCTACACAGAGTCCCCACTGTCACTGACTATTAATCCGGATTAAGTGTAACTGACCCCGGATTAAGGCTTAATCCGGATAAAACCTTAATCCGGGGTCAATGATGCTTAATCCGGATTAAGCCTTAATCCGGGGTCAATTATACTTAATTCGGATTGAGGACCATTGACCCCGGATTAAGGGTTTATCCAGATTAAGGGTCATTGACCCCAGATTAAGGCTTAGTCCGGATTAGGGGTCATTAACCCCGGATTAAGGGTTTATCGGGATTAAGCCTTAATCAGGAGTGAATTACATTAAATCCGGATTAAGGGTCAGGATTAAGAGTAATTTACCCCGGATTAAGGCTTAATCCGGATTAAGGGTCATTGACCCCGGATTAAGCCTTAATCCGGATTAAGCCTTAATACGGCGTCAATTATACTTAATCCGGGTTAATGGTCATTGACCCCGGATTTAGGCTTAATTCGGATTAGGGGTCATTAACCCGGATTAGGGGTTTATCCGGCTAAACCTTAATGCTTAATCCGGGGTCAATGACCCTTAATCCGGGGTCAATTACGCTTAATCCGGATTAAGCCTTATTCTGGATAAAACCTTAATCCGGGGTCAATGACGCTTAATCCGGATTAAACCTTAATCTGGATAAACCCTTAATCCATGGTTAATGACCCCTAATCCGGATTAAGCCTTAATCCGGGGTCAATTACACTTAATCCGGATTAAGTGTCATTGTCCCTTGACCCCGGAGTAAGGGTCATTGCCCCCGGATTAAGTATTAATCTGGATAAACCCTTAATCCGGGGTTAATGACCCCTAATCCGGAATAAGCCTTAATCCTTAATCCGGGGACAAAGACGCTTAATCCGGATTAAGCCTTAATCCGGGGTCAATTACACTTTATCCGGATTAAGTGTCATTGACCCTTGTCATTGAATAAAGCCTTAATCCGGGGTCGATTACACTTAATCCGGATTAAGGTCATTGACCCCGGATTAAGACTTAATTCGGCTTAATCCGGATAAACTCTTAATCCGGGGTTAATGACCCTTGATCCGGATTAAGGGTCATAACCCCGGATTAAGAGTTTATTAAGCCTTAATCCGGGGGTTAACGACCCTTAATCCGTATTAAGCCTTAATCCGGGGTCAATTACACTTAATCCGGATTAGAGGTCATTGACCGCGGATTTTCAACAATCTTTTCAATTGATGTGAGTCTCCATACTGCGTCCATTTTAGTTTTTGCGCAATATGACGTTTTCTACACAGAGTCCCCACTGTCACTGAGACTTGCAATGAAAATCGAGAAAATCCGTTAGGCGAAGGTTTGTTCTTCGCCATAAGGTGTATATATTCTGAAAGTACGTTTCGAGACCTTTCAACTGATAGGGGTCTCCATACAGCATCCGTTTTAGTTTTTGCGCAATATGACGTTTACTACACAGAGTCCCCACTGTCACTGGGACTTGCAATGAAAATCGAGAAAATCCGTTAGGCGAAAGTTTGTTTTTTGGCATAAGGTGTATATATTCTGAAAGTACGTTTCGAGACCTTTCACTTGATGTGGGTATCCATACTGCGTCCATTTTAGTTTTTGCGCAATATGACGTTTTCTACACAGAGTCCCCACTGTCACTGGGACTTGCAATGAAAATCGAGAAAATCCGTTAGGCGAAAGTTTGTTTTTTGGCATATGGTGTATATATTCTGAAAGTACGTTTCGAGACCTTTCAATTGATGTTGGTCTCCATACTGCGTCCATTTTAGTTTTTGCGCAATATGGCGTTTTCTACCCAGAGTCCCCACTGTCACTGGGACTTGCAATGAAAATCGAGAAAATCCGTTAAGCGAAAGTTTGTTTTTCGGCAAAAGGTGTATATATTCTGAAAGTACGTTTCGAGACCTTTCAATTGATGTGTGTCTCCATACTGCGTCCATTTTAGTTTTTGCGCAATATGACGTTTTCTACACAGAGTCCCCACTGTCACTGACCATTAATCCGGATTAAGTGTAACTGACCCCGGATTAAGGCTTAATCCGGATTAAGGGTCATTGACCCCGGATTAAGCCTTAATCCGGATTAAGCCTTAATACGGCGTCAATTACACTTAATCCGGATTAATGGTCATTGACCCCGGATTTAGGCTTAAATCGGATTAGGGGTCATTAACCCGGATTAGGGGTTTATCCGGCTAAGCCTTAATGCTTAATCCGGGGTCAATGACCCTTAATCCGGGGTCAATTACGCTTAATCCGGATTAAGCCTTATTCTGGATAAAACCTTAATCCGGGGTCAATGACGCTTAATCCGGATTAAACCTTAATCTGGATAAACCCTTAATCCATGGTTAATGACCCCTAATCCGGATTAAACCTTAATCCGGGGTCAATTACACTTAATCCGGATTAAGTGTCATTGACCCTTGACCCCGGAGTAAGGGTCATTGCACCCGGATTAAGTATTAATCTGGATAAACCCTTAATCCGGGGTTAATGACCCCTAATCCGGAATAAGCCTTAATCCTTAATCCGGGGACAAAGACGCTTAATCCGGATTAAGCCTTAATCCGGGTTCAATGACCCTTAATCCGGATTAAGCCTTAATCCGGGATTAAGCCTTAACCCCGGGTTAAGGCTTACTTATTAATCCGGGCTTATTAAGCCTTAATCCGGGGTTAACGACCCTTAATCCGTATTAAGCCTTAATCCGGGGTCAATTACACTTAATCCGGATTAAGGGTCATTGACCGCGGATTTTCAACAAACTTAACACACATCATTCTAGGCCTAATTCAGTACGCTGTGCCAAATTTCGTGCAAATCGAAAGATAAATAGGGACTTCGGTACACCATAAACATTAAATCGGATGAAAATATATATGGGAGCTACATCTAAATCTGGACCGATTTTCAGGAAACTTAACACAAGTCATTCTAGACCCAATTCAGTACGCTGTGCCAAATTTCGTGCAAATCGAACGATATATAGGGACTTTGGTACACCATTTACATTAAATCGGACGAAACTATATATGGGAGCTATGTCTAAATCTGAACCGATTTTTCCAAATGTCAATAGGGTTCGTCCTTGGCCCGACCTATTCCAAACTTCATCCAATTCGGATCATAAATACGACCCGTACTTTGTTTACAATTTAACATCTACAGACGGACGGACTGACGAACATGCATAAATCAACTCAGAAAGTGATTCTATGCATATTCTCAAAAGGAACCATGTGTCTATCACGTTTCTTTTGCCTGGTACAATCATATGCACAAAGACATAATACCCTGTATCACATAATTTTTTGTGAAGACATTTAGTAATAGAAACCCAAAAACTCAGCGAATTCGGTTGAAAAACGCGTAAGAACCGCAAAATACCGAAAATTGGGCGGTACCGTGGCATTTTAGAACACTATCTCAATTCCTTCAGAAGATAGCGTGATTACAACAGACGGACGGACGGATAGCTAGATCGTCTTAGAATTTTGCCCTGATCAAGAATATATATACTTTATAGGGTCGGAAATGAATATTTCGATGAGTTACAAACTTAATGACAAAATGAATATACCCTCCATACTATGGTGGAGGGTATAAAAAGAACGATGAAAGAGAGAGATGCAAAGGAACTATGTAGGAGTCGGAACTATATGGAGCAAAGGAACTCTATGGAGTAAGGCACTATATGGATTGAAGGAACTATATGGAGCAAAGGAACTATATATGGAAAAAAACAAAAAACGAAAATAAAAACGATGAAAGAGATTCAAATTAACTATCTAGGTGTCGGAACTATATAGAGCAAAGGAACTATAAAGAGCAAAGGAACTGTATGGAGTAAAGGAACTGTATGGAGTAGAGGAACTATGTGGAGCAAAGGTACCATATGGAGCAATGGAACTACATTAAGGAACTAGTTCCTTTTTAAACCAGTAAGGAAAGTAGTAAAGTCGGGCAAGGCCGACTATATGATACCCTTCACCACTTTGGGTATATTCAACAGATGAATGCTAACAGACGTCGAATTCTGCAACCTATACTAAATTTTTCAGATATAGGGTTGCTTCTTACAATGGGACAAAATTACCTTCAATCGGGAGAAAATATATATAGAAGCTGTATCCAAATCTGAACCGATTTCAAAACTTTCAACATTTCAAAACTTTAGTACGTTGTGCAAAATTTATGTCTATTTTGTGTAAAATCGGACGAAAATATAGAAGTACCCAAGTGTGTTTAAAAATCACCTCAATTAATGTTGTTGTTGAGTGAGGACTTGAGGTTAGCCCATAGCCTTGGACTCGGCATAAAGGAATTAACAAGGCTCCCTTGGAATGCAGTTGGGACCCTGACTACAAATCGTAAAAACTGATGAGACCTGAGAATTAGTTATTTGTAGACGTCATTCTTGAAATCATAGGCAGTCGGTAATTTCCTCCGAGACTCTCACCTAGGATCCGCTGATTTTCCGCAACTGGTTATTTATATTCACTGCTTCCCAATGAATGATATTGGGCTTTCCACTATCTGCAACCTATGGAGGCGTCCGTTAGCATTCAGCACTGCTCCCCGTATGCGGACGATGTAGGTTACAATTTAGTCTTAGGAGCATCTCTTGAATTTTTCATTGCGACAACAACAACCAGTAGGGAAAGTAGTAAAGTCGGACGGGGCCGACTATATGATACCCTTCACCACTATGGGTATATTAAACAGGACTATTAACATGCAATTGGATGAAATAAAATATGTGATATTTATCTAAATGTGAATCTACCTATATCTATCCATATAGTATGTAAATCGACTTCAAACAAATATAAATAGGTCATCCGTTGGGCTATGTCTGTACTTCTAGAAAACGCAACTACGTAATTCTATGCTCAATTTTGTAAATTGTGCAAAATTTGATGTCAATCTGACTAACATGAGGAGTTTGATGCCCAATTTACTTGAAATCGGGCGAAAATAAATATGGAAGCTATATCCAAATATTAAGCGATTTCAAACAAACATGTCACAGGTTAGGTTATAGTAATTTCAGAACGTTTTGTTCCTATCAGCCTATTGGTTCCTTGGTGCGTCAATTACTTAAAATCAATCTAAAATAAAAGGGAGCTATATCTAAATCTGGACCGATTTTCACGAAACAAGGCGGACATCACTATAGGCTCAATTCAGTACGTTATGCCAAATTTCGTGCAAATCGAATTATATATAGCGACTTTGGTGCACCATTTACATGAAATCGGACGAAACTATATATGCGAGCTATATAGAAATCTGGACCGATTTTCTATGTGGGAGCTATATAGATATATATGGGAGCTATATCTAAATCTTGACCGATTTTCATGAAACTTGGCAGACATCATTCTAGACTCAATTCAGTACGTTATGCCGAATTTCGTGCAAATCGCAAGATATATGTGGACTTTGGTGCACCATTTACATGAAATCGGACGAAACTATATATGGGAGCTATATCTAAATCTTGACCGATTTTCATGAAACTTGGCAGACATCATTCTAGATTCAATTCAGTACGTTATGCCGAATTTCGTGCAAATCGCAAGATATATGTGGACTTTGGTGCACCATTTACATGAAATCGGACGAAACTATATATGGAAGCTATATCTAAATCTGGACCGATTTTCTCGAAACTTGGCAGACATCACTCTAGGCCCAATTCAGTACGTTATGGGCGGACGGACGGACATGCATAAATCGACTTAGAAAGTGATTCTATGCATATTCTCAAAAGGAACCATGTGTCTATCTCGTTTCCTTTTGCCTGTTACAAACATATGCACAAAGACATAATACCCTGTACCACAGTGTGGCGAAGGGTATAAAAATTTTGGGTATAAAAGGAACAATCAAATTTCTGTCACTATGATATTTTCTCTGTTTATATTAGAAATTTTGAGAGATATGTTTATTACGGAAGACCTTGAGAAAGTCTTCTGGCTATATGAGACTTTTGAGATCTCTTCTATCTATAGATTTTTAAAATGTTTTTTATACAATTATTATTACAAAATTTTGCATTTGCAAAACTGTATATTAATTCATTTAGTTTTATTTCGTGCTAGAACTTTCGATCCTTAAAGACATCAATAGACATTGCCTTTTAAATTACTTTTTGAGATAAAATTGACTTTCCGAAGGAAGGGGATTAAAATCTGATAATTATTTAATTATACATGTGTTTAGAGTAAAACTAAGGGTTATATATATATTACATGCATATGTATTTGTCTTTACTTGAAGCTATGGGAATATCTGAAGAACAAATGAAGCCAAATATTTCTTTCTACCAACAACTTCTCAACGATATCAACCTTATTCTCCTCAGCAAAATATTGAAATGGTTAATAATGGGATTTCAGCTAGTTAATAATTTCCCAATATAACGAAAATTGCCGCAGAGGGCAAATATAATAATCAACAAAAAATGGTAAGAATTAATTTTCATACTTAACGGTACTTATTGTTATAATAACATTTTCTTGTTGTTGCAATCGTCGTTCGTATTGAACTCATAATTTCATTCATGCATTCATGCCGAGTTGATATCAGACAACAATCTCTTCTAGCCTTCAAAGTTACAAATTATTTTCATTGTGGTTTCTAGTTGCTGCAGTTGTTGTTGTCGTCTTCTTCTTCTTCTTTTATTATTATTAACTATTTTGTTTAACTAAACAACAACATGATGAAAGAACAATTTCGCACAGTCAAAAATATAAGCCAGAAAAAAATACAACAACAACAACAAAAACTAAAAAAACCACGAATCTCGAAAAGTATTGTTGTTGCCTTGCAACGTTGGATATGAAAGAATGAAATGATTTTTGTTAATGCCATTCATGGCCGAAAACAAAAAAAAAAAAAACGAAACAGAAACCTAGGATGCAATACAAAAGTGCAGTTTTGAATTTCTTGAAGAAGAAAGGTGTTGCCATATTCGATTTCAATAAAAAGTCGTTTTTTTGGGGAAATTTTAGATTTAATTAAAAAAATCTAAAACAAAATCTACATAAAGACTTCAGAAGTTGAAAGGTCTTCGCCTTAACGAAGGGTTTCTGACAGAATCATCCGAACAGAAAGTACGCTATCAATAGAACTCGGAACTTCGGACAATAAAAGTTCTTCTCAAAACGTTAGAGAATATATTTTAAGAAGTTTACAGAATTTACATAGTTTCCTCCTCTGACTTATCCTCATATAAACTGCAGTAGTCCACACCATATCTAAATGAGATATGAAGGTTCTAATCCTGCATTGACCTCCCCCTACAATGAGTTTGATCTCCTCCGCTTTTCCACATTCCTTTTCCACGGTAATTTGTGGTCAAGGATTGTTCCGGGGTATTTGTCTTCTAATCAGAGTTAGAAGATCACTCCATTCCAGGTAGGCAAGCGCTTGTTTAGGATGTTACGTTTCCTAGTGAAGAATACCATCTCTGTCTTTGTGCGGTTGACTCCAAAACCGTTTACTTGGGCCCAGTATGACAATGTAGCCGAAGCACCCTGCATTACGTCGGATAAGGTTGTCAGAAATTTACCACTGATCACCATGACTAAATAATTTTTATATGATCGAGCCCCAAAAGTGGAAAGAGTGGTATGATATTACTTTGTTGACAGAACTTCTCTAATGTGAGAATTAATGATTCTGCTTCTCAGTATTCCATCAATCCATTCAATAAAAGTTGAGGAGACGCCTGCACATTCAGAAGTTCGAGATCCAGGAGATCACCAGGTTGAAGCAAGAATAATCTAAGTAAATATATTCCTCTCATTACCTCCGACCACTTCATGTATAGCAGTATCCACTCATTTGCAAATTTGAAGAGTTGGATGACCTGTATTGGCCTCGCACCTTCATCGGTTTGAAGTCTACGATGTTGTACATCGCTATCGAAGCCTGTATAACAGGGAAAGAGAGTTTGTGATAAAAGACAAAGAGCTTCCGGTTCAGTTCGTTTAATACTACCTATGTATTACACAATCTACCCGAAGATATTACACAATCTGGCCGCTTCACTTTGCCCTACTGACTTTGTTATATGATTTAGCCGTTTTGTCTAACTGAAGTATCTGCAATTTGCTATTTCAGGTTCGTGGGGGCTGATAAATATCTCTGACGAAAGTTTTAACCGCATATCCCCCATAATTGGCTGAAATTTGGCATTCCGAATTCATGGAGGGTGAAAAGCTTTCGATAAACAGCCATTTTGTGACAAAAAGGCCCATATATAGGTCCCGACCCATTTTCAGTATTTAGAAGCGGTTTATCAGCGGATTTGACCGAAAATTCCGGGTTCATAGAGGTTACATATTATATGTAAAGGCATCGACACATTTTCGATATTTTGAGATGTTCGGCTCAGACCCTTACTTTTTCAAAGCCCCTACATAGTGGTCCCCCCCCCCTTTTTTTTGAAGGTTGTTTTTCCTCCGGAGTGACTGTTGGAAAATGCTTTGGTATTCTGGAATCTTGAAGGGTAAAAACATCTTTCGGAACATGTTCCATATAAATCAATTTTTTGACAAATTTCCCATATAGAGGCCGTGTCGGTATTATGAAGCTTTTAAGTGGCTGACATCTTTGCAGAAAATTTGCAATATATATCCATAGCCCTAGGCCTGTTTTCCATCCCGAATATCTAAAATTTCGTATTTAATTTTCTAAGAGGATAATTATGTATGGTCGACAAATATGTCTGTCTTTAAAGCATATTTTAAAAACACCCATAAAAATCATTCAATAGTCTGGCATCACCCTTCGAAATAGGAGATGAGATCTTACGGTTATAAAGTACGATTTCTTTTGGCATTTTTGCCCCTCACACACTCCCCCTTCCGATCCTCAACAAAACGAAGTTACTTTTGTATTATTGCCATTTAGTTGGTCTTTTCTGGTATCTCCCGTTTTTGTGTTTTTTCAGATTTTTTTGTTGGAGATCCAACCATTACATTTGTTGCCGCTTTATTTTATTTCACTATTTTGCGTTCATGACCCAAGACACAAGAGCTCAATAGTATTGCCATAAATTATGCTAAAGTTATGAGGGAGAATCTCCCAGTTAACAACAGCAAAAAAACCTACTAAGTACTAAGATACCTCACAACTAAAATCCTTCGAAAGAAGAAACGAAAAATAAGACAATAAAGAAAAAACAAAAAAAAACTTGGAAAACGTGTATCAAAAGGAGGATACCAACCACCACCATCACCACGAAAAAAAGAAGGCAATGAACATACCGGCCGGTTGATTGTCCATCCGCCCAGACAACTACCAAACATAGAGGCTGCCTGCCAGCCAACAAGCCCGTGAACCAACCAGCTAACCAACAAAAATGCATTGGCCTAACAATAAATAAGTTTTATTTCTTTAATTTGCTAAAATCATGAAAATCCAATGAAAATCGTGATCGTTGATAATATGGAATTGTTTATGAGTTGTGGCCAACATTTCAAATGTTTTGGAGTTGTTTTTTTTTTCAATTTCAAAAGTTCTTCTTTCGCCGTTGTTCCTGTTCGAGATATGGTTTTATAATTTCTAACAGGAAATTAGTAAATGGAGAATCAAAATTACATTTTATTTAATTAAGTGGCATTTCAATACGGAAGTATAGGGTCGATGGTCCAAAGACCATCCAGATTATTCATCAGAATCAAGCCATTTTAATTGCTAAGTCGGTCTTCGCTCATATCTGTACTTAACGATCTATCAACGCCCAGAGGAAACGGCTGTAGTCAGAATCTTGAAATTTGGGGTGACGATCACTCTTAGTTCGATGGTGTCAGATAAGGCTGGATTTTTGGAAATTTGAACTAAAATGGCACGAAAAGTACTAAAAAGTACGAAATATGGTAACCTTTTGTATTTGGTGGACCGGAGCTAAATGTGCTATTTTTTTTTAAAATTTCGTATTAGATTTAGATATAGCTCCCATATATATTTTCGTCCGATTTAATGTAAATGGTCCACCAAAGTCCCCATATATATTTCGGTTTGCACGAAATTTGGCACAGCGTAATGAATTAGGTCTAAAATGATGATGTGTTAAGTTTCCTGAAATCGGTTCAGATTTAGATATAGCTTCTATATCTGACCAAATAAAAAATTTAGTATAGGATGCAGAATGACATGTTTATGGATCCAATTTCATTTTACTGGTCCTTTAAAATCTATTAGGATTCATCTGTTGAATATACCCAAAGTGGTGAAGTGTATCATATAGTCGGCCCCGTCCGACTTCACTACTTTCCTTACTGGTTTGATATTTGTACTTATGAGTACGAAAAGTACTATATTTGGTACAATTTGAGCTGGAAATAAGATTACTACTGCATTGTAAAATTAAGGTATGTTGGTATTTTGGGAAATTCGTACTTATGTGTACTTAATAAATGGTACAATTTGAATTTTGTGTGAACCAATAGGTCTGGAATCCTGAAATTTGGAGTTAGGATAACTTATGGGTACAAAATGGTACTAAATTTGCATTTTTAGGAATAGTAAAAATTTAAAATTAATTTTTTATATATAGTTTTTGTGTATTTATGAGTACTAAATGTTACTAAATTCGGTACAATTTGAATTTTGGTAGAATCGATAGCGCTGGAATCCTGAAATTTGGAGTTAGGATTCATGTTGGGGTGTAGGATTGTGGTAGGTAGTTTTGGAAATTTGTACTTATGTATATGAAAAGTACTAAATGGTACAATATTTTGTAAAACACTGAAATTTGGAAATAAGATTTCTATTGGATTGTATATTGAAATATACTGGAATTAAAATTACTATTCAAGTGTAGGATTGGGTTATGGGTGCAGTTCTTGAAAATTTGTACTTAGTGTAGTACCCATTTGATACAATTTGGATAGGTGAACCAACATAGCTGGAATCCTGAACTTTGGGATTACTTTTGGAGTAAATGGCCCTAAATTTGGAACAATTTGGATTTAGAGTGAAACGATAGAGCTGGAATACTGATATTTGGAATTAAGAAGGGGGTATGTGGGAGGTTTTGGAGATTCGTACTTATGATTGTTAAGGTAGGTAGTTATGGAAATTTATATTAAAGTGTACTAACTGGTACTAAATTTACGTTTTGGTTAAATTATATTTGAAATTCGTATTTTTATTTGGATATAAGTATTACAGGAGTACAAAGGGTAATAAATGATACCAAATTTGGTATAGTGTGTACTGAACACTACACACTATACCAAATTTGGTATCATTGAAGTTTGTTTTGGAAATACATACTATAAGAGAGCATAGATACCAAATGGTACTAAAATTTTAATTATGGTCGGTATTGGTTTTTAAATAATTCCTTAACGAAGTTGAGGGCATATTCTAGTAGTAAATAAAAGCTTTTGCGTAGTGATTCGCATTAAACACGCCAAAAATAGTTTACTTTTTACGAAAATATTGCAAACATCTTCTTACAAACTTACTTAGCTGGCTTGTGACAGAACATTCGTTCCATAAGCCGAGTTTAAAAAAGATTTCCAGGCCCGTCGGTCTTTTGCGCAGTTTCTCCAATTTGAAAGACCATATTCGGCAATGTTGTCTTCCACATGGTCTTTCCATCTTATTCGTGGCCTTCTCCTTCTGCGTGAACCATCAGCTGGTTCGCTTTTATATGACTTTTGAGCGGAGGCATGTTCATCCATCCTCACAAGATGGCCTAGCCAACGTAGTCGCTGCAGCTCAATACGTCTAACAATGTCAATGTCCGAGAATAGCTGGTACAACTCATGGTTCATTCGACGGCGATATTCACCGTCAACGCAGATCGGTCCATAGATCTTTCGGAGAATTTTTCTCTCAAACACTCCAAGAGCTGCCTTATCTGCTTGCGCAAGTACCCATGATTCAGATCCATATAATAGCACAGGTAATATCAGCGTTTTGTAGAGTGTGAGTTTGGTCTGGCGGGAGGTGGCCTTGCTTTTGAGTTGTTTGCTCAGACCATAGTAACATCTCTTGGCCATCACTATCCGTCTCCGAATTTCAAAACTGATATCAGTCGTTTTGTTTATGGTGGTACCAAGGTATATAAAATCTTTGACTACCTCGAAGCTGTAGTTCTCAAGATCCACAGTTGGTCCGAGTCTACTGGACGTTGATACCATCAGCTTGGTCTTCTCGCCGTTTACTGCCAGACCCACTTTGGCAGACTCCTTCTCGATTTGTTCGAAGGTGGCTGTTACCGCTCTCAGTGTTCGACCCATTATGTCGATGTCGTCGGTGGAGGCGAATAACATGTGTTGTTTGGTGTACAGAGTGCCATTTCTGTTCACTTTTGCCTCTCGTATGACTTTTCCCAGCAGGATGTTAAAAGGGTCACACGACAAACTGTCACCTTGTCTGAATCCTCGTTTGGTATTAAAAGGCTCCGAGAGGTCCTTTCTGACTTTAACTGCTGATTTTGTGCCAGTTAAAGTTATCCTGCATAGCCGTATTAATTTTGCAGGAATGCCAAACGCAGACATGGCTTTATACACCTCTGAAAGGATTGACCATTGGCTTCAGTCGTTCACACAGTACGCTAGATAGCACTTTGTATGCGATGGGAGGGAGACTTATTCCTCTATAGTTGGCACATATCGTCTTGTCTCCTTTTTTGTGCACGGGACACAGGCTGCTGAGGTTCCAATCATTGGGCATGCATTTATCTAGCCAAATTGTGCTAATCAACTGGTGCAAGCTCCTGACCAGCATCTGGCCACCAGTCTTGAATAGTTCGGCTGGTAACCCATCGGCTCCTGCTGCATTGTTGTTCATGAGTCGATTAATTGCTTTTATGACCTCATCTTGGCTAGGTGGTATACACTCTATACCATCATCTCTTATTGGTTCTGGGGTATCTTCTATTCTATGTCGTTTGGTATTCTTTTAACGGATGTTTAAGATTTAAATTCTGTTCCGTAGAATTTCCTGTCTCATTTTTGGTTGAAAAAAAATAGCATACGATTGAAATTTAGAAAAAAATTACAAAAAGTTGGTCAACCATTAAAGCACATCCACTAATTACTCCCAACCCACAATTCAGATTAATTTAATTCAAATTTAGAACAATAATTTATTATACGACCCTATTTTGAGTTCAATACATTTTCAAATCTTATTTTAACAACACAATTGGCATTTTTTCCAAATTGTTTGCATACGCAAGCTGACAATAGGGGAAAGTCATCTCACACACACACAGCGAACCAACCAAATAGCATCAACTTAGAGCGGATATCCACAACAGCTAATCCCCATTTGCATGCGTGCCACATTTAAGTGGTGGCAGTGGTGGTACTCTATTGCATCAAGTGCGATGCCCATATTAGTTCATAACTTACGATACACAGCTGTGATGGAATGGAACGTGTCATCGTTTGGATTTGGATGATTCGGAACAGATTGAACAAACATTGGCAGGCATAGAAGCAAGTAAATCCAAATGCCACACGAGCGTAAAACTACATTAAGAAGAAGATTTGGCTGTGTATAATTTTATTTTTGGATGACAGAACATGTGATGATAGTCGCCGCAGCCAACCAACCAACATGGCACCCATGTAAATTGTCAATAAAAATACCATTCGAATTCTATTTGAAACTACATGGCATGGTTTGGCATTTCATTGATTTGTTGTTCAAATGTCTTGAAATTCCTCTCAGTCAAGTACTAACAAATCCCTCCAAATTTCAAGGAACCTAAAATTGTGTTTTTAACATGTGACTCAGACAAACAAGTTTTAATGAATGAGTGCTAAAAATGGATATGAACAACAACCGCTTTGCCGGATACTTGTAAACGCTGTGTAGGTTGTCACATGTACTTATTATTCCATCTTTTCATTTGAATGATGGAATTCAGGAGAAGATTATTCCATGTGTGAATGGATATGTTTTAGTTATAGGGATTACCATTCGGTATTACATGGAAAACTTCTCATTGAGGGTATTATGTGTATATATGATCTATAGAAAATTTTCTAGAAGGTAGCAGAACTATAAACTTCACTATACAAATTTAGCAAACCTATAGAAAGTATTCTATATATATAAGGCATTCTATATATGTATAGTATTACATATACATGTACTATATCCCGTAAAAATGGAAAATCCTACCACCCGCTTTCATCTGTACCATTGTTTGTAGATTCTCTATTGCTTCCCTTCTGAACAGAATTTTTACTATTCCTACCAACACTTAGCAAGAAATTACTTCCCCTATTGCCTGACTTTCTTTTCTCATCAGTAGCCAACGGTTTACCTCCACCATAGTATGGAGGCTATCTTAATTTTGTTTTTCCGTTTGTAACGCATCGAAATAATAATTTTCGACCCTATAAAGTATTTATATTCTTGATCAGCGCAAAATTCTAAGACGATCTAACCAATTCCGCCTGTTGTAATCACTCTAGCGTTTAAACGAATTGAGATCGATAAAATTTTGCACAGAGTCGTCTTTTGTCTGCAGGCAGGTCAAGTTCGAAAATGGGATACATCGGTCCACGTTTAGGCATAGCTCCATTATAAGGGTACCCCCCAATTTTCGGTATTTTGAGTTCTTGAGCACGTTTTTCAACTGAATTCGCTGAAATTTTTTACATTGGGTTCTTATTGAGTACCAAATTAGTTCACAAAAAATTATAAATATAGGTCCACTTTTTCTGGTAGTCCCAATATAATGGTACCCCCAAATTTTCGGTATTTTGGGGGTTCTAATCGTATTTTTCGACCGAATTGGCTGTAATTTTAGTACTTCGAGTTCTTAATGAGTAGAAAATCACTCCACTAAAAATTATAAACATAGGCCCATTTTTTGGGGTAGCCCCCATATAAGGGTACCCCTTAATTTTTGGTATTTTGGGGTTCTTGGACGTGTTTTAATAATAACTGTAACCTCTAAATTACAATATTTTGGGGATGTTCCATCCATCCATCTTACCATGCGACGTCAATATCGGTCCACTTTTTGGTGTGTTTAGGAAAAATATCCATAAAAATTTCTGAAATTTATATTTCAGGTATATCGGCAGGCATTCAGGCATCTCCTCCATATAATGATAATCCTGAATGGAAGGATTGATACACATAACTAAAAGATTGGGTTCGAGATTGACATATATCGGTCATTAATTAGGCATAGCCCTCATATAATGATAACCCCAAATATTCGTACACTATGAGGCATAGCCTCATATAACTTTGTAATCTAAATTGTAGTAGTTTGAGGATTTATACTCTACCATGCGTTATTAGTATCAATGGAGACTTTGGGGTTTTTTCAGATTTTAGGAAAAAATCCCCATTAAAAATTGCAGAAATCTTTATTTGGTGTACATAATGGTTTACATAAATCCGTTTGTAGAATTATCGGTATAGATTCACTTTTTGGTATTTTCCCTATATATTCATTTCAAGTTTCTGTCAGTATACCTATGGTGGAAGGTATCCAAAGTTCGGCCCGGCCAAACTTAACGCGAGAGACCTTAATCAGCGACGACCCTATGAAGGCACCTTTGTGTCATTGTGGCCCAAGGCTTTCGACACCGCCAATCATTTCTTGCTGATATCTGGCATCATGATGTTAACCTTTTTGTATGATCCACCCTGGCTTTATGATAGTCAAACCATCGTTGAGTTTCGTGGCCAAAAATTCAAACATCGCGAAATCAAAATCTGTTCGTTTAATTAACACTAGAACGCCGAAGGCAGTTATTTTGACCGCTTTCCAATTTCAAGTACAAGAGCAACTGTGCATTTAATGACACTTTTTTTAAAATATGGTGACTTGTTGTGCCTCATAGAATTACGTTTATTATAAAAAATTCACCAAATTTTAAAAAAAGGTGTCATTAAATGCACAGTTGCTTTTGTACTTGAAATTGGAAAGCGGTCAAAATGACCGCCTTCGGCGTTCTAGTGTTAAATGATCCCAGAAGGTGAAAGCTATTAGAAAGTTCCAAAATCTATGGTTGGCAACGACATACAAGGCCATTGGTTGATCCATCCTTAATTATGCGGTCCTAGTCTGGACTTCACACTGTGATGGCTGATTTCGGATAGAAGAAGCTATATGCAATACATGCATTATGGAACAATAAAGACGAAGGTCAATTATGATTGATACACCACAATGTATTTTGCTTGAAATCATCGGTGAATTTCGACCAAGAGAAGACGAATCAATGTGCACCATGACACTCCGAGCTCCCACAGATCGGATCACAGCAGTTCCTTTTTGACTGGTGTAAACGTGAAATTGATGAATCATCAGTTTTACAGCCATGGCTTTGCGTCCAATGACATCCACAAGAAGTACAAAAGGGTTAGTCAGATATATAGCCTCAGCCTATGACATATGAAGTATACACTTATCCTGACGTTTGTATGGTTTTCGGAGGTCTACGGAATCACTGTCTAATATTTCAAAATTTTAACAGTTTGAGATGATGGACCTACGAGGGCAGTTCTGAAAGTTCTTAGCCTAGTACAAAAAGCGCTGTATAAACAGAAAAAGTTGAGTGCTTTGGATCGTGGGTCTTTTCCGGGATCTGACGGAAAGTGAAATCTGGTCAATGGTGGATTTGGCAGGCCTGAAGCCGCATTGGTATGGTCAAAAAATGTAATTCACCATTGGTTTCAGTCGTTCACACAGCACGTTGGAAAACACCTTATATGCGATGGGAAGGAGATTTATTCCTCTATAGTTGGCACTATCGTCTTGTCTCCTTTTTTATGCACGGGACACAGGATGCTGGGCATGCTTTCCTCTAGCCAACTACTACTCAGCTACTACTCAGCTGGTGCATTCTCCTGACCAGCATCTGACCACTGATCTTGAATAGTTCGCCTGGTTATCCATAGGCACCTGCTGTTTTATTCTTCTTCATCCGATTAATTGCTACTCTTACCTCATCTTGGCTAGGTGGTATATACTCTATACCGTCATCTCTTAATGGTTCTGAGTATCTTCTTCACCGCCACTATTTAATACCAGAAGCTTTTCAAAATGCTCCTTCCTTCTTCATCTTTACAGGAGGATGTGTCTGCACCAAAGCCTTCGGTTTGAGTTGCCCTATACGCTGCGTTTCTCACCTTAGTAGCATTACGACACTCCTGATCGTATCATGGCTTTCTTGATGGTGGTCGTTGGTACCCTATGTTGCTTTTGCTGCAGTTTTTAGGGACAAGGAGTGCTTTCGTCATGCAGGTGGGTAAATTGAGCGGAGTAGTCTTATGCTACCTGTTGTGTTTGCAGCTTTTCGACGTCGAGTTTCGTGTTTTGTTAGATCGCACCTTTGCTGCTACATTAAGACGAGTGGCTGATACAAGGTAGTGGTCCGAATAGATATTCGCTCCTCGGATCGATCGAACGTCTAAAACACTGGATGAATCCCTTCCGTGTATCACAACATGATCAATTTGGTTTCTCGTTGTTTGATCGGGAGAAAGCCAAGTGGTGTATATCGAGATGAATTATCCGGCGGTGGGGCTAAAAATATTTTCTTTCCGAATTTTTGCATTAAAATCTCCTAGCAGAATTTTAATGTCATGGTCAGGGCAACGGTCATATGCTGTTTCTAGGCGCTCGTAAAATATGTCTTTGGTCTGTTTATCTTTGTCTTCAGCAGGAGCATGGGCGCAAATGCGACTGAAATAGAAGAACTTCGCTTTTATACTGATTATTGAAATTCGCTCATCTACTGGAGTTAAACTGGAGAACAGGTCTTCTATTCTGATGTTAACCATAAATCCGCAGACAAATTCATGTCTCGTTTCATGGCAGCTGTAATACAGTGCGTTATCATTTGATTTACTTATGTCTGTCCCTTTCCATCGCATTTCCTGTAAGGCAATAATATCGCCTTTGTACTTATTGAGTCCACAATTGAAATGAAAGAGGGACCAAGATAAGCCTGCCATGTTTTAAGCCAATCAGAGCCATTCCGTTATGAAATGTACACGGTTTGTAAATCTTGACTGTTTGTGGGGAAGGTATCACAAGGAATGGACCAATAATCTATTCGCCTCCAACCTTGTGACTTGAAACTATCGCTTGATATTGGACTTACCAAATTTGCCACTTCGTAGGGGTACACGTAGGAGTGTGCCGATGGGTTCCAACTTCTGACGTGATTTAGGTTTGGTAAAAATGTTACGATGTACAAAGTTTGGATAGAAATGTTTCATATGGGTTTTACAAACTTTGACGCTTGTGGGGAAAGTACTGGTATGGAGAATGGGGTCTTTGGGCCCATATTAGACTTGGTTATAAACAAATGTTATTAAAGCGTTAAAAACCAGTCACATCGGTAGAAAATGCTACTAAATCCTTTAAAATGCCTAAAAGTTTATCAGACCTTTATGTGAAAGCTATGTGTAAACATCACACCTCCAACCCCCTGATTTCCAAATAACAACACTTTCTGTTGAAAATAGAGCTTAAACCTCGAAATTACCAACCGGTACTATTATATAAGAGTTATATTTAAACGTAAACCGATAAATCATATTTGTAATATCAAACATCCGAAAACACTATCTAAAATATTGCAATTTCTATCGTAATTTCAGCTACATAGAAATTTATTCCGATCACGAATATGCATACAGTCGAAATCGAATATTTCGTATATTCAACCTACCTAACAGCCGACCAAAATTTCTATGGGAATCTCAATTGACAACCCTTGTCCACATATGATATCTTTACCGATTTATTTATTTTTTTCTCCTTTCTTTCTCGTATGTAATATATAAAAGCGAGAGCATATGGAAATTCAACCATATTTCTTTCTACGTACTCAATATAGCAACATACTCGTATTTACGTTCGCAAGAAATAAAAGACAAGTAGCACTACTTGCAAAATTAGGACGACATGCAATATATATTCTGTCCTACCCGAAAAAGTTGTTTTATGATGTCGTCTCCGAATGTCATGTTTAATGCAAAGACAATAATTTCTGAATATAATTGGCACTGTCACATTATGCGATTCGTGTAAATGACACCATTGAACAGGAATTGAAAACATTCATTTTTTTTTTAAACAGACAACATATTTCCTGTTCGTTTGTTGTTGGTGTCGTCGTCGTAATTGGGAGGTGTGTCTGTCACATTAGTAGATGGGGATTATTTCATGTCAAACGAAATCGAGGTAGTGGAAAATTTTGAGAATATAATGAAAAACGAGATTTAGTAAATAAAAAGTTTTTAGTAAGACGGTCATATTGTAATAAGGCGAGGAAGCAGAGCACATCAGATTATTCTCAATAATGAGTTACACAAAAGTTTGACCCTTTGATAAAATCATAAGCATGTGTAAATAACATAA
The DNA here is from genome assembly GCF_032173495.1 of Musca vetustissima. Taxonomy (NCBI): domain Eukaryota; kingdom Metazoa; phylum Arthropoda; class Insecta; order Diptera; family Muscidae; genus Musca; species Musca vetustissima. The sequence goes on from NW_026883455.1 coordinate 198,184, forward strand.
ATAACTTATAACACACTAAAGAACATATAATACAGTAATATATGATTGAATTTGCAGAAGTGAAACTACATCGATGAGCTCGCAATCATTTAGACAAATCCTAAACCCTAGCATTACAGGGTCCTTTTAGGCATTTGTTAATATACGATAAGCCTGGTAAAGACGAATTTTTGATATCCTCCACCATCAATATACCCTAAATTGGTCTCTAAAAACGAAATACCAATAAAAAGATGTGTTTCACCCTTCACAAATCGGAATACCGGGATTACACAAACTTCGGCTAAAATTTTCAAAACATCGAAAATAGGACGGGACTATACTAAAGCGTGGGTTAACGATTTTTGACTTTGAAAAAAATTGACTTTTCGATATTTTGATTTTGTCAAACCTGTTTAAAATCAACTAAAACCCTAATTATACCCTACACAACAATGTTGTCAGGGTTTTATAGCTTTGTGCAGCCCAAAAGTTTGTAACGCCGCGAAATATTGGTCCTAGACCCACCTTTAAGTATACCGATCGTCATATCTCGACTAGCTGAGTCGATCTAAACATGTGTGTCCGTCCGTCCGTCTGTACATTATAATTTGTAAACACAATACAGGCCACAGTTATGAATCTTCACGAAAGATCGGTTAATATTTAGGGGATGAAATGGCCCAAATACTAAATTTTTGTCGGTTTTTCTGGTCGCTCCAGAGGTCGCATTAATGGCCCGAACATCGTGAAATTTTGCATAGAGGAGAGGATCGGACCAAAGAATAAGCATGCCTGTTTTTTTAAAGATCGGTCAATATTTAGCGGGTCAAATGGACCCTGATTTTTGTGTGAAAAATTACAAAATTTGTATTCTATAGCGAATATATTTACCCTGAAGGACATAGGCCCGAGAAGTTGATAGTATATCCAAGAGGAGTGGTTGACCTTTAAATTAATACCAATTATATTGTTGTATGTTCTTGGATGTGGGAGTTACACCTAAATATTTACAGATATCTCCGTATTCGTATATTATTTAGTAACCCATTATCACTCTAGAGAGGGAACTATAGCGCTGATCGCTTTGAAATGTTCCATGAGGTTCCAGTTATGGTCAAGGACAACGCCTACAATTTTCGGTGTTGATCAGATTATAATTTTGGAATTAAGTGGACCGAAAACTTATTTTTTTTTGTGTTATTTTCGAGTCGTTCTATAGACAACAAATGAAAGCCGAACATCACAACACAACCCACGGTGAAAGGAATCTGGACAATGGTTGTACTGAATACTCGTAATATTCGGAAAATATGTCAGTGTGAGGAAGAGGTGCTGCATATCACGAAATATCGCCCAGGCTCGGAATAAACATCCGCAGAAAATTTGAGTTCCGTGGTAGTTGTGTAGGGTATCGTATTGTCGGCCCCGTCCGACTATACTGCTCCGCTCACTGGTTTTTTATTGTTGTTAGTAGATAAAAGAAAGATGTAGAACGTGTAATTTTTGGGCAAAATGGGCTTTTATTGGAAAAAGCCATGTATTTATAAAGAAAATCGTAAGTCGATCTTAAAAAGTCGATTTTGCGATTTCCTCATAGATCAAAAGTCGACTTCGACTTTCAGACTTTTCAATACCAAAAGTCGATTAATCGAGTTTTCAAAAGTCGATTTACTTATCCCTACGGGACTCCTCAACGGAACTTTATTCAATGCGAGGGTAGCAGCAGGTTGCGAGCTCTATCGGGATTTCGATAAACATAAGGGTACACCCATTTTCGGTATTTTGAAGATTTTAAATGCGTTTTTTAACCGAATTCGTTGTAATTTGGTATTTTGTAGTCGTATATGGTAAAAATATCCATCTCAAAAATTATAAATATACGCCCCTTTTTAGAGGTTGTCTTCACATATTCCCCTTTTTATACAGTTCACCACACTGTGGTACAGGGTATTGTGTCTTTGTGCATATGTTTGTAACAGGCAAAAGGAAACGAAATAGACACATGGTTCCTTTTGACAATATGCAAAGCATCACTTTCGGAGTCGACTTATGCATGTTCGTCAGTCCGTCTGTCCATGTTAAATTGTAAACAAAATACAGGTCGCATTTATTGGAATTGGATGAAATTTGGCACAGCTCATTTATTTGGCCCAAGGACGAAACCTATTGAAATCGGTTCAGATTTATATAGCTCCCATATATATTTTCGTCCGATTTCATGTAAATGGTGCACCAAAGTCCTTATATATTTTTCGATTTGCACGAAATTTTGTACTGACAAAAGTCTAGAATTATGTGTGCTAAGTTTCGTGAAAATCGGTTCAGATTTATATATATCTTCAATATATATTTTCTTCCGATTTTATGTGAATGGTGTACCAAAATCCTTATATGTCTCGATTTGAACAAAATTTGGAATACCGCACTGAATTGAGTCTAGAATGATATGTGTTAAGTTTTCTGAAAATCGGTATAGATTTAGATATAGCTTTCATATATATTTTCGTCCGATTTAATGTAAATGGGGTACCAAAATCCTTATATATCTTTCGATATGCATAGCGTACTGAATTGAGTCTAGAATGATGTGCGCTAAGATTCATAAAAATCGTTTCGGATTTATATATATAGCTCCTACATATATTTTCATCTGTTTTTTTCCGATTTTATGTAAATTGTGTGCTAAAGACCCAATGATGTGCGCTAAGATTCATAAAAATCGTTTCGGATTTATATATATAGCTCCTACATATATTTGCATCTGTTTTTTCAGATTTTATGTAAATTGTGCGCTAAAGACCCAATGTTTGTCCGATTGGCACATAATTTTGTACAATGTACTGAATTTAATACAAATTATTCTCTAGCAAATTTCGCTGAAATCGATTCAGATTGTATATAGCTTTCACATATATATTTTCGGCCGATTTTATGTAAATTGTGCACTAAAGACCCTATCTATGTCCGATTGGGACGAATTTTTGCAGATGCAGACATAGCTTCCATGATTGAGATTAAATTTTGAACAAAGGTGCATACCGAATAGTGTGTCAAGTTTCCTGTAAATCGATTCACATAAATTAGACCCATTGTGTGCAAACGTCTCTAAATCTGCCCGAATGAAATTGAATTTATCATAGGTTGCAGAATGGGATGTGTATGGGTTGATGTTGGATGGTTCAATTATAGATAAAAATAAAATATTTGAATTCGTCGAATAGCATGTCATTATTCCTTCGAAAAGGCGTCGTTTGTTAGGATATATATGTAGAATATACCCAAAGTTGTGAAGGGTATCATATAGTCGGCCCAGTTCGACTTTACTACTTTCCTTACTGGTCAAATTTGGAAAGAGTTGTCTTATTTGTTTCGAGTTTTTGGGTTGTCGCCATATATCCGTATTCCACAATAGTAGGGGTGATATTCTTTACAATATATGGAATTTTAATATATTTACTTAGCCGATATAGCCACCTGTTGTAACCATTCTACCTTCAGTTTCAAGCATAAAGGCCTAGCCCCCATATAATAATACCTACCGATTTTCCTTATTTGGTTTGGTATGGTGTTGTGATGTAAAAATGTTAGCTTCGAAATTGAGCTATCCAAATAAATCCAAATGTTGGGTAATTACTAGACCTCGGATTTTGCATATTTGCATATTTTTTAATAATGAAGATATCGAAATTCTGATTGGACACAAATTCGTTTCAAAGGATTTAGAATTATTTGAAGGGTTCATATTTTTTAATTTTTTGCATATTTTGCATATTTTTGCATATGTTTGCATATTTTTGCATATTTTGCATATTTTTGCATATTTTGCACATTTTGCATATGTTTGCATATTTTGCATATTTTTGCATATTTTGCATATTTTTGCATATGTTTGCATATTTTGCATATTTTTGCATATGTTTGCATATTTTGCATATATTTTGCATATTTTTGCATATTTTGCATATCGACAATGCATATTTTGTATATTTTTTGCATATATTTATCGCATATCGACCTAGCATACCGTGCATATTTTGCATATTTTTGCATATTTTGCATATTTTTGCATATTTTTTGCATATTTTTTGCATATTTTGCATATTTTTTGCATATTTTGCATATTTTTTGCATATATTTTGCATATTTTTTGCATATATTTTGCATATTTTTTGCATATTTTTGACATGACCCCAAATATCGATCAATTAAAGCATGAACCGCCTAAATACAAAATGTGAGTCCAATCGGATAAAGCATAAAAAATATGCAAAAATCCGAGGTCTAGTAATTACCATATGACATAATCAATATTGGTCCCGTTGTAGGCATAGTCCCACATATAACTTTGCCCTCTAAATTGCAGTGTTTTGAGGATTTTAACCACATGTTCCATCCTACCATACGTTATCAATATCGGACCACTATTTGGGGTTTTGAGATTTTAGAAAAGAATCCAATTAACAACAATCGCTTGGAACAATTAGAAATCTCGACAGTATAACACAGTTCCTCGTGGGGTGGGAAACTTCATTGCTAATAAATGTCAATACTCTATGATAAAAATTTTGGGAATTTAATATTGAATAATTTGGCAACAATTTAATATTTTTGGTCAGTAGCTTACCATATATCTTTGAAAAAATTGTGTGCACAGGTTCACTTATTTCTAATAAGCCCTGGTGGAGTGTATCCAAAGTTCGAGCCGGCCTAACTTAACGCTTGGTGAAAATATTACGAAATATTTTAATTAGTAAGGAATTGTCGGTTTTGATGCACATCGTTTGCAGTATGTTATATATTTGATTTCCTATCGGATGAAGTAACCATCTTCGAACTTGATATAAGTTCGCTACTTCCTTCGTGTCAAATCGTGCGCACCAGCAAAAGGGACTCAAAATTGTGGGAGAATTATTTGGTCCAAAGTTACTTGGGGTCTAAAACTGTTCATTCAATGTTCATATCCTCACTGGCCCTAATATACTCTCTTAGCCTTGGATGGATTATTATTAGCATATCTTCGAAATCCGGGCCTTTAATTATCACTCATGTTTTTACAAGAAAAACAAATTCGTCTTCATTGCATCCATCCGTCTTTTGTCAGTTGGTATTGTTGCTTCTTGTTATTGTTTCTTGATGGATGAAACTTGTTGATATTCCTTATTGCTTGGCATATCTCTGTCTTCTTTTAGCGCCGAACAAGTGCGACAAGTGACGCGTGTCAATTTCAATACAAGCTGTCAACAAAAAATACGAACACAGCTCGACCAAGCGACGCATATTTTTCTTCTCTTATGTGATTACACTTAACAGGAATTGACATTTTGGTTTATTTTGGATGTTGTTGTTGTCGGTGGTGTGGTGTTGTACCCAACCGATGGATGCATACATCCAATCAGACAGACAGACAGACACCAATTGAACTGTGCATAGTAGGCCCTTGCTTGCCATTATGTGATTGAGTGTGATCTAGGAGGACACGTTGACATTGCATCATTTCGACACATTGTCTTCGGAGACGCTGTGACGAGGAACAGAGGAGATAATGATGTGCTCCAACACACACTCGCACACACCAATACCCAATCGATTGACAAATGTTAACACTGCTCTGTGCTTTGTTTATGTTCAATTTTAATTTACTTTAAGAAGAACATCCATTAGCCATGCAACGAACTTCGTGTCCGTCGAACATCATCCGAACAGCGAGCATTCATTTTCCAATGCTGCGGTGGAATTTAAATATAGCAAGGTATGTGCTGGCGCTGCTGGTATGTGGTCCTTTTTTTACTCTGTTGTAAGGTTAATGACGATTTGTAATTTACGACATCTATCAACAGACTGATACGAAATTGATGTTTTCCTGTAGTGTGCCCGGGCAGCATACCAGAATGTGGCGTTCGTTAAAGAGGAGGGGGGTTTGTATGAAGTATAGGATTGTGTTTATAGGATTTTCAATATATTGACAAATTCTGTGCACTAAGAGAGATTTAAAGAAATCCAACGTATTTTCACATTTGGTTACTCCCACGATGAAAAAGCAGGTATAATAAGTTCTAACTCTCCGAAATATTCATTATGCCATTAATATATTCAATTCATGTTTAGTGACACAAATATGTAATTGTATCAGGGCTACTTGATCTTTTTGACTTCAACTCCGACTCCAGGCGAAGTTTTTAAAGTCACTCCAGACTGTACTCCTAAAATGAATTGTTATGGTATATAAGAAGTATCGTATAATAACACAGTGACACATTTTTCAACTTTAAAATCTTGAACCAATCGAGACCCCCAAAATCTTGAAGCTTGTGATGGTGGAAGAAAATCCCTAGCTGGGTTTTGCATTATTAGCTAAGGATTTCCTTTAAATTAATTTTTAAAATATTCGACTGGAGGTGGATTTTAACATCTATATCTCGTGAACTATTCTAAATATTGATTTTCTCTCTTAAGCAATATTCTTCCTCTTAATTAGATCTAAAAATTTTTTCTTGAGATAAAATCAATAAAACATCACCATCATACTGAAAATAGCACAACTGCAAAAAAATTTAAATTTCGTCATACTTTTTCCATGTTTTTTCACACTTAATTCAGAAACTGCTACTGACTCGACCAAACAATATATGACAAGAAGATAGCCAATAGCAAATCAAACAACTCTTCTTAAAACCCCGATTTCATTGGTTGACTCCTTCACATAGTTATAGCCTCACAAATTCATCAAAATGAACCAAAGAAATTCACTCCCAATTGTATGTTTATAGAAATAAAAATTGCTATGCTTTTTCAATAAATATGTACAAAATTAAAGTAAAAATTAAAATGTTTGGGCCCTTTAGTTTTTTTCGAAGACAGGTCGCAGCGATATATGCACAGGGTAAACGCAGGAACTGGAGGTGCGACCTTAAAGTTGTCAATATTTTGGATGGCCAAAGTATTATTGCTTTTTGTGCCGTTGGGACACACGAGCAAAAGTCGATCACTACTCGCACACAGCAGAGCCACTAATAAAAACCAGCAAGGAAAGTAGTAAAGTCGGACGGGGCCGACTATATGATACCCTTCACCACTTTGGGTATATTCAACAGATGAAGGACCAGTAAACTTAAATTGGATCCATAAACATGTCGTTCTGCAACCGATACTAAATTTTTCATTTGGTCGGATATAGAAGCTATATCTAAATCTGAACCGAATTCAGGAAAATTAACACACATCATTCTAGACCTAATTCATTGTGCTGTGCCAAATTTCATGCAAATCGAATGATAAATACATACTCTGGTGCACCATTTACCTTAAATCGGACGAAAATATATATGGGAGCTATATCCAAATCTGAACCGATTTTCACCAAACTTAGCACACATCATTCTAGTCTTAATTCAGTACGCTATGCCAAAATTCGTGCAAATCGGAAGTTATTTAGGGACGTTGGAGCACCATTTACCTTAAATCTGACGAATATATAAATGGGAGCTATATCTATATCTGAACCGATTTTCACGAAATTGAGCACACATCATTCTGGACGTAATTCAGTACCCTATGCCAAATTTCATGCAAATCGAATATGTATAGGGACTTTGGTGCCCCGTTTACCTTAAATCGAACGAAAATATATATTGGAGCTATATTTAAATGTGAACCGATTTTCACCAAACTCACACATCATTCTAGATCCAATTCAGTACGCTGTGCCAAATTTCGTGCAAATCGGAAGATATATAGGGACTTTGGTACACCATTTACATGAAATCGGACAAAAATATATATGGTAGCTATGTCTAAATCGGAACCGTGTTTTCACAATTTCAATAGGTTTCGTCCTTGCGCCAAATTCCATCCAATTCGGATCATGTGTCTATCTCGTTTCCTTTTGCCTGTTACAAGCATATGCACAAAGACATAATACCCTGTACCACAGTGTGGTGAAGGGTATAAATATAAGTGACATCTTGTTGCCACCGCTGCATATTACCCTGTGCATATATGGCAGCGACATGTCTTCGGAAAAACCAAAGGGCCCAAACATTTTAATTTTTACTTTAATTTTGTACCTATTTATTAAAAAAGCATAGCGATTTTAATTTCTATAAACATACAATTGGCAGTGATTTTTTTGGTTCATTTTGATGAATTTGTGAGGCTATAACTATGTGAAGGAGTCAACCAATGAAATCGGGGTTTTAAGAAGAGTTGTTTGATTTGCTATTGGCTATCTTCTTGTCATATATTGTTTGGTCGAGTCAGTAGCAGTTTCTGAATTAAGTGTGAAAAAACATGGAAAAAGTATGACGAAATTTTAATTTTTTTGCAGTTGTGGTATTTTCAGTATGATGGTGATGTTTTATTGATTTTATCACAAGAAACAATTTTTAGTTCTAATTAAGAGGAATAATATTGCCTAAGAGAGAAAAGCAATATTTCGAATAGTTCACGAAATATAGACTCAGTAATAAGTACGTATTATTCGAAAATTGTTAAAATCCACCTCCAGTCGAATATTTTAAAAATTAATTTAAAGGAAAACCTTAGCTAATAATGCAAAACCCAGCTAGGGATTTTCTTCCACCATCACAAGCTTCAAGATTTTGGGGGTCTCGATTGGTTCAAGATTTTAGTGCTGCACAGTGTAATAGCACGTATTAATGTGGTCTTCTATATATATTTCTAGCCTGGCGACATCCGACATTCCATTGGAAAGCATAAGTACTCGGAAATGATGTTATACTCTTTGACAAACTTCGTTTCAGACAATTTGGGTCGATTTGTAAATCGTCCTTCTGTCTGTACGTGTGTCTTTCTGGCTGGCTGTGCGTCCGATAGCTCTAACCGTTTTAATCCAACTTTGAACATCGTAATTATGTGTGTGGCTATTATGTCTTTTTGTATATGTTTGTAACAACAACACGAAACGAGATAAACCCATGGTTCCGTTTGAGAATATGTGTAAAATCACTTTCTGAGCCTGAGTCACATCTGTCCGTCTGTTGATGTTAAATTGTAAATAAACCAATTTAGATGAAATGTGGTACAGCTCATTTTTTTGACCCAAGGACGAATCCTATTGAAATTGGTAAAAATCGGTTCCGGTTTAGATATCGCTCCGATACATCTTTTTGTCCGATTTTATGTAAATGATGCACAAATATTGGCATAGCGTAGAAAATTGGCATAGCGTACTGAATTGAGACTAGAATGATGTGTGCTAAGTTTCGTAAAAATCGGTTCAGATCTCTGGTGTCACTTCGAAGTAAGTGGTCGACTCAGTTGTGGGACTGTCAATTTTGAGTAATACACCACCATTTTTTTTGGCTTTTAGTCTTCCGAAAAATTCAATTAAACCCCAGTAAGGAAAGTAGTAAAGTCGCACTGGGTCGACTATATGATACCCTTCACCACTTTGGGTATATTATTCATATGTTTCCTAACAGACGACGCGTTTTTGTTATATATACCCTATACCAAAAATCGTGCGAATCGAAAGATTTATAGGACTTTGGTGCACCAATTACATAAAATCAGACGAAACCAGTAAGGAAAGTAGTAAAGTCGGACTGGGCCGACTATATGATACCCTTCACCACTTTGGGTATATTCTACATATGTATCCTAACAGACGTAGCGTGTATGCTATATATCTATATCAGAACCGATTTCAGGGAAACTTGCCAGAGACTAATTTATATTACTTCAGCTATGGATCTTTTCACGAAGCTTAGCAACATCATTCTAGACTTAATTCGATTTGTAAAATTCGTGCAAATCGAAAGATATATAGGGCCTTTGATGAACCAATTACCTTAAATCGGATGAAAATATATATGAGAGCTACATACATCTAAATCTGAACCGATTTTCACGAAACTTTGCACACATCATTCTAGTATCAATTCAGTACGCTATGATATATAGACTTTGGTGCACCATTTACATAAAATCGGACGAATATATATATATATATATATATGGGACCTATATCTAAATTTGAACCGATTTCCAGGAAATTTAACACACATCATTCTAGTCATAATTCATTATGCTATGCCAAATTTCGTGCAAATTGAAAGATATGTAGTGACATTGGTACACGATTTACCTTAAATCGGAAGAAAATATATATGCCAGCTATATCTAAATCTGGACCGATTTCCAGGAAACTTAACACACATCATTCTAGACCTAATTAATTACGCTGTGCCAAATTTCGTGCAGATCGAAAGATATTTAGGGTCTTTGGTGCGCCATTTACCTTAAATCGGACGAAATTATATATGAGAGCTATATCTAAAACTGAACCGATTTTTCCCAATTTCAATAGGGTTCGTTCTTGGGCCAAACAAATGAGCTGTGTCAAATTTCATCCAAATCGGATCATAAATGCGACCTGTACTTTGTTCACAAAATTACATGGACAGACAGACGGATGACGGACATGCATAAATCGACTTAAAATGTGATTCTATGCATATTCTAAAAAGGAGCCATGTGTCTATCTCGTTTCCTTTTGCCTGTTACAAACATATGCACAAAGACATAATACCCTGTACGACAGACGAATCATTAGCAATGGGAGCTCTCACGCATTGGTTCAATCCAACGGCCCAAACGTGGAATTGATGGGTCATCCTTTGTACAGCCCTCACTTAGCACCCAATGCATTTCTAAATTTCCGATTGAATTACTGGGCTAGAACATTGACTTACAGAAAATTAAGCAGGGTATCTGTATTTGTTTGACGACATAACCATCGAGGTGGAAATTAACCTCATGAGTCAAGATAATTATTCAGTGTAATTCCGAATCATTTTTATGTGTTAAAGGACCCAGTCAGCAAAAATGCAACGTTATTGACGATCTTGATTGAGATACAATATTTCTAAAAGAGTTTTAGAAGTGTTTATGTAAAATATGGTCTAATGAATTTTGAGAAATGCCTAAGTGCAAAGAATGGCAAGCACCGGTTTTATTCTTCACATCACAAATTTGCCCCAAAAGCTAATATTTTTTCACTAATTTCTACATTGAAGCCCGACAAGATGACTCAAAAGGCTTTTGAAATCAGAGATTCGCCTAATGTCTGTTTTTATGCTTCGATCATGATTCGAGCCCACGAAATTGTGTATGGGGAAAGGGATCTGGACAGCGAATGAGCAAAATGTTTTATTGATTATCAATATTTAAAGAGTCCTCAAATGGAGAAATATTTTGGTGTAAAAATGATAAGTACCACCTTAATTTTAACCGGTTTGAACGAAACCATTTTTATTTGTTTATAGACAATATTTCCAAAAGAAAATATCACTGTATGTCCACATTTCATTATTTTTGTTCGAGAGAAGCATATTTTATTTTTCTTTAGCTGGAGGGAAACATTTCATTTGATTTAAATTTAGTAAGTGTGAATAAAATAAATTATTTTACAAAATTAAATAAGCTCTTAATAATGTTAATATCTTTTAAATATGCATCTTTTTCTGAAATTAGGTCAACTGCTTTAGCATCTCAGAAAAAAAAAACTAGAACACATTTTCTGCAGAATTATATTCTTTATCTTATTTGGAACTGTGCCATATGCAGTGTCATTCTTGGGTTAATATACAAAAAAAAAAACGAAAACACAACAAAGTAATCTCTGATGACAGTTGAATGAATTAAATGTTTTCAATTCAATGAAATTTCTCTGACAGGTGCACAAACAAATATTAAACGGGCATGATATTTCCAATGTTCTGATTTGGGATAATATTATAAATAAATGTTTACAAAATATGGTTTACATATGTGTCATCTATCACTCAAGAATTAGTTTGATTCAGTGTGTAAGGGAACATTTAAAATAAACAGAATATTTAAAGATATTACAACAGATTTTTTATACCATCCGCCATAAGATGGAGTGTAAATTAAATTTATCATTCCGTTTGCAACACCTCGAAATATTCACCAGAGAACCCATGAGTTTATATATTCTCAGAATAAAATTCTGTATAGAGTTAGCCAAGTTCGGCATTCTGTCTGTTGAAAACACGATAGAGCTCGAAATATTTGAGATAAAACTTTGAAAATTTGCACAGATATTGCTACTAGTCCTACGTAGCCCCTTTTTCGGCATTTTCGGGACTTTTATACGTTTTTCAACTGAATTGAGTGTAATGTGAGATTTCGGGTTAACGTCCTAACAAATTGCCCTACAAAAAGTAGGGCAATTTGTTCAACCGGCCGAACTCTTATAATCGTTCGAGACTTTTATATATGGCGTGCCCATTATCCCGGATAATGGGATATCGTTATATAAGGCTATCCAAAAAGTGGTCCAATGATAATTAAAAACACATTCGTTTAAAAATCGTGTCGAAATTCCGAAAAATTTAAAACCCAAATTCGAAATACCAAATTAAGCCAATTTGGATAAAAAAGTGTCTAAGCACCCCAAAATGCCCAAATTTGAATGGTAACGTTAGGTGGGGGTTATCCTAAAAAGTAGACCGATATCTATATAATTTTTGGTAGGGACATTTATTACTCAATGGGAACTCAAAGTATCAAGTTCCAGTCGATTCGGTTGCCCAACTTTTAAAAATACCAAAATTTTGGTCGCTATCAAAAAAGGTGCACCAATATTGCGCAACCCTGCAGACAGCACCACCAGGAGAAAAGGGAAGAGGAGAAACGTGAGTGGGAGCAAATCGAGATGTACAGAATGAAGTCCGGAAATTTTACCGACGAGTAAAACACCAAACCGAAGGCTTTGGTGCAGGCTTTTGGTGTTAACGGATACAGATAGCGTATTGCGGATTTGCAAGGAACATTTTACAAAGCTTTTGGCATTTTATAAAGCTTCAAAAATGGCGGTGAAGAAGACACCCCAGAACTCATAAGAGATGACAGTATAAAGTGTATACCACTCTATACTAACCAATATGACGTTAGAAAGCAAGCAATCGGCTAAAGAATAATAAAGCAGCAGCTGCCGATGGGTTACCAGCCGCACTATTCAAGACCGATGGTCAGATCCTGTCAGGAGCATTCACCAGCTGATTAGTACAATTTGGCTAGAGGAATGCATGCCCAATGATTAGAACCTCAGCATCCTGTGTCCCGTGCACAAAAAAGCAGACAAGACGATATGTGCCAACTATAATGGAATTAGTCTTCTTTCCATCGCATATAAAGTCCTATCCAGTGTGCTGTGTGAACGACTGAAGCCAATGGCCAATGACATTATTGGGCCAGATTTTCACTCTGCGCCAAATCCTGGAAAAGACCACGGAAAACACATAAACACATTCCAACTATTCGATGACTATAAAGCCGAATCCGTTCAGGGTGTTTAAAAACATGTCTGCGTTCGGCATTCCTGCAAAATTAATACGGCTATGAAAAATAAATTTAAGTGGCACAAGGTCAGCAGTTAAAGTCGGAAAGGACCTCTCGGAGCCCTTTAATGCCGAACGAGGATTTAGACAAGGCGACACTTTGTCGTGTGATCTTTTTAACATACTGCTGGAAAATGTCATACGAGAGGCAAAGGTCAACAGAAATGACACTCTGTACACCGAACAGAATATGTTACTCGCATACGCCGACGACTTCGATATAATGGGTCGAACATTCCGAGCGCTAACAGCCAACTTTGAACAAATTGAGAAAGAGTCTGCCAAAGTGGGACTGGCATTAAATTGCGAGGTATCCACCGTCCAGTAGACTCAGAACTCAGAACATGTGGAACATTAACATGTGGACTCAGAACTGTGGAACATGAGAACTAGAACTTCGAGGTAGTCAAAGATTTTATATACCTTGGTACCACCATAAATAAAACTAATGGCATCGGCTTTGAAATTCGGAGGATGCTACTATGGTCTAAGTAAGCAGTTTAGAAACAAGTCATCTTTCGTCAGACCAAATTCACACTGTACAAGACGCTGATACTACCCGTGCTGTTATATGGATCTGAAGCATGGGTACAAGCAGAGGCAATAAGCAGATGAGGCAGCTCTTGGTGTGTTTGAGAGAACAATTCTCCGAAATATCTATAGTCTATAGTCGACGGTGAATATCGCCGTCGAATGAACCATTAGTTGTATCATCTATTCTCGGACATCGACATAGTCTGACTATCGAGCTACAGCGACTGGCTATGCCATGTTGTGAGAACGAATGAAGATGCCCCAGCTCAAAAGGCATACAAAAGCGAGCCAACTGATGGTTCACGTAGAAGGGAATGACCACGAATTCAACGGAAAGATCAAGTGGAAAACAACATTTCGGGAAATGGTCTTTCAAATTGTAAGAGCTGCGCACAAGACCGACGCGCCTGGAAATATTTTTAGGCTCGACTTATGGAACAAATGTTCTGTCACCAACCAACTAAATAAGTATGTAATATTGGGAATTTTTGGTAGTGAGATATGACAACGAGTCCAAATTCCCCATACTATATTTACATATTTTTAAATATTGTCCCTTTGTGTGTGAGAGGTGCCAGAAGGAATGGATCGATTGATCCCATCTTCAGACAGTTGACTTTTTGCAAATATTATGAAGGGCAAAGTTGTGTGGGAGGTACTAGACATCGATAGATATCTTCAAACAATGTTTAAAATATGAGATTGTAAAGAGTTTGAATTAAATCGGATATTCTGATCGCATGATATTATAAAATAAATGTTTAGCAACATTTTAACCACTCTGTGGGAATGATACCAACAGCAATGGACCGACATTCATGATTTAAGTTTAGAAGAAATATTACGATGTTAAGAGTTTGCATGAAAGCGGTTACTCCCTTCGAGAGTTATCGTTCGCACCATACCGATGGACGGGCATTTATAAATCTCCAAGTTGTCTGAAACGGATTTGGTCCAAAGAAAAAAAGCAGTCTAAAACCAATATTTCGACATTGTAATGTCGGACAACGTAAATCTTTGGCGCATCATCGTAAAATCGATCGAAAATATATTTATATCAGATCAACTTTTCTTCTATTGTCATTACGGTTCGTCCATGGGCCAAATATATGAGCTGTATAATATTTCATCTCATTCGGATAATTAATGCGACCTGAACTTTGTTTACAAAAGTACGAAGAACTTATTTTTATATTCTCAAAAGTAACTATGGGTCTATGTCGTTTCCTTTTCCTGTTATTAACATATGTACACAGACATAATTCCCTGCACCTCAGTGTGTTGTAGGATATAAAAATTGTCAACAACAAATATTTATAGACTCGGATTCTGGCCCCTCATTACAAACTAACTTTTCTGACCTTTGGACTCTGATGATAATTCGCAGTTTACCACAACTTAATCTCATGCGATAAAATAACAATCTCAAGGCATTTATAGAACCTGCCCCAATCCAACAATGACAACAACAATGCCTTTACATCAAATCATAAATTTACAAATGCACAGATTCTTCTTTACAGCATCCGGTAAATATTTCAGCTCATTGTCATCGTTCAAAAACATTCCAAAACAGGAAACGAATGAATGACTCCATTAAATCAAGAGAGAACTAAATTCCAACATTTGACTCCCATCCCATACTCACTCACTCATGATGATGGAACAATTCAAGTGCAATTGTTGTTGTTGTTATTGTCGTCGTCGTGGTGGTGGTGAATTAATTTAAAAGCCATAAATCTTATTTAAATATCTACGACCGGCTGAAGATTAGCAGCACATTTGACACTGGGGCTCATTCATTTCAATTTCTCTACAATTACTCCACTTTATTATTAGGAAGTATTCTTGTCACTATTGATAGAGTGAGTGCTTTGATTCCAAGCGGATTCAGACTCGCACACACACACAAACATATTATGTGTAGTAATGTGTGGTTATGGTCAAAGATCCCACAACAGATTCATGACAGCAAAATATATTTTGACATATGGACAATTTATATATAAGAATTTATGCGGGGTGATGTATGTTGATAGGAAATGGAAATGTATTTTGGATTTATATTTCCCATATAAGGTAACTCTTTTTAAATAGTAAAGTTTAAGATGAACTAAGCATTACCGAATTTCTGTCGTACCTTCGGATTTGGCTAAGCCCTTCGTAATTCGTTTCTATGTGCAGAAAACATAAACATGCCACCATTAAAATTGTTTTTTTGTCTCAATGAAATCTTGAATAGTCAAATGTGGACTCAGTTGGGTCTATGAAATATGGACCATCTTCGAACATGAGTTGCCTGGTTAAAGCGGTGGCGGGGAAAACACTGATCCGAGATTTAAAGAAGTAAATAAATAATCAAGAAATCGGAATGCCAACTTATAGCAATTTCGCTTAAAAATACGTAAAATGGGTGCGATCTTTATACCATTTTTCAAATTATTGACCTTTGGATTATACCTTAGGCGTATGCAGTCCCTTATATTGGACTTATATCGAACATTTTCTGGGCAAATGTTTTTCTCCACCAATAATCCTGAATTCTTGGTCACTTCATTTAAAAAATAAAACCAATAAGGAAAGTAGTAAAGTAGGACCCTTCACAACTTTGGTATATTGTACATATGTATCCTTACAATTGCATGCCAATGTTTCCTCGACGGAACATACTCATGTCTTTCTGCAACCTATGATAAGTTTAATTTCGCTCGGGCAGATTTAAAGTCGCCTTCGTACCATGGGACAAATTTATGGAAAACGATTTATAGCAACATTGACACACACGATTCGGTACACCGCACTGTTAAAAATTTAATTTCAATCGAAATACATATAGAAGCTATGGCTGCCGCTGTACCAATTTTAACCAAACACAATGACGTAATTCAAGTCTCAATTTGATACGTTGTGCTAAACTTCGTGTTAATCGGTCAAACCTTAGGAGTTTGGTGCACCATTTATGTAAAATCGGATTAATATATATGTATATGTGGGAGCTATATCGAAAACTGAACCGATTTCTTCGAAACTTACCACACATCATTCTAGACTCAACTCAGTACTCTATGCCAAATTTCGTGCAAATCGAAGGATATATTACCTAAACTCAGAAGAAAATATATATATGGGAGCTATATCTAAATCTTAACCAATTTGCACAAAATTTAACACACATCGTTCTAGACTTAATTCAGTACGCTATGCCAAAATTCGTGCAAATCGAAAGATATATAAGGACTTTGGTACACCATTTACATAAAATTGGACGAAAATATGTATGGGAGCTATATCGAAATCTGAATCGATTTTCCCGAAACTCACTATTTATTATTCTAGACATAATTCAATACGCTATGCCAAATTTCGTGTAAATCGAAGTGTTTATAGGGACTTTAGTGCACTATTTACCTAAAATCGGACGAAAATATATATTGGAGCTATATTTAAATCTGAACCGATTTTCACGAAATTTAACACACATCTTTCTAGACTTAATATGGTACGCTATGCCAAATTTCGTGCAAATCGTAGGATATATAGGGACTTTGGAGCACTATTTACCTAAAATCGGACGAAAATTTATATGGGAGCTATATCTAAATCTAAACCGATTTTCACAACATTTAACACACATCTTTCTAGACTTAATTGAGTACGCTAAGCCAAATTTCGTGCAAATCGAAAGATATATAAGTACTTTGATGTACCATTTACCTTAAATCGGACGAATATATATATGAGAGCTATATGGAAATCTGAGCCGATTTTTCCCAATTTCAATAGGGTTCGTCCTTGGGTCAAATAAATGAGCTGTGCCGAATTTCATCCAAGTCGAATCAAAAATGCGACCTGTACTTTGTTTACAATTTAACATCAATAGACGAACTGACGGACGGAAGGAATGACAGACATGTATAAATCGACTTAAAAAGTGAACCATGTGTGTATCTCGTTTGCATGTTGCCTGTTACAAAGACATAATACCCTGTACCACAGTGTGGTGAAGAGTATAAAAATAAAAGCATAGCTAAGTGTCGTCGGACCGAACAAACTGGGATTCAGCCAGACTATTTTCCAAAAACAAAATACATATGTTATGCCAAATAACCCGCCAACACTACTGATGGTGTTTGGGGCTATGCCAAAAGATGGACCTATATTGAATATTTTCTGTATACAAGTCTATCAGTCGGTGTGGAAAATGCGATTATAGCCATCAAAATACCGAAAATTGGTGGGTCCTGTTTTTTGTTTCATATATGTGGGAAATGAAATCTGAACCGATTTCAATAAAACTTCGCACATGTGGTGCTGTCCTAACTTAAGTACGCTGTGCACGCCAATCAGTCTAAATTTGACACTTTGGTGCGCAATTTGCTAAAAATCGGACGAAAATATATATGGGAGCTATGTCTAAATCTGAACCGATTTTCCCCAATTTCAAAAGGGTTCGTCCTTGGGCCAAATAAGTGACCCATGATCAAATTCGGATCATAAATGCGACTTTTGTTTACAATTTAACATGGACAGACGGACATGCATAAATTGACTCAGAAAGTGATTCTATGCATATTCTCAAAAGGAACCATGGGTCTATCTCGTTTCCTTTTGCCTGTTACAAACATATGCACAAAGACATAATACCCTGTACCATAGAATTGTAAAGGGTATACATAGTCTAAAGAAAATAGTACACAGGACGTGAAGATTTTTCTCCATTAAAATATTGTCAAGTGAGGAAAGAAATTTTTTGTATAAAAAGGTGCCCTGAAGACTTGAGGATTTTGTCCTCAACCATATGCCTAATGGAAGTATATAAACTTTGCTATACCTTCCAAACTTAGTTTAAGTTCGAAGATGGGGAATATTGACCCACTCCTTCTATTACATCAACCAGTAAGTTGTCGAAATTTAGCTTAAAATGAAGGTTTTAATATCATCCGATTTGAACAAAACTTTGCACAACCTATAATCTTTAGCAAACATAGATCAAGGCCGAAAATGGAACCAATTGGTCTACTTCTTCCGGTACCTCCCCCACAAAAGATCAAAATATTCAATATTTATAAATTCAATATTAGGTAAATGGAATGTTCGAGTTAATCCAAACATTGCACATCGCAACATATCTTTCAAGTTCAAATTAAGTTTGTAGAAATTGGTGCTGAAAATGCGAACAGAGCATCCGGTTCAAACTAAACTTTGCACAACTTAATTTTAACCAAGCCTGTATATTGTTGGGAGATGGGACTTGCCGGTTCACTTCCAATAGCACCTTCCCCACAAAACGGTCAATATTTTTGAACTTTATAAATATATGAAACGAAAGGAATATCCAAATTGTATCCAAACTTGGCACATCGTAATATTTTTACCTAGTATAGATCGAATCCAAAGGTGGGACCAATCGGTTCAAATCCAAATCTGTTAATCCAATAACAGAAATGAATTTCATAATATCATGTGAACGGACTTTGAACTAAACTTTGCATGTCCGAATATTTTAACCATGATTATAAAGTTTTGGAATAATCGATCTCTCCTTTAAATACCTCCACCACAAAGGTTCAAAATTTTGAAAACTTGTAAATCTCATATGGAGCGAACGAAATATCCATTTCCAACCAAACATTGCACATGGTAATATATTTAGCATACATAGATCTAGCTTGAAGATGAGACCTGTTAGTCAACTCCTTCCCCACAAAGTATCAACATTTTGAAAATTTGTTAATCCAATATTAATATAATGCAATGTCTGATTTGATCCAAACTTTGCTAATTGTAATATTTTTCCAAATATACATTAAATTCTAAAATGTAAACTATAGGACAACCTCCTTGGTACCTCTCCAACTCTTGGTAAAAACATATATTTTATATAAAAAACCTATGTTTTATTCCGATGGTATATCTGTCGACAATGCCGCCGACACTTTTCACTTATTTTTAGAAGGAATTATATCTGATTATGTTGAAAAACGTGCATGAAAACTTCAAAATACCGAAGATTGGTGGTATCATTATATGGAAGCTATCACGATAATATCGAAATTTTTTGGCAGGGAGATTATCTGCTCAATGAGAATCCCAAATATTAAATTAGAACGAATTCTATTGAAAATCTTGTCCAAAGGCTTCAAATTCCGAATATTGAGGGGTATCGTTATATGGAGGTGCCCTATGAAGTCGACCGATATTGTTAATATTTAGTAGGAATAAATTACACCTGATTATGTTGAATAATGTATCCAAATGCTTAAAAATGCCGATAAAAGTTGATGAAGAATATAATATATAAGTTATGGAGTCTCCCACGAATATTTCGAAGTGTTGCAAACCGAGTGACAAATTTAATATTCACTGCTCCTGGAGGGTATAACAAGACACACTCTATACTATAGACTATACTAATTTCGGTTATTTTTGCAGAATTTTATCTTCACTAATGGATGGTTTGATTTTAACCAATTTCGGTTTGGGGCCAAACAAGTGAGACATTTGTTTTTATTTTATTTATAAATACATCGACAGGCGGACATGCATCGACTCTGAAAATTAATACTGTATTTATGGAATTCCTGCCACAAACAAATAAATATTATGCAGGTGGTTGAATAATGATAAATTTATTCAATTCCCTTTTCATTATTCCTCAAACCTCCATCATGCTTCCCGAGATTTGTAACATTCAGTCTGACCAAAATGGATGATTTATAAAAAAGTCACTTTTTCGATAACCATTAAAGCGGCAACCCTAAACAATTGGTTTGTCTTCTAGCTGATACATCAAAACAAGCGTATCGATAAATTCTATACCAGCTGTCTGTCTGTCTCCACATTTACATTTTTTAGTACAGAACTTTGCTCTGACATAAAGAATTTTGCAACTTCCCTTTTCTACTCGACCTTTGATAAGTAAAGTCCAATTAAGAAATTTTTACAAAGAAAAATATTTCAGTCAAGATAGAAAAAAATCCACCAAATCTTAATAATCATCCAGTGAAATCTTATAGAAAATACATTAAATTAATTTTTAAAGCAACATTAAGGTAATAAAGAGAATATTTTCGTGAAAATATTTCGTTTTAAAATAATATAATTTTTCTCTAGGCTGAAATAAGTGTTAAATTTCATAAAAAGTTGCTAATTCCCAATAAAATTGTCAGCAATTTGGAGCAAAATACAATTTGTGATCTGTACGTGGAATTTTATATAACCCCGACATCTGTCATCACGTCGAATAACCAGAAAAATCATTTTTTTGGTTATGTCGGGGTTAAAACGTGTATGATTGTGAAGCATTAGATTTTTGAGCCACACATTTTTCTTCCGCACTGTTCGACATTCGTCTATGGAACCACCAGAAATCATACCAAAGCAGACACAATTAATCTAAATCGAATCAGATAATTCATTGCGACAGACAATTTTGTCTTCATTCTAAAGCCACCAGTACCTAACTTGTGCCGCAACTACAATATTCGTCACTAAAACATAAACCACCAGCATCCACATCAAAGGTGTAAAATTTTCCATAAAAAGTGCTAAGAAGAAGGTTATGAATGTCAAAGTGGCACCCTTGAACGCTGCCTCCAAAAATTTGACTATAAACAGTTTCCAAGTGCTACCACCATTGCAGCATCAAAACGCTTATTAGCTCAAAAACGTCTCCAACATCCATTTAGAAGTGAGCCCTCCATTTGTACATGTTCTGAACTCCAGGTGCTCCAGAAACGTTTACTAAGTATCCAAATATGCATGTGCTAACTCCACATCCAGACATGTACCTGTTTATAAGTTCAAAACAAACCCCAAAATTGTTGGCAAATTACTCATAAAGAAATATAACCAACCATATTGCATTGTCGGAAAAATCCGAAAAAAAAACTTGATAAGTATAAATTGAAATTTGAATAAGTATTTTTCCCCCCATTTAACTTAAACTATTAAAAAAATTATATAATTAATTCATAAATTATTTTTGTATAGGTTAATTATAAAATCTTCAAAAATGTAACTTTAATTAATGTTCACCCTGTGTTCATTTACGCATAATTATAAATTTGAATGGGACAATTACAAATTATTGTTCTGAATGAAAGAATAGAATGAAAAGAGAAAACATCATTATCATCAACATCTACTCATAACATAATCATCGAGTATCATTATCATCGATCACTAACAGCGACGATCTTCTTCGAGGCCTCAGGAATGTCAACGCAACAGTAATTGGTGAGTGCAAATTATCAATGAGTGATTTGTTTTTGTTTTACATTATTACTATTCCCATTCATTGTTATAATCTTCTGTTAGATGAATGAACACAAAAGAAACCGAAATTATTGTATTTGCTTTGCGTAAATTTTGTCTTCATTTTGATACATTAGGGTGGTCCTTAAATAATATTTTTTTTCTTATATTTCATATAATACTTATAATAATTATTTTGTTGAAATGATAAAAGTTAAATCGATTTTCCTTCATAATATTAAATTTAACTATACTAAAATTATTAATTATACCTAATAAGCACTTATTTTATATATTTTCACAAAAAACATAATTTTGTCATGTCTTGAATTTTAAAT
Organism: Musca vetustissima; assembly: GCF_032173495.1. Classification (NCBI taxonomy): domain Eukaryota; kingdom Metazoa; phylum Arthropoda; class Insecta; order Diptera; family Muscidae; genus Musca; species Musca vetustissima. The sequence continues at coordinate 220,679 of NW_026883455.1, forward strand.
TGATTAAATATGAATTACTAAGAAAATCTGAAAGTGTTTTCGTAAGGTGGTAGGAACATACTAGGGTAGTGTAATTATGGGGTTCAGTATAAAAATTTGCCCGATCTGAACCATGGATAGGGAGGGTTGTGAGGTAAATATCTCATTCCATCTGAGATATAAAAGTAATGGGAAAATTGAATATTCATTAATCCGCTACAGATCACAAGTTGTGGGACATCCTTTTACTTATTTTCTTGATAACTTTTTATTCCAAAAAATAGGGAGTCTATAATAAATTCTGTAGGTCTGCAGTTTTGATCGAAGGAGGACACGAACCCCACACCGACTGAAGTTAGCATTATAAAGGCTCCCGCAGTCCTTCTTTGGCAAAACTTTCTGGTAATAACATCTTACCTATAGCAACCAAATATCGAATACTCATACCATCTGAGTCCTTATTTACATTTTACGTTGCTTATCAAAATTTTGAGAGACGAACATTACAGAAATGGCGCCCAACGTGGGGCTGAACTTGTACAAAGATTTTGTACATTTACGGCCTATATTAAATAGAACCATATGTAGATTTCAAGGAATAAATTGGATTTGAAAATTTCGTAGTCAAGGGTATGCTTCTGAATACATTTTAGAACTCTTCTGGACTTCAACTATTTGAGGATTAACCAGCGAATAGATTGACCGATTAGTAATCTTTAATGAATTTCTTTAGATATAATTTGACTGCAGTTTTTCTAACCAATTTATTTCATTGTGTTTGACAAATTTAAGGAATTTGATTAACGGCTTAGTCATCGGCACTTGACAGTTAAGATGGATGTACATTATCTCGCTGCCTGTAGTTAATGTCCACTAAACGTCAAGAAATATCAATAGAGTAAATATAGTATGATTCTGGTCCGGTTTGCCGTAATCACAATTGTCTTATTATTTGTAAAACACCTCAATAGCCCAGTTGTTTTTTTTTTCTAAGTGATATTCAATTATTACCCTTATATCCTAGTATGCCACCACTGATATGAAAACACTATATTATTCTGAATTAATTACAGTTTTTTAAACTATTCTAGAAGTGAGATAACAAAATATATACATTTGTTAATTTCGAATTAAATATGTCTTTATTAAGATCACCTACACCTTCTGCATCAGCAGCGTGTGAATCCACATTGTTATGTTCCATATGTAAAGATCTGTTATTAGAAGAGCAAGATTGTTTAATAATCTCTCAATGTGCTCATTCATTTCATCGGGTTTGCATAGAAAAATATCTTTCTACATCCTCTGAATGCCCGAGTTGTAAGCGACCGTGTGAGTTGTCAGAATTAAGAAACTTGCACACTCAAAACGAAAATTCTCAAATTTCCCTCAATGAAGGAAATGATGTGAGAAATACCACTCAAGCAAACCAAAAATCTAAAAGTACTATTCGTGGTAGAGGGCGTGGTGCCACAGCCAAACACTACAATACCAGGAGTTCAATTAGAAATTTACTTACTGACTTTCATCATCAAGCAGATTCTGTTGATAATACTGAGGATCATACTGGAGGTAATATGACTCCAATAAACTCAAATACGAATAGACCGCCAATTCGAAATCAAAATACTCCCCAACGGAGGTTGACTAACGAAAACAATGTTGTGGATTATGATCGAATTAGCCAAATGATTGAGCTAAGCGTCAGTAGAATTTTCCAAAACTTAAGCATGAACAATGTAGGCATAAACCAGAATAGGCAGGATATTGATCATATTCCTCATGATCAGCAACATATGATAAACAATGACGTACCAAACAATAGTAGGCAGGCGACATCAAATATCAGCAGCAATTCCTATGTCGGTACTGACAAAATAACGTCCATTATAAGGAATTGGAACTTACAATTTGATGGTTCAACCAGAGGGTTAGATGTCGAAGAGTTTATATACAGACTGAAGTCACTAACAGCTGATAATTTTGATAGCGACTATACTGCCATATGCAAGAATTTACACATACTTTTATCTGGAAAAGCCAGAGAATGGTTTTGGCGATACAGAAAACAAGTTCCAACAGTTCTTTGGCAAGATTTCTGTGCGGCTTTACGCTACCAATATAAAGACTTTAAAACCGACGCCGATATTAGGGAGGAACTTCGCAGCAGGAAGCAAAAACCAGGCGAAAGTTTCGAATCATTTTTCGATTCTATTTCCATGATATTAGACCGTCTGTCAACACCCATAGAAGAGATGGAATTAATAGAAATCATCAAAAGAAATTTACGTCCTGAAATCAGGCATGAATTGTTATACGTGCCTATATTTTCTATGGCTCATTTAAGAAAACTCATTCAAATGAGAGAAAATTTATTAAATGATGATGCATGTCGAAGACATGTTATCAACAAAACCACAGCAACTTCATTTCAACGAAAAAATGTGGCAGACTTAGAATTTCCATTAAATGATGACCCAGAAATAGATAATCACATCGATGCCATTAAAAGTCCAACCGCAATTCCCAAATGTTGGAATTGTGATGAACCAGGTCACCTATGGGTTGACTGTCTCAAGGAGAGATCCATATTTTGCTATGGGTGTGGTGCGAAGAACACCTATAAACCAAATTGTGAGAAGTGTGCACATATGAAGCTAAACCCTCACAAAAATACTGTACACCAACCGAATTCAAAAAACTATTAAATAAAAGCAGTAGTGACGCTTGTACTACTGTATTAAAATCTATTCATAAAAACGAATTTGAACAACAATCTGATAATACACCTGTGACAATTTTACAACGAAGTTGTTCTGATAAGGTTGCAATTTCCAGGCCTGTACTTTTTCCGATACGTCCCTATCACCAGCGATGGGCTGAATATTTACAAAAACGAAATACCATTTTTGAAATATCAGATATTTCCACATACCCTATAAAGAAATCTAAAAGATCTACAATTCGTTTGCGACGATATTATAGGCATCGAAAGATGTCTTCCAAATATTTGATCTCCAGCATAGTCAATGATCCACAGGACCAACGACTATATGCTAAAGTATCGTTTTTAGATTTTGTAGAACGAGGACTGCTTGACACTGGAGCAAACGTCAGTTGCATAGGCGGTGATATGGCTATGCATGACTTTTCCTCTTATAAAGAATTTCATGATTTTAAATCCTGCGTTAAAACCGCAGATGGGAAACGTCAAAAGGTCCTTGGCTATCTTGATGTGGATATTTTCTTTAAAAATCGTTCTAATAATCTTCGAATTCTCATAGTACCATCCTTAAGTCAACGCTTAATATTAGGCTTGGACTTTTGGAAAGCTTTTAATTTAGCACCTGACATTTTTGATTCAATTTTGTTAACAAGTCCGTCTGAGAATGAAGAAAATAAGAAAATTGCGTCTTCTTTGTCCGCTTTTGAGTCCGTTATTCGTCCGAAGATAGAAACGTCCGATATTTGTCCGACTAAAGATTCGTCCGAAGTTCAATACCCCTTAACACAAGTCCAACTTCAACAGTTAGAAGCAGTTAAAGCTTTATTCCCAGACTTTGAAAAGCAAGGTCTTGGCCGAACCAGCATAATAAAACATGAAATTGACGTTGGCAATTCCAAGCCCGTCAAACAGAGATTCTATCCAGTCTCCCCGGCTGTAGAAGATCTTATGTATAAAGAAATTGATAGAATGTTGGCACTTGGTGTTATTGAACCGTCCGTTTCACCATGGAGTTCCCCCATGCGGTTAGTTTTAAAACCTAACAAAGTCCGTTTATGTTTAGACGCTCGTAAATTAAACGCTGTCACCAAGAAAGACGCGTATCCACTCCCTAGTATTGAGGGAATATTTGCCCGTCTTCCAAAAGCCAATATAATATCTAAGCTTGACTTAAAGGACGCATTTTGGCAGATCGGTCTGGCTGATGATGCAAAAGCACTTACGGCGTTCACAGTTCCGGGTAGGCCACTATACCAGTTCGTGGTAATGCCTTTCGGACTGTGTAACGCCCCACAAACTATGTGCCGCCTCATGGATGAACTAATCCCAGCCGATCTAAAGAAATGTGTTTTTGGGTACTTAGATGACCTAATCATAGTGTCAGAGGATTTCCCTACCCATTTAGCTATTCTAATTCGAATTTCTGATGAATTTAGAAAAGCTAATTTAACTATAAATATTTCCAAGAGTAAATTTTGTGTGACGGAAGTGAAGTACTTGGGATACTTGATAGGACATGGAGGTCTTAAAACAGACCCTGAAAAAGTAGAATCCATCCTCTCATGGCCAGTACCGAAAAGCCTTAAACAAGTCCGTGGATTTCTCGGCTTGTCGGGTTGGTATCGTCGATTCATCGACAACTTTTCGTCCAAAGTATTCCCAATTACGGAACTTCTGTCCACCAAAAAGAAATTTATGTGGACCAGTGAGGCCAATGATGCATTCAACACAATTAAACATCTCCTAACGACTGCCCCTGTGCTGATCAACCCCGATTTTTCCAAAAAGTTCTACATCCATTGTGATGCTAGCGACTATGGAATCGGTGCTGTGTTAGTACAGATTGATGAAAATGGTGATGAAAGACCTATAGCCTATATGTCTAAAAAACTGAATTCCGCACAGCGGAATTACAGTGTCACCGAAAGAGAGTGCTTAGCGGCAGTTGAGGCGATAAAAAAATTTCGGTGTTATGTCGAACTTCAAGAGTTCGAAATTATAACCGATCATTCGAGCTTGGTATGGCTAATGAAACAGCCAGATTTAACAGGACGCCTTGCAAGATGGATGTTTAAATTACAAGGGTATAAATTCACTTTCAGCCATAGGAAAGGTAAAGACAATGTCGTTCCTGACGCATTGTCTAGAATCTATTGCAATGAAATTTCAGCGATCGAGTTTTCAGAACCAGAAGTGGATCTGAACTCCCCTCATTTTTTCGACCAGGATTATAAATCCCTTAAAGATAAAATTTTAGGAAACGAGTCCAAATTCCCGGACGTGAAGATACTAGACAACTACGTCTATATCAGAACAGAGCATTACTCAGGTGACAGTGAACAAGAGTCAAAAGCATGGAAAATGTGGATTCCACATCAGCTTCGAAATGATATTATCCGTAGATTCCACAATTCAGGTATAGCATGTCACGGGGGAATGTTCAAAACTCTTGAACTTATCCGAAGGAATTTCTTTTGGCCTAACATGGCAAAAAACGTTAAGGATTACATTAGATCTTGTGAAGTTTGCAAATGCACCAAAGCTCCAAATCAGATATTGAAACCTGAAATGGGTAAAGAGTCAATATCAGTTCGTCCATTTCAAAGAATATATATTGACATTTTGGGACCGTATCCCCGGAGTAAATCCGGAAATATCGGCCTTTTAATCGTATTAGATCACATGTCAAAGTTCCATTGGCTTTGCCCGCTTAAAAAATTCACTACTTCTGTTATACAGGATTATCTATTAAAACATATATTTCACACTTATGGGGTCCCTGAAACTTTAATAAGTGACAACGGATCTCAATTCAAGTCGAATGAGTTTAACGCATTTCTGACTTCGCATGGTATAAATCATATTTACACAGCCATATACTCGCCGCAGTCCAACGCTTCAGAGCGGGTAAACCGCTCTATAATTGCAGGCATTCGCTCGTTTCTAAAGAAAGACCATCGATTATGGGATGAAAATTTAACCCTTATTAGTTGCGCTTTGAGGAATTCGGTGCATCAAGCAACGAAATATTCCCCTTACCACGCACTTTTCGGCTTTAACATGATTACCCACGGTTCATCATACCAATTTCTTCGAAAATTAGATTTATTAAATGAATCATCCATTTGTTTATCCAGAGATGATAATCTGTCATTGATACGTAACAATATACGTAAACACATCAGCGACGCATACCAAAGAAACAAAGCCCAATACAATCTCAGAGCCCGACCAATTTCTTTTGAAATTGACCAAGTAGTTTACCGCAGAAACTTTGCCCAGAGTTCAACAGAAAAAGCATTTAATGCTAAATTGGCACCTCTTTTTATAAAATCAAAGGTAAAAGAAAAACTAGGGCAAAATTATTATATACTTGAAGATATGGATGGCAAAGTAGTGGGTACCTTCCACGCAAAGGACATTCGTCCTTAAAATGATATATAATATTCTTTAAAGGGTCTCCAATTAATATTTTATCCAAAATGGATAATATTACTTGGTTTGTAACATTCAGTCTGACCAAAATGGATGATTTATAAAAAAGTCACTTTTTCGATAACCATTAAAGCGGCAACCCTAAACAATTGGTTTGTCTTCTAGCTGATACATCAAAACAAGCGTATCGATAAATTCTATACCAGCTGTCTGTCTGTCTCCACATTTACATTTTTTAGTACAGAACTTTGCTCTGACATAAAGAATTTTGCAACTTCCCTTTTCTACTCGACCTTTGATAAGTAAAGACCAATTAAGAAATTTTTACAAAGTAAAATATTTCAGTCAAAAGAGAAAAAAAATCTACCAAATCTTAATAATCTTCCCGTGAAACCTTATATAAAATACATTAAATTAATTTTTAAAGCAACATTAAGGTAATAAAGTGAATATTTTCGTGAAAATATTTCGTTTTAAAATAATATAATTTTTCTCTAGGCTGAAATAAGTGTTAAATTTCATAAAAAGTTGCTAATTCCCAATAAAATTGTCAGCAATTTGGAGCAAAATACAATTTGTGATCTGTACGTGGAATTTTATATAACCCCGACATCTGTCATCACGTCGAATAACCAGAAAAATCATTTTTTTGGTTATGTCGGGGTTAAAACGTGTATGATTGTGAAGCATTAGATTTTTGAGCCACACATTTTTCTTCCGCACTGTTCGACATTCGTCTATGGAACCACCAGAAATCATACCAAAGCAGACACAATTAATCTAAATCGAATCAGATAATTCAATTTTGTCTTCATTCTAATTTGTCTTCATTCTAAAGCCACCAGTACCTAACTTGTGCCGCAACTACAATATTCGTCACTAAAACACAAACCACCAGCATCCACATCACAAGTGTAAAATTTTCCATAAAAAGTGCTAAGAAGAAGGTTATGAATGTCAAAGTGGCACCCTTGAACGCTGCCTCCAAAAATTTGACTATAAACAGTTTCCAAGTGCTACCACCATTGCAGCATCAAAACGCTTATTAGCTCAAAAACGTCTCCAACATCCATTTAGAAGTGAGCCCTCCATTTGTACATGTTCTGAACTCCAGGTGCTCCAGAAACGTTTACTAAGTATCCAAATATGCATGTGCTAACTCCACATCCAGACATGTACCTGTTTATAAGTTCAAAACAAACCCCAAAATTGTTGGCAAATTACTCATAAAGAAATATAACCAAACATATTGCATTGTCGGAAAAATCCGAAAAAAAACTTGATAAGTATAAATTGAAATTTGAATAAGTATTTTTCCCCCCATTTAACTTAAACTATTAAAAAAATTATATAATTAATTCATAAATTATTTTTGTATAGGTTAATTATAAAATCTTCAAAAATGTAACTTTAATTAATGTTCACCCTGTGTTCATTTACGCATAATTATAAATTTGAATGGGACAATTACAAATTATTGTTCTGAATGAAAGAATAGAATGAAAAGAGAAAACATCATTATCATCAACATCTACTCATAACATAATCATCGAGTATCATTATCATCGATCACTAACAGCGACGATCTTCTTCGAGGCCTCAGGAATGTCAACGCAACAGTAATTGGTGAGTGCAAATTATCAATGAGTGATTTGTTTTTGTTTTACATTATTACTATTCCCATTCATTGTTATAATCTTCTGTTAGATGAATGAACACAAAAGAAACCAAAATTATTGTATTTGCTTTGCGTAAATTTTGTCTTCATTTTGATACATTAGGGTGGTCCTTAAATAATATTTTTTTTCTTATATTTCATATAATACTTATAATAATTATTTTGTTGAAATGATAAAAGTTAAATCGATTTTCCTTCATAATATTAAATTTAACTATACTAAAATTATTAATTATACCTAATAAGCACTTATTTTATATATTTTCACAAAAAACATAATTTTGTCATGTCTTGAATTTTAAATTGATTAAATATGAATTACTAAGAAAATCTGAAAGTGTTTTCGTAAGGTGGTAGGAACATACTAGGGTAGTGTAATTATGGGGTTCAGTATAAAAATTTGCCCGATCTGAACCATGGATAGGGAGGGTTGTGAGGTAAATATCTCATTCCATCTGAGATATAAAAGTAATGGGAAAATTGAATATTCATTAATCCGCTACAGATCACAAGTTGTGGGACATCCTTTTACTTATTTTCTTGATAACTTTTTATTCCAAAAAATAGGGAGTCTATAATAAATTCTGTAGGTCTGCAGTTTTGATCGAAGGAGGACACGAACCCCACACCGACTGAAGTTAGCATTATAAAGGCTCCCGCAGTCCTTCTTTGGCAAAACTTTCTGGTAATAACATCTTACCTATAGCAACCAAATATCGAATACTCATACCATCTGAGTCCTTATTTACATTTTACGTTGCTTATCAAAATTTTGAGAGACGAACATTACAGATTTTGTTCTTAATAACGCTTTATCCCCTTACTCAAATTTTCTTATTATTTTCTTCATCAAAAAAACTACATTCTCCAATTAAACACACAAAAAAACTAATGACTAGCTGAATTAATCCTACAAAGGATACCGAATTTTCATTTTTAAGGATTTACGATGTCATGTCAAAGCGATTGACGAATAACCAACCTATCATATTTCCATGAAACCCCACCAAGGAATATGGCCAAGCAATAAAAACAACAAAAACACCAACCAACAAACAAAGGATTGAAGGTAAGAAATTGACAAAAACAAAAAAACGCAGGAATGAATGTTTACGTAATTAACCCGGAATTAGCTGGCCTAACCCCCTGTTGATAAGTTTGTTCCCCTTGTTATTTTTTAAATGGATTTTGCACAAATCGCAATTGTTCATTAGTTTTGTATATTCGTGTGTTTTATTTTTTATTTTTTTTTCTGTTAAAAAAACAGCGATATCGATTTCACGGTAATTACCTATGAGCTTCAATAAATGGATGGAGGCAGGCAGACCAATCGTTTTGTTTGAAAATCGGAAATACGGTAATGTGATATCCTTGCTGTATGCATTCCCGTTCCTGCCATTCAATTCTTTATTGGGCTGATTATTCATTTGTTCGTCATAATAGAGGAGAGAACGAAAAAACATGTGTTTTTGTTTTATGCAGAGAAAAAAGAAACAGGGGAGTTGGAACAATTGAAGTTAATGATAGTAAAAGGAAATAAAGGTTTAAAGATCTCAAAGAATTCAATATAACCCTATTTTGAAATGTGTAAGGGTAGTACAATTGAAGTTTAATGACACGCAATGGCGGGGTAAACTTTTTTTATGATTAAAAACAATATTTCTTTGTATTTATGTACCTGGATAGATATAATCCAGCTACAGATATTGTGATTGTTCCGTGAGCTGTGGTTTGACGACAACTATTGTATGAAAGGATTTTCCAAAAATGGAAATATTAAATCACCTGCCTTAACATGTGCTACTAATAGGAATTTTTACAACAAAAACGGTATACTTCCACCCGGAGACGTATTGTCCATTGTGATCATCATAAAAGTCGTACAAAGTAGAGAGCTGAAAAAAGAAAGGAGATTAGCTAATCTGTAAATAATTTAAGGATATATTTTAGAGAAAAGGGTTTCCAAAGCAGGGAGCATCGATAAATTAAATTTTCGATTGTTTCTACCTCTGTAAATAATTTAAGGATATATTTTAGAGAAAAGGGTTTCCGTTTCTATCTCGGATCCACCAAAATGTTTATCGAAGCAGGGAGCATCGATAAATTAAATGTTCGATGGTTTCTACCTCCTTTTCGGCCTCACATAGACAGCAATAATCCACCTCATTAATCACCCATTTTATAAAAAGTGATCTGATTCTCATTACTGCCCTCATCACTTTCTTACTCATAGAAATTAATGATTTAGATCTTACTTACTTAGCTGGCTTATAATATAAGCCGAGCTTAAAAAAGATTTCCAGGCGCGTCGGTCTTGTGCGCAGCTCATCCAATTTGAAAAACCATTTTCATCTACTTGATCTTTCCATCGAATTTCTGGCCTTCCCCTTCTGCGTGAACCATAACTTGGATCGCTTTTATATGCCTTTTGAGCTGGGGCATCTTCATCCATTCTCACAACGCCAACCTGTTTTAATAGCCAACGTAGTCGCTGCATGGTTCATTCGACGGCAATATTCACCGTCGACGCAGATCGTGCCATAGATCTTCCGAAGAATTTTTCTCTCAAACACTCCAAGAGCTGCCTCATCTGTTGGTCCGAGTCTACTGGACGTCTTGCGCGTTGATACCATCAGCTTGGTCTTTTCGCCATTTACTGCCAGTCCCACTTTGACAGACTCCTTCTTAATTCGTTCAAAGGTGGCTGTTACCGCTCGCAATGTTCCACCCATTATGTCGATGTCGTCGGCGAGTAACATATGCAGTTTGGTGTACAGAGTGCCATTTCTGTTCACCTTTGCGTCTCGTATGACCTTTTCCAGCAGGATGTTGAATAAGTCACACGACAAACTGTCACCTTGTCTGAATCCTCCGAGAGGTCCTTTCCTACTTTAACTGCTGACATTGTACCAGTTAAAGTTATCCTGCATACCGTACTAATTTTGCAGGAATGCCAGACACAGACATGTCTTTAAACACCTCTGAACGGATAGGGCTGTCGAATGCGGATTTATAGTCGACGAATAGGTGGAATGTGTCGATGTGTTTTTCGTGATTTTTTTCCAGCATCTGGCGCAGAGTGAAAATCTGGTCAATGGTGGATTTGTCAGGCCTGAAGTCGCATTGGTAGCACTATTCATATAGCCAAATTGTATAGCCACCAGCTTATTTGGTGCATGCTCCTGACCAGCATCTGACCACCAGACTTGAATAGTTCGGCTGGTAACCCGTCGACACCTGGTGCTTTATTGTTCTTTTGCCGATTAATTGCTACTCTGACCTGATCTTGGCTAGGTGGCATACACTTTGCACCGTCATCTCTTATTGGTTCTGGGCTACCTTCTTCACCGCCACTATTTGATACCACAAGCTTTTCAAAATGCTCCTTCCATATACTCAACACGCTGACTGTATCTGTCACCTGGTTTCCATTTTCATCTCTACAGGAGGATGTGCCTGCGTTAAAGAATTCGGTTTGGTGTTTTACTCATTGGTAAAATTTCCGGACTTTATTCTGACTACTGAAAATCTCGATTTGCTCACGCTTACGCTTTTTTTTTTTGTTCTTTCTTCTTTTTTCTGAAAATACGTTTCTCCTCTCTCCTTTTCTCCCGATAATTCTCCATCGCATTACATGTTCCTACTGTCTGCAGGGTACCCTATATGCTGAGTTTTTCACATTAGTAGCATTATGACACTCCTGATCATACCATGGGTTTCTTGATTATTTATATCTACGCTTAGAAATTACTGGCCGCATAGATTTCGAGGTTGTTACTTTATCTTCGAGGTGGAGGTCTAACAGTGTCATCAAGTGTTAAATCAATTGACTGCGATCCACATCGACCAAGCTCATCAACTACTTCATTTCCTTTAATATTACTATGAGCTGGTAACCAACAAAGTCAATCATGAACCCTAGAGTTTATTCTCCACGATCTAATTGCTTCAAGTTCCGCTTGACTATTCAGAATTGTTAAAATTCTCAGATTGAAAAACGCTAAAATTATTATTTAGTGTATGTTAGTTCTTGAAAGGTTTTCACAGAAAACTCCCGCACTTGTGTCCTCTCCATTTTTGAATCATCTCACCCTCCCAGAACTCTCTGCTTGGTATTGTTATTTTAAATTCCTCAAAATGCAGGTGTGAGGAAATATAGTCACTTGAATTTCTATTGTGACAGAATTCATAATCTCCTATTAAGTTGAGAACATTTGCGTGCCCGTTGTGTGAAGTTCGCCAAGTCCCTATATCCTTCAACCAAAATGTGCTTCTAGTTGCCTGAAAACGAGTTAATAAATCAACGAGTTAATAAATCAAGATTTATTATCGCATTCAGAGCAGCCTGATGATTGCTTCTAGGAGCACCAGATATTACTGCCGATCTTTGTACACTATTTATTTTGGACAGTAGTGTTTTCTCTCTCAGTGCCTCCCACCTAGGACAAGACATCCATAAGTAACAATGGAGAGGACGACTGCATCGTAAAGCCAGTGTACGATGAGCGGTGACAATACCTAGCTCTTCACTATTAAGTTCTTGCAAGAGTACATTGATGTTAGACCTTTCTTTGTACTCTCCTTTACTTTCCTCTTCCACGCTGGCCCAGGATGGTGTCGAATTATTTGGGTCGTTAGAATTTTGCGAAATAGTACCAGAATTTTGGTGAATAGTACCAGTTTTGCCTTCGCGGGCTTGAAACTTAGGCCACCCTGACAAGCCTACTAGTGCAACCTGTAAACATTTTCAGCTAATCAAACTTCTACTTCGTCCATCTCGTTTATCACTAGAACCCATAGCAGGGGCGATAGCACCCCGCCTAGCGAAGTGCCTCTATTGACAAGCCTCCTTATAGAGCTATCCCCAATGTTTGCATTAATTATCCTGCATTTCAGCATAGCATAACATAAATCCAATCTTCCAAGGTAGAGGATATTCCTGTTTTAATGGGAGCTACGTGGATAGATTTCAGATTTACGTTTTTGAAAGCCCCTCCATATCGAGGAATGCCGTCAACGTGAAGTTGTCTCTCAAAATGTCCAACTACTTCGTGTAAAGCAGTGTCTACAGACTTGCCTTTGATGTAGGAGTGCTGTGAATTGCTGATTTTTTAGTTCATTGATTTTCTGATCTCATGATCTAATAAACTTTCCTAGGTTTTCCCGCAGTGGGAATTAAGGTCACCTTTATTTCTCTTCACAGACTTGGTATGAATGGTAATCTAAGATAGGCCTTGAAAATCTCCCTCAGTGCTTTTTAGAGCACTGCATTATGCAACATTGCATGTATTATACCATATGGTCCAGGAGATTTGTAGGCTTAATCGTTCATACCAGTTTTTGAAAGCTTATTATGATATGATGCTGCTAGAAAATGAGTATCCGATAAAATGCACAGAGTCTCTAAACCAGAATTAGTCCACGTGCCATAATTTATTTTAATGATACTGATGGATTTTCGGTCCTTTGATATTATTTTCCGAAATCTTGCCGCTTCATTAATTCCCTTTGTCAACTCACTAAACCATATACAAGACTCTCGCTTATCTTTCTTGATCTCATTTTGTACTCATTGAGAATCTTCTATAAGAGTCCCCATTTGTACTAAATTTATATTTGTTTGCTTTATTATATAATTTCCTTGTGTTTCTTCGTAGAGACGCAAGGTCTTTTGTCCACCAAACCGATTGTTTTTTTTTTCTTTCATCTTTGGACATCTTAGAAGAATTTTGGTAACATCATTCATAGCGTGTTCAACGCTACTGGTTGTCAGTAATTCGTATTGCTCACGAATTCCCTGTGCTGTTTTGGCATTGAATTTATCCCAATTTGATCCGAGAAGGAGCACTCTTCTGATACTTCCCTATTTTCAAGTTCAGAGCAAATTTTTAAATTGTTATCAAATATATATGGCTCCTGGATCAAGGCAATGTCGATATTTTTAGGGGAAGGCAAGGAGAACCTCCACCGATGCAGTCCCACAATGATGTACGTTTATCAAACTCCGTTACATCTGTTTGCTTCTACGATGAGGAAAGGCGGAAGTTGATACGCCCATACCCCCACATCGCCCCTTCTACTCCTCAAAAACTCCTCCGTTTTGTCCGTGGCTTATTTGGCCACAAGACAGCCATTTTTCTTAAACATAGCCCAAAAAACGTTGCAAAACTGTGCTCAAGCTAAATTAAAGATCCAAAATTGGTGGCGCGAATCCGAAGACGAGGAAATCAAATAAGCACTTCATAATATACATATATTTTAAAACACAAAAACGATAGAAATTTCTAAATCCCAATTTAGATTAGGGGAGTTTACTTGCGCAAGTCTAGAAAATGAAAAAAAAATTCTCGTACCGGCAATTTTCTGGCAATTCCTTTTGTGTATTTTGTTTGTAGTGTCATTAATTTGAAATATCAATCCAGAACATTGTCACAAATGTCAAAAAAATATTTGCCTTGTATAGACGCATGAAGCAACTTCAAAAGAGAACGATAAGAATTGCCGCAAGTAAACTCGCCTAATCTTAATCAGCACTAAGAAATTACACATTTTGATCACAAAAACTTATTTTGACATTCTCTTTCGCTTCCAAATTCTTATTACCATATGTTTACAGCAATGTAAAAAAATAGTAGACAAAATAAATTACGATCAAATACGGTGATCCAAAAATTTACAACGATCGAAATGTTTCTCTATATGAAACGGAACTCGATGACGAATTCGGTGATTTGGCCCCTGATCTAGTTCCAAGAGAGTTATTGTGAATGACGTTATTGTGAATGTTTAGAGTCAGGTTCGAAAATGAGCTACATATATCGGTCCACATTTAGTCATATATTGGCTTCCTTCTATAGGAAGGGAGTGGTTCACATCTCTACACCCCACGTTTTGTGGTTTTGAGATATGTGGAAATATCCCCTATTAAAGATGCTTTTATGTAGTATTTCTTGTGTTTTTAATCCTTCCTGTTTCGGAAGGTTGGGTCGAGATTGTTCCCATTGGAAGGAAGAATGAACTCAGGTCCATTTTTGCTTGTAACGATATCCTCGACTACAGATCCAAGATACCCACATCTATAGGATATATTTGCTCAAGATCGCAAGATGAAGACGAGGTGTAACTTGAAGGCAATAGCCGCCGGTACTGGGGAATATAGATCATGTAGCGTCATTTTGTTCTTAATTACTTCTTCAATAATTATTATTTTTTAGGGAAGTACTCCCATAGTCTGATATATTTATTTATGATCATCCACCCTCCCTCTATTCGCTACCAATTATATTATACTGATTTATCGGGATTTATCGTTTCGTAAAAAAACAACATCGTAAGTAAAAAAACATTATAGAAATTGAAAAAGTTTGGCATTAACTCAGAGTATCGTCACCATATTGGACACATTCGGGATAAATTGCTATATTGATAATCATATACATGTATACCAGAGCCAATGCGCAATCCATTTCGTTTTCAGTCTTTACGCTAAAGTGCAAGAAATTTCCGCCCAACGTGTTAGTGATGGCGTTAAATGACAGCGATTGCGCCCACATTGTCACTATCGTTTAGGTGTTGAGGCGCAATGATATGCTGTCATCTTCTTAAGCTGTCATTTCCTGCCATGGCAATAATTCAAAATTTACAAATAAACACTTACCTACATTCGCATGTAATATTCGTACATACATACATATGTCTGTGCGTATGTACTTACTCTAATGTTTGAATTCACAATTTAATGGTGTTATGGAACTGATAGCATTTCACGCCTGTTTTGATATTTTGAATCGAAATGCATTCAACCAAGTGCAATGGTACAAGTTAATGGCGAAGAGTTTTTGAATAAACCTCCATCCAACTCATGGTTATGGATTATGCATGTTAGCACGTATGTATGTACGATTTAAAGGATTTCAAATGTATTCGAAATGCATTCAAATGCGTAATTTATGTGGGTTTTAACGACTTTGGTAAGGTGTGACATTCATGTCGATATTTATGACAACTTATCACACCTCATTTCCACGTTAACGGATTTACTATTCAAATATTTATATTTGACCATGTACTTAAAAACACTATGAAAAACGGATTTAAAATACATAAATAATACACATCACGAAAGACAATTTCTTCCAATACATTCCTTAGAAACTAATATTGGCAAAACATTTACTGTTTTCCCAAAAAGATTTTATATTCACAGATAACGTAAAATTCAGCACAGTGGTGTAGAAAATTATTGTAAAAATAAACAAGTGAAAAAATCGTTCAATTCGGTCCGGCCGAACTTTTTATACACTCCATGTCACGGCAATTCGGTTAAAAAAGTGCCGTTATCTGTGACCTTCTTCGAAACTTGCGCCAATTTAGTTTTTAGTATGAATATATTCTTCCTAAAGCGTGGCCAAACGTCCAAAAATATCAAAATTTGGGAGGTACAGTTATATGGAAGCTACCATACCACCCTGAGGTACAGGGTATTATGTCTTTGTGCATCTGATATAATCAGGGTGCGGAAAATGATTAAAATACACTCTTTCTCACAAAAGCTCACGGCGAGAATTCGAACAAGCATTAGCAATCTCCAGCAAATGTTCACATTGTACAAAAAATTCACGAACGATAAAATTTCGCTGCTAGCGTCGTCGATTCCTTCTTTAGCGAGCATTTGTCGCTGAAGAGGATTCTTTTGAAAAACTCAAAGAAACAAAGGTTCGCGAGCGCTGTGTGTGGAATACCAAAACACATGCCCAACATCTGTTGAGTTCACAAACGTTTGTTGTTATTCTTGTTGCTGTTTTAAGAATTCGCGAATATTTGTTTTCATTAGTGAGCGAATGTCGGAAAGAATTTAAACCGCCAAACGAACAGGAGATCGTTGTTGTGTTCTCTCTCGTTTGTTATGTGCTTGCTAAACATTCGTTTGGTAAAGAATTTATGTCGATAAATTCATTCGTAAAATGAGCCCAAAAGGAAAAAGAACGTTTTTTAAATCACTCGCGAACGAATTTTGCGCACCCTGAATTTAATGTAAATGGTACACCAATGCCCCTATATAGCTTTTGATTTGCACGAAATTTAGCATACGGTTAAGTCTGGAATGAAATCGGTTCAAATTTAGATATAGCTCCCATACATATTTTCGTCCGATTTAATGTAAATGGTGCCCCAAAATCCCTATATATCTTTCGATTTGCACGAAATTCGGCATAGCGTACTGAATAACTTCTAGAATTATGTATGTTAAGTTTCGTGAAAATCAGTTCCGATTTAGATATAGCTCCCATATATATTTTTGTCCGATTTAATGTAAATGGTGTAACAAAATCCCTATATTTTGCTCCAAAATGGCATAGCGTACTGTGTATCAAGTTTGATTTAAGGAAAAAAAATTTTGACCCCGAGAATGGGGGGTCCCCTTAAATCGATTTACATAAATTTGTCCTATTGTACGCCAACGACTATAAATCGGACCGAATGAAATAGCATTTGGCATGGGCTGCAGAATGACATATGTATGGATTAATGTTAGATAAATGTTACATATTTAATTTCGTTCGATTTCATGCCAATGTTCCTTCCAAAAGACGACTTCTGTTAAGATACATATGTAGAATATAACAAAGTGGCGAAGGGATCATATAGTCGAGCCAGTCCGACTTTACTTCGCTCCTTACTGGTTTTTATTTGAAAAATTGATTCATTCTCCAAGAAAACAAAACCAGTAAGGAAAGCAGTAAAGTCGGAC
Source organism: Musca vetustissima (assembly GCF_032173495.1). NCBI lineage: Eukaryota > Metazoa > Arthropoda > Insecta > Diptera > Muscidae > Musca > Musca vetustissima. Next base: position 238,247 of record NW_026883455.1, read on the forward strand.
TGGCTCGACTATATGATCCCTTCACCACTTTGGGTATATTCTACGTATCCTAAAAGGCGTCGCATTTTCGAAGGAACATTGACATGAAATTGAACGAACGAACTGAATTTGTGATCTTTATATTTAAACCGGCTGATATCAACCTATGCACTGTTTAAAATTTAATCTCAATCAGACACCCATTGATTATTTGGTAACATGAATATGAATAAATCAAAATTATATATGGAAGTTATGCTATACCTACATCTGAACCGATTTCAAGGAAAATTGCCAGCGATTAATTTATATTAACTTCTGTACGTTGTGTCAATCGGCCTAGCTATGGATCTTTAGTGCACCATTTACTTAAAATCTGACGAAAAAAAAACTGAACCGATTTTCATGAAATGTTGCACACATCATTCTATACTTAATTCAGTACGATATAACACAATCGAAAGATATATGGGGACATTGGTGCACCATTTACCTAAAATCGGACGAAATTATATATGGGAGCCATATCTAAATCTGAACCGATATTTACGAAATTTAGCACACATCGTTCTATACTTAATTCAGTACGATGTGCCAAAATTCGTGCAAATCGAAAGATATATAGGGACTTTGGTGCACCATTTACCTAAGATCGGACGAAAATATATATGGGAGCTATATCTAAATCTGAACCGATTTTCTCGAAATTTGGCACACATCATTCTGCACTAAATTCAGTACTCTATGCCAAATTTCATGCCATTCGAATGATATATAGGGACATTGGTGCACCATTTACCTTAAATCGGACGAAACTATATACGGGAGCTATATCAAAATCTGAACCGATTTTCTCGAAATTTGGCATGCATCATTCTGGACCTAATTCAGTACTCTGTGCCAAATTTCGTGCAAATCGAAAGATATGGAATGACTTTGGTGCCCCATGTACCTTAAATCGGACGAAAATATATATGGGAGCTATATTTAAATCTGAACCGATTTTTCCCAATTTCAATAGGGTTCGTCCTTGGGCCAAATAAGTTACTTGTGCCAAATTTCATCCAAATCGGATTATAAATGCGACCTGTACTTTGTTTACAATTTAACATCTACAGACGGACAGACGGGCGGACGGACGGACATGCGTAAATCGACTCAGAAAGTGATTCTATACATATTCTCTAAATGAACCATGTGTCTATCTCTTTTCCGTTTGCCTGTTACAAACATATGCACAAAGACATAATACCCTGTACCACAGTGTGGTGAAGGGTATAAAAACAACTATGCATCATCACTCCTACTATCATGGTCAACAAAACCCTAACTAGCATTCAACTCAAATTATGCAAGACAATTATTTAAGCCTGAAGTTCCGAGGGAAATCATTGGAACAGTGGATACTATCACGGTTCCAATGATTTTCCTCGGCCCAAATCAGATTAACTCCTTTAATAATTTTACCTGGGCAGTATATCCGCTGTCCTCACGATTTTGTAAGCCCTTCTAAAAGTAGTGACCTTTTCTGCAAATTATGGACACAATATGACGTATGATCCCTATTTCCCCTTGTGGTGTAAATGATATAGATCTACATTGTAAAAATTCCGGCCAGATGAATTCTGAGGTTTATTTTTGAGCGATAGATATCTCTCGGTATAACTGGAACCAGTTAGTGCTTAATTTTTGTCAAGAGAGTTCGTTTGTCAAGCGCCTGCCACCATACAAGTAATGGTGGGCAAAATTGTTAATCAGAAATGAAAACATGGATTATTCATCGGAATTTAATTAATTTAACGTTATTTAATAAATAATATCCATTTAATAAATAATATCCATGAAAGTGTAAAAAACTACTTCATTACAAACATTTGGGAAAAGTCGTCGTTAATGTTTATTTTCGTTTTAACAACAAAAAATTTACGCTGGTGTGCATGGCTGCCCAACTTTGATATAAGACATCCGTAAGTTAGTATAAAGAGAAACACCGTTGAGTCTTCTTATGGAGCTTTTGCAAGTTCTATTCGACTTAGTGTGCTTCTATACATTCCATTTCCAAGTTTGTGGACAAGGATTGTTCCAAGGTATTTAACTACTAAGGAAAGAGAATGAGGTGGGAATTTGGGTCTTATATCTTGGGTCTTATATATTCGTTCGAACATTAACAGGATCTCATTTATAAGCACGGGCTACAACGTTGGTCAGACGTTTCCACGACAGAGGGGTCTATGATCCGAAACGACACGAGTCTTGCTCGGCCAACGTCTGTCACCTCGAACCATTGTCTAAAAACTACTACTGATAGTTTCGTCAGAAAGGAAAATACACCTCTTCCTTATGGGCAATAATCCCTGCAAGCATTTGGAAGTGAGTTTCTGACTCCATCTCCAAATAATTATCTACTTCGACACTTCTTTTTCACAATTTTACAATAACAAATGAATTGTTATCCAATTTCTATCGTCTTTAGTAACTACTTAGTTAAATTAAAGAAGATGGAAATTCGATAGCTTCGTCGTTGTATAAATATTTGTCATTGAATAACAATTTTTGGATATTACTGAATTTTCATTATAAAAAATCTTCGGCCTGAAACATTTTTGATTGCTGTATCAAATAATATAGAAAGATGCGGAAACTCTCCCTGCGGACAGCTCCCCTTAAATTCAATAATGGGCACAAATAATAAAGGTATATTTTACAATACAAACTGCAAACATGAATTCTGAAATATATATATTTTATTCTGAAAATGTAATATACTTAGATCATACCAATAGTCAGCAAATGATTTATCATGAAATGTCAACCATTAAACAAGGTAATTTGAGTTGTATTATTATTATTAATTGATCAGTTGATTTAACTATATAATTTTTTAAAAGCCGCTGCCGGCGATTATCAGTACATAAAACGGTCAAATTGATTAATAATCATTTTTTATGTTTAACCAGTAAGGAAAGTACTAAAGTCGGACTGGCCGACTATATGATACCGCGTTTTGTTATAAATCTATATCTGAACCGATTTTAGGGAAACTTGTCAGAGACTAATTTATATAACATCAGTACGTTGTGTCAATCGGCCTAGCTATGGATCCTTTCACGAAGCTTAGCAACATCATTCTAGACTTAATTCAGTACCCTATACCAACATTCGTGCAAATCGAAAGATATATAGGGTCTTTGGTGCACCAATTACCTTAAATCGGATGAAAATACATATGGGAGCTATATCTAAATCTGAACCGATTTTAACTAAACTTTGCACATATCATTCTAGACTTAATTTAGTTCGTTGTGCCAAATTTCGTGCAAATCGAAAGATATATAGGGACTTTGGGACTTTGGTTTACAATTTAACATAACATAATACCCTTTACCACAGTGTTGTGAAGGGTATACAAATTCAATTAAAAACTAAAGCAATTTTTATGCAATACTTACATATAATTTTCTTAAATCTTAAATATGTTAAAAGTCGGAGTGTTTATGAGCATCAAATTGAAATAAAAAGTCTAAAAGAAACCATGGAAATATTTTTAAAGGAAACTAACAAAAATCAAATGGCCACACAGATGTTAATCACTTACGGAGCAAGTAATCACTCTAAAGAATGAGATAAGACATTCCATATTGCCCACTTCCTTAGAAAAAGAATTGCAATTGTTGCCATAGCTGCCATTTTATGTTTTCGACGATTTTAAAAATGTTGATGCAAAACTTCTAAAAGAAGTTGAAGTTCGGGATCAATTGGTAATAATATATAACTTTTATCATAATTTCTGCCACCGTTCTAAATACAATTTTTTTACAGAAATTATTAATAAATCGTGTTTGGGGGAAGAGAAATGTCATCATTTGTTAAATCAGCAATTAATGCTGTTATAAGTGATCAATAAGCAATTGAAATAACATGGCGTGGAACTGTAAAAAAACCCAGATTTCAGCGGTTTAACACATATACTATAATAAGAGGCAAGTCAGCTTACTTTTGTGTTGATTTTACAGATATGTGCCATCTTAAATTTTCCCAGACGTCGTTGTTGTACCTAAACAAAGTTTATCAACAACATTTTTTACACGCTCGGGATAGAATACACAAAAAACAACCGAAGACTGTAAATTAATAAAATTGTTGAAAAATTAACTATTATTATAAATTAACTAAATGTTTTTAGCATTGCTTAGTATTAACCTTAACTTCAATTTTATGTTTGTTTAGCGTTAAATGTTCAAATTTTTATGCATAATATACGTTACTCATTATTATTGCAATTACTCATTCATACAAGAATTTTATTTCCTTTGGGTATCAAACAAAATACCGTTAATGAAGAAATGAAGCACGCATTCGTCACATCGTAAACGTATCTTCTTAGTGAAAGTTGAAAGTAACTAAGGCGATAATATTTAAGGTAACAAAACAGTGTCATTTTGGAGTGTCGCTTTATTAACTTCAAATTGGGACGAAGAAGATACTTTTTAAAGGTAACGAGTACGTGGTTCATTTCTTCCCAAACGGTATAACTTATTTGTTAAAAATACGATATCGCCTACGAGTGTTTTCATCGTCTGGTAGTAACTTTTTGGATATTTTTTGGATAGAAAATGCTTGCTGGGAATGTCAGAATAAATGAAAACAAGTGCAACAAGTCGTTCTGTTCATTTGACATATTTTAAACATTTTACCAAAAACGCGAAAAATGAATGAATTGTCAGATTTTCTTTTCAAAATCGAGTTGGGGATATGATTTACATGTTGATTCATTCACAAATCATACATTTCTTTTACAAATGTTGCAAAATTCGTGTTCAATCAAATCGATTTTCGAATATTTTTTGTTATATTTTGCAAAACATTATACACACAGACAAACATTTTGTACATGACTTTGGCATAACAAACTACAGTATGAAAAAATTTTAATTTATAAGTTGCTATGGCCTAACTCTTTACTATTTATGCAATTTCTCTTTTCTTTATTGAATTGTAACATAATCCAATTGTAAATTAAATATTGTAAATATTTAATTGTAAATTAATCCAATTAACCAGTGAGCGGAGCAGTATAGTCGGACGGGGCCGACCATACGATACCCTACACAACTACCACGGAACTCAAATTTTCTGCGGATGTTTATTCCGAGCCAGGGCAATATTTCGTGATATTGGCATCCTCTTGCCCGATTAGAGGTAAACAGCACCTCTTCCTCACACTGACATATTTTCCGAATATTACGAGTATTCAGTACAGCTATTGTCCAGATTCCCTTCACCGTGGGTTGTGTTGTGATGTTCGGCTTTCATTTGTGGTCTATTATCGACTCGAAAATAACACAAAAAATTAAGTTTTCGGTCCACTTCATTCCAAAATTATTATCTGATCATCACCGAAAATTATAGGCGTTTTTCTTTACCATAACTGGAACCTTATGGAACATTTCAAAGCGATCAGCGCTATAGTTCCGCTCTCTAGAGTGATAATGGGTTAATAAATAATAAACGGATACGGAGATACCTGTAAATATTTAGGTGTAACTTCCACATCCGAGCACATACAACAATATAATTGGTATTAATTTAAAGATCAACCACTCCTCTTGGATATAATATCAACTTCTCGGGTCTATGTCATTCAGGGGTAAATATATACCCTATAGAATACAAATTTTGTCATTTTTCACACAAAAGTCAGGGTCCATTTGACCCGCTAAATATTGACCAATCTTTATCAAAACAGGCATGCTTATTCTTTCGCCGATCCCCTACTCCATGCAAAATTTCACGATGTTCGGGCCATTATTGCGGCCTCTGGAGCGACCAGAAAAACCGACAAAAATTTAGTATTTGGTCCATTTCATCCCCTAAATATTAACCGATCTTTCCCAAAAACAATAGGGGGCTTCATTGGCCAGAACCCATCCTACATGCAAAATTTCGTGAAGATTGGTCCGTAACTGTGGCCTGTATCGTGTTTACAAATTATAATGGACAGACGGACGGACGGACACACATGTCTAGATCGACTCAGCTAGTCGAGATATGACGATCGGTATACTTAAAGGTGGGTCTAGGACCAATATTTCGCGGCGTTACAAACTTTTGGGGCTGCACAAAGCTATAATACCCTGACAACATAGTTGTGTAGGGTATAAATATTTCTAACGACAAATTTTAAAACTATGTGAATTTAACGTACACTTTATGCCCATCACGTTAAATGTTATTACTTCATTGTACATTTTTCAAGAAGAAGCATGCCTTCTTTTTTTTTAGTTATCAACTGTTTTTGTCTTATTCCTCTCCTGTTATTCGTAAACATCTTTGTTTTCATCTCGTTTGCTTTACTCAGCAATTCGTAACAAATGCAGTTCAGTCGCTCTTCTTTTCTGTTAATCGTTCAATTCAACTGGTGAGCTAAACAACTCCGGGAAGAAGAAGCATTTTGTTTATAATTATTTATTTTTCCTGCATTTGTAAAATGTTTTCAAAGGAGATATGAGCAATACAATAGATAAAGTTCGAATACTATTAGTGGGTGATTCAGGTATGTTCAGAATTGTTAACTTCCGAAAAAAGATGACAAACTGAAAGTCATATTTGTTCCAAAACATGTTCCTGTATTGATAGCTCTTTAGTACAAATTGTTCTTTTCTTTTTTAGGTGTTGGGAAAACATGCCTTACCCATTTGATAGCCCATGGTGAAAGTCTCAGTCGTCCTGGTTGGACCGTAGGCTGCAATATTGAAGTTAAGCTACACGAATATAAAGAGGGTACACCACAACAAAAACCCTACTTCATTGAACTATTCGATGTTGGTGGTTCACTGAGTCATAAAAATTCTCGTAGTGTTTTCTATGCACCCACCGATGGTATTATTCTCGTACATGATTTAACAAATCGTAAAAGTCATAATAATTTACGTGATTGGCTATACGAAATATTGAGTAAAGAGGGTAAAGATACATATAAGCCTGGCAGTAATCCTAGTAGTAGCCACAAACCATTAAATGATGAACAGAATGCATTTGACCCGGAGGAGTTTGTGGGAGCAGCCCAAATACCCATACTGGTAATGGGTACAAAATTGGATTTGGTCGATGAGCGGAGACAGCCGAAAACTGTGCAGAAGGCAGGCGGCATAGGTAAAAGTAAATGCAAGTTGTATATATATTTATATATTATTGTAATTTTGTAGTTCTTTGTTATTGCTTTGGAAAAGTGTTCTTCGACGTACCACCTGATGTATAGGGAAATGGAATATTTCGAATTGACAGTTCATAGCGCTCCTTTCAAAGAACCCATTCTTTCCGCTATATGGAATTCCAAAGTAAAAACGTCGATATATTTGGCCTAACTTATGGAGAATGCCTCGATTTTTTTATAGCCTAAAAAAGAAATACAAAATTACAGATACTTCGGTTTAAAAATCCTGAAGTGGTAAAATATGAACCTATATCGAAAATTTTGTGCAAGGACGTGTTTTCCACACCAAGAACAGGGAATGCTCATGTTTATACCCTTCACCACACTGTGGTACAGGGTATTATGTCTTTGTGCATATGTTTGTAACAGGCAAAAATAATCGAGATAGACCCATGGTTCCTTCTGAGAATATGCATAGAATCACTTCCTGAGTCGATTTATGCATATCCGTCTGTCCGTCCGTCCATGTATTTTTGTTAACAAAGTACAGGTCGCATTCATTGAGCGCGTTTTTTAACTGAATTCGCTGAAATTTGGTACTTTGAGTTCTTATTGGGTAGCAAATCTCCCTACCAAAAATTATAAATAAAGGTCAATTTTTCCGGATAGCCCTCATATAAGATTACCCCCAATTTTCGGTATTTTGGGGGTTTTGATCGCATTTTCCGACCGAATTCGCTGAAATTTGGTACTTTGTGTTCTTATTGGGTAGCAAATCTCCCTACCAAAAATTATAAATAACGGTCCATTTTTTCGCATAGCCCCCATATAAGGGTACCCCCAAATTTTCGGTATTTTGAGGTTCTTGAGCGCGTTTTTAAACTGAATTCGCAGAAATTTGGTACTTTGAGTTCTTATTGGGTAGCAAATCTCCCTACCAAAAATTATAAATAAAGGTCCATTTTTTCGGATAGCCCCCATATAAGATTACCCCCAATTTTCGGTATTTTGGGGGTTTTGATCGCATTTTTCGACCGAATTCGCTGAAATTTGGTACTTTGTGTTCTTATTGGGTAGCAAATCAAACCAAACATTATAAATAAAGGTAAATTTTTTCAGAAAGCTCCCATATAAGGGCACCCCCAATTTTCGGTATTTTCGGGTTTTTGGGCTCGTTTTATAACTGAATTCGCTGAAATTTTGTACATTGGGTTCTTATTGGGTACCAAATTACTCCACTAAAAATTATAAATATAGGTCCAGTTTTTCTGGTAGTCCCCATATAACGGTACCCCAAAATTTTTGGTATTTTGGGGGTTCTGATCGGATTTTTCGACCAAATTGACTGTAATTTAGTACGTCGAGTTCTTATTAGGTAGCACATCTCTCCACTATAAATTATAAATATTGGTCAATTTTTTCTGGTAGCCCCCAGGTTTTGAGGTTCTTAAACCAAATTCTATTTTCTGGTACAGGGTAGTATGTTTTTGTGCATATGTTTGTAACATGCAAAAATAATCGAGATAGACCCATGGTTCCTTTTGAGAATATGCATAGAATCACTTTTTGAGTCGATTTAAGCACGAAATTTGGCACAGCGTAGCAAATTAGGTCTAGAATGATGTGTGTAGTTTTCCTGAAAATCGGTTCAGATTTATATATAGCTCCCACATATACTTTCGTTAGATTTAATGTAAATGGTGCACCAAAGTCCCTATATATCTTTCGATTTGCACGAAATTTGGCCCTGCGTAACAAATTAGGTCTAGAATGATGTGTGTTAAGTTTCCTGAAATCGGTTCAGATTTAGATATAGCTTCTATATCTGACCAAATGAACAATTTAGTATCGGTTGCAGAATGACGTGTTTATGGTTCCAATTTCATTTTACTGGTCCTTTAAAAATGCGACTTCTGTTAGGATTCATCTGTTCAAAGTGGTGAAGGGTATCATATAGTCGGCCCCGTCCGACTTTACTACTTTCCTTACTTGTTTTCGGTTGGAAATGCGGTTAATCTTGATTTCAATAGACATAAGGACATTCCTAAGTAGACATATAATTTAATTCTTATTTACTTCATGGGGTTTCGTATATTTCGATGGTTTGAAAACCGAATGAAAAATAAAATATTAAGCGCAAGAGAAATAAGACGGCAAATCTAAAATTTGACGTGCACTGATTTAATCAGCTTTGGTACCCTACATATCGAGAAGTATAAATTTCCCTAAAAAATGTTAGAGGCGGAATGAAAAGAGTTTTCATAAAACGTGCAATTAAAGGAAATTGTTCGTACGAATGCCTTGAGGTCATTACCTCAAACTAGCATTTGATTATTATTATGATTCGCACCCGCTCCAGACCTAGAATTTCTGTCGCATACCAATATAAATATATTAAGGAGGTCTGGCATTCGCGTTCCATCTTCTTAGAATACGTCAATAGGGTTTCAATAAATATTGTTACAACCTACACAACTGTGTTGTAAGGGTATTAGAGCTTTGTCACGCCACGATCTAGCCATGTGTGTCCGTTCGTTTGTCCATTATAATTTGTAAACACGATACAGGCCACAGTTATGGACTAATTGCCACGAAATGTTGCATGTAGAACAGGTTCTAACCAAAGGAGACCCCTACTGTTTTTGGTAATGATCCGTTAATTTTAAGAGGATTATGATCCAAACATCACCAAATTTTATACGCGGGATGGAGTCTGGCCAGGAATATACATGGTTATTTTCAGGAGAATCGGTTCATATTTAGTGGGTCAAATGAACGCAGACTTTTAGGTGAAATGGCGTATATATTTACTCCTGAAGGACATAGACTCGGACATAGACTTGATATATCCGAGAGGAGTGGTTGACCTGTAATTTCACATTGTATTGCCGTATGTACTCGGATGCGAGAGTCATACATAAAACTTTACAGGTGTGTACGTATTCTGGTATTGTTCAGTATTACCATTATACCGCTAGAGCGCAGAAATGTCGAGATGATGGTTAAGAAATGTTACATAAAGTTCAGGTTATGGCCAAGGACGACGCCTAGAGGAACGGTTACGATAACTTGTTTGTATATCTTGACCGCTCTAAGGCCACAATTATAAGTCGGACATTACAACACAGCTCAAGGCAAAGGGAATCTGGCCAACAAATTAGGAGGACTGTTTTCATAATATTCGGAAAATAGGCCTGGGTAAGAAAGAGGAGCTTCTGACCTTTAATCTGTCAAGAGGGTTCAAATATCGTGAACTATTGCCGGGCTCGGAATATAGATCCATAGAAAGAATAGAGTAGTTGTGTAGAGTATCATACGGCCGGCTCCGTCCGACTGTACTGCTCCGCTCACTAGTTCAATCTTATCATTTTGCGTCTACAGATTTTGGTTAGACTAGAACAAGCCCAAATATTACGTCCAATGCCCACACACTTCATCATAGAAGTCATACGCTTTATTTTGTATTGTACCAGGTTCACTCAATTGTTTAAACATTTACATCCTGTACACTTTCCAGATTTCAGAACGGCTACTAAAACTACTAGATGCCACAGACCTTTTTATTTGGACGACCAATTATATTAAGATATACTAAGATATTAAAAAAATATTTTGCCGCTTTTATTATCAAGATGTAACGTCAAGAACTTTGCAAAGATAATAACCGGCACGAATTGTGTATTCTCTATGGCTATCTCGTTTAGAGATAAAGACTCGAACTACTTCAAATCAGAAATAAAACAATAAAACCAACAACATTTCAAATATAAAATGACTTGGAATATTTTTAAAAAGTGATTTGTAATTGCTTAATATTGGACTTTGAAGAATTTGGAATATGTAAATATTTTCTTATCTAATTTCATAATTCATCTTTCATTATAGCTGAACAATGTGGAGCAGAAGAAATATGGCTTAATTGCCGCGATCCCAGAAGTATATCGGCGGGTACAACAGATGCTGTGAAGCTATCACGATTTTTCGATCGGGTCATAGAAAAGAAACAACAGACACGTGATACAGGATTTTATGGTAGTGGCATAACTGATAGGCGACGTTACAATACAGCCTCTACAATGCCTTACAATATGACCAATATTACAACAGCCGGAAATGCAACGAAAACAAACTCACCCACACAAACGGGAAATATACTAATGGAACCAAATGTTTTATAATTAATAAATAAAAAACCTATTTTACTACTACTTTATAAAGGAATTATATTCCATTCTTTATTTCAGTTTCAACATTTTACAAATGCTTTGAAAATTCATGCATGTATAATACAACACAATCTTAGCCTGGTGGCCATTGCATTTGGCGACCACCCAAGAAATGTAAATGCAAATGATACACCGACTGGGCACCATCTTTGCCGTTGTTAATGACAACACGATAACCATTCTCTAAACCCAAATCCTTGGCAACCTTGCTGCCGACCAACATTAAATGACCCAACAAACTTTCATCTTCCTCACTGGCTTTGGACAACATTACAATTGGTTTACGTGGTATGACCAAGAAGTGGGTTGGTGCCTGAGCATTAATATCGTGGAAGGCCACACATTTATCATCTTCATAAATGAAATTGCAGGGAATTTCTTTGCGAAGAATTTTCCCAAAGATAGTGTCCTCTGTCGGCGCAGCCGATTGGGCCTTTTCTACTTCAGAAGACATAACCCTAAAATTGTTAGGAGTCTTCAAACTGCAAAATAGAATATAAATGGAAATATGTTAATTTGCAATTAATGTTAACTGTTATTTGGTAAAATGTAGGTTTTATCCTTACCAAGTGTTCCTTAAAATTAACCGGCTTCGAGATAGCAAACTCAATAAACTCATCTGTCAAATTGTTCTAGATTTGCGTATTGTAGTCGTTTGATAGTTATTGTCAGTGATGTCAATTTGGCGTTAGGGAAAATCGCTAAATTAAATAGTAAACTTTTGGGGAATGATTCCGTCCATAAATTTACTTTTTTATGAAAAATATTTATAAAACAATGCCACAAACATAATATTGAGAAGAACTCATAACGTTTCCTTCAATTTTTCCAGTTTTTATTCATACTTTAAGAACATTTCAAGTAAATGCAACAACTGTATCAAAGTTCTTGGTATAGTCATAACAGTTGACTTTATAATAAATTTTTTAAATAATAAAGATTATCGCCATTATACATTTTGCATGATATAGTTGAATTCACACTATTAAAGGAATCTCATGAGTGGCTAAAATGATTTTTAGTTAAATAACAAATATAAATACCAAATTATTTTAAATAAAAATTTGGTATTTTTTACTTTTGTAATCAATTGTGAGTGTGTGTATATATGTAAATAAAAAACAGCTGACAATCATTTGGAATTATCTCAAAGCCGGTGTAAATAGCCTAAATTTATTTTTAGGATTTCGTAAATCCACATCATATAAAGTACCCTATTCACAATTATTTGCTTATGGTGTTTTTACACGATATGTATTTTACATATGTGCTGTCACTTATTTCATCCATATGTAATTCCTTATGTGTGTCAAAATTAAACGGCATATACATTAGAACTTTTTACCGGGTTAACCTACTTTATGAGGATTTATTTGACATATATGCAAAGGAATTAACAATTTAAACCCACTGGGTTAACGAAATCCGGTTAAATGTAAACGTACTGTTAGCTGCGTACACAAAACATTTATTTTTGTGTTCAAATCGGCATATGTATTTTACATATGACATAACCTATAAACAAAAAAATCACTTTTATTTTTTCTTAAATCAACATATTTTTTTATTAAACACCTACAAACGAAATAATAGTTTGTAATTGTTGCCTTTTCTTTGACTTGCAATGGAAATATTTTCTTCCAACAATGTGTTTCATTCAAACAGCTGATTTCCTCATGTTTCACATACGAAAATAGAACGCGTCCTATTCGGAAAAAAATACATATGTAATTGCATATCGTTTTGACACATTGAAATTTCCGTATGTTTCACATGACGAGTTCGATTTCCATATGCAAAAAAGTGACAGCACATATGTAAAATACATATCGTGTAAAAACACTATTACTAGCGAAGTGCCCCTACTTCTTATGTAGAAAGGAAATAAAAAAAAAAAAAATTAATAATATCTTAAATGGAAATCGTGAATACTGTATAATTTGTTCTACTATAATTCTCTATTCCTACATCTAATATCAAGTTTTCTACCATTTAGTACCAGAATTTCAAGGATATACCTACAGCTTCCACATTTAGCACCATTCAGCACTTTTGGAACGCATAAGTGCACCCCTACACTTCAACATTAATCTAAATTCCAAATATCAGGATTCCAGCTCTATCCATTCACCCAAATCCAAATTGTACCAAATTTAGTACCATTTAGTACTTTTCATACTCATAAGAAAGAATTTCTAAAACTACATCAATCCTACACTTTAACAGCAATCTTAATTCCACCAAAGTCCAAATTGTATCAAATGTACATCAATCTTGCTTTCAAATAGTAATAGTAAGTCCAAATTTAAGAATTCCAGCCTATCTATTCGCAAAAATCCAAATTGTACCAGATTCGGTTCCATTTTGTACATTTCGTACCCGTATTCCAAAACTATCTCTATCCTAAACGACATATACATTAGAACTTTTTACCGGGTTAACCTAATTTATGAAGATTTTTTTGACATATATGCGAAGGAATTGACACTTGAAAACCACAGGGTTAACTAAATCCGGTTAAATGTAAACGTACTACTACACTCCGACAGTAACGTGCAACTACCAGGATTCCAGTTCTACCCCTTCAGCAAAATCTGATATGTACTAAATTTAGTACATTTTCCAAAACTACCTCAGGCTTATACTCCAATAATAATCTTAAACGGCATTTACATTATGAGGATTTATTTGACATTTAACAATGGAATTGACAATTATAACCCACTGGGTTAACGATAATGTAAATGTACCATTAAGTTCACATTTAAGTTTTCCATCTTTAACGGTAATATAAATTCCAAATTTCAAAATCCAACTCTATCATATCACCCAAATGCAAATTGTACCAAATTTAGTACCATTTAGCACCTTTTGTACCCTATAAGTACGAATTTTCAAAACTACCTCAACCTTGCAAAACTTTTAGGATCCCAGCTCTATCCTTCACACAAAATCAAGATGTACCATATTTAGTACTTTTTGTACCCTCAATTGTATACTCCAACAGTAATTAGTGCCACTTAGTACTTTTCGTAAAATAAGCACGATTTCTTAAAACTACCCCAATCCTGTACTCCAATAATAATCCTAATTCCTATTTTCAGGATACCATCTATACGCTCCACTAAGTGCAAATAGTACCAAATTTAGTACCATTTAGTACTTTTCATACAGAAAAGTACGAATTTCTAAATCCAATTTCATACATCAACACCACTTCGCAACCTATATTCCAGATAAAATTTTAAGATTCTATCAATATGAATGAAATTAGAACTAAATTTAGTAAAGTTTAGTATTTTTCGTACACATATAGTTCGATTTTCCAAAAACTCTTTAATATTTTCTATCAGTGTCCCTACATTCTACATTTCAGAATTCTATCTCTTCCCGTTTACCTTATATAAAGAGTGCCATATTTAGTACATTTTAGTACTATTCGTACCCTTCTATTTTGAATTTCCAAAAACCCAGCCTTATCTCACGCCTACACACCAACAACAAGCCACACTCAAAATTTCAAGCTTTAACTTCAGCCGTTTCGTCTGGGCGTTGATCTGTCAGCCACTCACGTATGGTGTTTTTACACGATATGTATTTTACGTATGTGCTGTCCGTATGTTCCACATGGCGAGTTCGATTTCCATATGTAAATAAAGTGACAGCGCATATGTAAAATACATATCGGGTAAAAACACCAATAAACACCAAGCTCTTTTATGTATTAAGATAAAATTCTCCTGTGTGTGAACAAATACTAATTTTGGTCATCTCTCCTATTACATAGCCAAACAATATCCAACGATCTGGCAACCCTCGGAACATACGAAGAAAAATTAAAACGCAATAGAGAAAAAGTAATCGAATAATCAGTATTTGTGCAGTTAGATATGCAAAAAAATATACAATAATAAATAAACAAAAATTCTAGAGAATTTCTTGCGGGATATATGCAAAATAATTGGAGGACGACGTAAAAAATAAATAGATTCAACAACAATATATAAACAAATAAAACGAAGAAGATAAATCACAATGGGTCAGGATTGGCAGCATGACTTTATCGAAATAAAGAAGCGGGGTATGCATTTGTTGGCCACAGGTAAATGGGCCGATTGTCGTTTTTTGGTGGGAACAGCACCGAATCAAAAAATCATAGGTGGCCACAAGCTTATCCTGGCAATGGCCTCCCCAGTGTTTGAGACAATGTTCTATGGACATTTGGCGGATAAAGATGATCCAATTGTTATACCCGATGTACAGCCGGATGCATTTGAGGCAATGCTGGAGTATATCTATTCGGATAATATTAATATATCCTCTTTTGACAAGGCATGCGAGCTATGCTATGTGGCCAAGAAGTACATGTTGCCATATGTGGTGGAGCAATGCACGCAATATTTGTGGGCTGATTTGAGTCCGAAAAATGCCTGTAGGGCATATGAGTTTGCTAAACTTTTCGATGAGCCTCGTCTAATGCAGAGCAGTATGGAGGTAAGTCCCTATGAGGAAAACATTCCTATACTCGATAATCATCGTGTCATTTATTTCAGTTAATTGCTGGTAATACACGAGAAGTCTTGGAAGATCCCAGTTTCTTGGATATTGAAGTGTCCACATTGATGGCAATTTTGGATCAGGATAAATTAAACATTGATTCGGAATTGGACCTTTTCAATGCCTTGTTGCGTTTTGCCAACGAGCGGAGTATGCTGCGGGATGATAGTGTTCCAAATCTCCCAACGCAAAATAATCCAAATAATTCGATAAACGGTGGCATGGGTTTAATACCGGTAGAGGAGATTAAAATGGAACCGGATGTTAATGCCATGATGCAGGGCCACGAGGAGGAGTTTAACGAAGAAAATAATGATGGTAATTACAATCATCATCATGAATCACCATCTCCGGATGTAGTGGTTGTGGAAAATGATATTCCCCATCCTGTTGCTCCGCCACCTAATGAACAACCCTCAACATCTGCTTCGGCTGCCAATGCTGCTGCAGCCGCTGCTGTTGACAATCTCAATTATTTCATGGATGACCAGCGTCTTATGGTGGATGAGGCCATGCTAAGGCAGGCTGTTAAGAAAATACGTTTCCTCACCATGACTCCACAGCAGTTTGCTGATGGCCCAGCTCGCTCCAAACTTTTGCAGCAACATGAGGCATTGGCCATCCTCATTGAGATCTCTAGCCCATCCATCAATGATTGTCCTATGCCAGAGGGCTTTTGTAGGTCGCGTTGCAGTCGCAATTACTATGAACAGCGTACCAATCGTGATTTGTCTTCATATCGCCACTCCTTACCACCACCTGGCAGTGGTAATATTTGTAGTTTTGCACCCATGGATTCCTCCATGGATCACATCCCCGCTCAAGTGTTGGCTTCGACTCGTGCCAATCCCTGTAATAATCTTCCGGTTTCAAATCCAAATCCATTAATGCCAAGAGTCAGTGCTGGGATACCCATTGTACCAGTAAGTGATAATGAAGTGGCCACCAACGATACAAGGCGTTCGTATTGTGTTTGCACTGGAAGTCCCCAGTTTCATTATCGTAATACCAGTGTTAGTGATTGCGGATTAACTTTTCAAGTCGATACAAATATTTGGATAACTGGTAAGGGGTTGAACTTATTCGACTTATTTTAAAAACAACAATGTAATCATAATTATTCTCTACTTACAGGCGTCCAGGTGCCCACTCAAGTTCTCTGTGGTGAACTTATGAATTCAGCTGGATTCTCGGAACGGTATAGTGAAATTCTCTATGCCCACATCCAGGATATACAAGGATCTCGTCTTAGCTATACACATTGTACATCTCGTGTTCGCTACGATTCACTTTTGGACATCTCTTTTGATCGTCCCGTCTACATATATCGTAATCAAATTTACAAAGTATTTGTGGTATTTAACAAAATTGGTTGGTATCCGATGTACAATTCGGTACTCGATGTCGAATGCAATCGTGTCAAATTCTCATTCAATGTTGGCGATCCCAGTGAATCGGTACGTTGTGGTCTTATAAGGGCAATTGTTTTCTCAACTCCCCAGGAGCATACACGACACATAATTGACTAAAATTGTCCGGTGGCATTAGTGTGGCCATATGACTTCCGAGCATGGATTGGAATTTGAAGACTTTTTTCTTAACTGCAATGCAATAAGCACACAATTTGTTAAAAACAAACTAAAGTATTTTTTACGAATTATACGACAAATCAATGTATCTCCAATTTATTTTCTTGTCCCGTATACTCAAACAAAAAGAAAA
Organism: Musca vetustissima; assembly: GCF_032173495.1. Taxonomy (NCBI): domain Eukaryota; kingdom Metazoa; phylum Arthropoda; class Insecta; order Diptera; family Muscidae; genus Musca; species Musca vetustissima. Next base: position 255,884 of record NW_026883455.1, read on the forward strand.
GAAAAACACATTATAAGTATTTATTGTGCGACTTGAATCTTTTTATTGTATTGTGTTATATTTCTATGTGTTTTGTTTTATTGAACAATCTCAAGAATGTTTTATTTTATTGTCAAGTTGCATTTTATTTTATTTTTTATTATATTCAATCTACTATAAATTTATAATTAATACGATAAACGAAATATACAAACATACATTTTATTCAAAAATATGAAAATATTTATTATTTTTTCTGAATTATTGGGGGAATGATTTTGTATTTTTAAATTAAATATTTGTTATTTAGTGTGTTAATTCAAATCACATTGCCAAGAGGAATTACGGTTGAAAGAGAGTGCCCGAAGGGAACCCCTTCTTGATGGTTTTAAACGCGGAATGGGCATTTTTACTACTTGGAAAAAAATTCAGCTCAATCATGAATATCCGAAAGTAATTGGATCCTCAAGGAAAATATTTTTCTCGCGGATTGGGTACATAACTATGACATTATTAATAAGCCTTTTTAACACCTTTTATTCTCCATTTTCATGTTTAGAAGAATAAAAATAATTGTGATGACTAAATTCGAATATGAAGCGTTTTAAATCATTTGGACATGGTACTGCTCGAAGTTCGAAGATCGGATATATCGGTCCACGTTTAGGCATAGCTCAACAGTACCCTCCACTTTTTCTGGTAGCCCCCAATAACGGTACCTCCTAATTTTCAGTATTTTGAGGGTTTTAATCTTATTTTTCCACCGAAGTGGCTGTGATCTAGTATTTCTAGATCTTAATAGGTACCAAATCTCTCCACAAAAATTATAAATATAGGTCCATTTTTTCGGATAGCCCCCATATAAAGTACCCACAATTTTCGGTATTTTGGGGTTCTTGAGCGCGTTTTTCAACCGAATACGCTGAAATTTGGTACATTGAGTTCTTATTGGATACTAAATGTCTCCACAAAAAAATTATAAATATAGGTCCACTTTTTCTGGTAGCCCCCAATAACGGTACCTCCTAATTTTCAGTATTTTGAGGGTTTTAATCGTATTTTTCCACCGAATTGGCTGTAATATAGTATTTTGAGTTCTTAATATGTACCAAATCTCTTCCCATATAAGGGCACCCCCAACTTTCGGTATTTTGGGGTTCTTGAGCGCGGTTTTCCACCGAATTCGCTGCAATTTGGTATTTTGTGGTAACAAATCTCCCTACCAACAATTTTTAATATTCGCTCCCTTCTTGGAGTTGTCCCCATATAACCCCCTTTTTATATTAAAATAGTTATATAATTTGTTCCGTGATTGGGTTTGGTTGTAAGTAGGGTTTGGGAATTCCCGACTTTTTTACATTCCCGGGAAATCGGGAATTCAAAATTTTCATTCCCGGGTACCCGGGAATTCCCGGGACTTTTCACAACCTTTGTAAGCAAAAATATTAAAGGGTAGGAATGATATTATATTAATTAAATAATTAGAATTATAAAAAATTTACGTTCTAGGTCTTTGTACAATAACACTTAAAAAGAAATAATAAAGAATTCATTTTCAGATAAAAGTATTTTAGTATGTTTTTTCAAAACATTGTATTAACAATCATATGAAGAATTTTTAATTTGTGCAAAGGTTGCTTGATATACTGTTTCTTATGTTGATGCCAAAGTGTCCAGCAATTGAAAATATTCTCCCACATTTTATGGAGTTTTACTCACTTCATATAAAGATTATTTCTTAAAAAAAACTACTGTGACAAGGTTTTGATCTTATAGAGGTCGACTTTGTAACCATTTTAATTTAATTTCAAAACATGTATACCTTTGGCGTATATTCATCACTACTAGATGACCGATTCGACTTCATTTAAAACTTAAATATCTTCTGTATACACATTTGAGTCTTTTTTGGCACATCCGTATTCGCTAAACTATCTGGGTCTCTTAAAAACTTTAGTTTAGATATATATTTGAAGTCACGTCGGTCACTTATTTCTTTTTGTAATATCTGTGAAATTGAATGGCCGATGGAAGTTTGTTGATCTTACAATGTTTTCAATACAGAGAATTTAAATTTATGGCATGATTCTAGCAAAATAACCCTTTAATAGGACATTCAGAATAAATTTTCTCATGACGTTCGCCCTATCTCAAACAGTTGCTACAGCGAATTTCGAAGCCGTCTATTTTATAAATCGGTTTTAAAATGAGCATCTTCCACTTATACACACATTAAATCTCCCCTTGTAGTTGTTGTATTATCGATAACAAATAATAAAACGGATGGATCAACGGATCCATTCTATTTATGCCTTAAACATGGAAATTTTTAATTCCGTATTAATATTTATTTAGAAATACCATTTCCGTTTTCCCGGGAAATACTATCGGGAAATCCCGGGAATATCGATATCAAAAAAATCGGGAAATCCCGGGAATACCCGGAACGGGAATTCCCGTCCCCAAACCCTAGTTGTAAGACTCTGTTGTAATCACCCAATCTACAAAAAACCAGAACATATGGTTCGATAATTAACCTTATATATTTACGCTTAGCCCCTGTGTGGAGGGTACCAGAAGGGGTGGACCGATATTCCCCCATGTTCGAACTTGAATCGGTTTGTAGAAATCGGTATAGTATATCTATGCTGGAAGGTATCCAAAGTTCGGCCCGGCCGAACTAAACGCTTTTTCACTTGTTTATATTAAAATAGTTATTTTATTTGTTCCGCGTTTTGGGTTTGGTTCTAAAACTCTGTTGTAATCATTTCACCTGTGGAGGATATCCAGATAAAAAGAACTATAACTTAAGGTTCGATAATGAACTATAGCCCGCATTTATGCCTAGCCCTCATATAATAATACAAACCGATTTTAGGTATTTTTAATAGTTAGCGTAAAAAAATTATTCTGATTCAACAATTTTAGTTTCGAAATAGACCTATATCATTCATCAATTTGGCATAACATCTCATATAATGATAACTACAAAATGTTCGGCAATTCCTGCACGATGTAATCAACATTGGTTCCACTTAAGGTATAACCTCCTGGGACGTACTCATACAAATGTTTTTTTGCAATACCAATTATCATATAGAAACATCACCTTCCACCCAACCCACAATTTTGACCAATTTGTGTGGGAGGTACCAGAAGGAGTAGACCGATATTCCCCATCTTCGAACTTGAACTATGTTTGGAAGAAATAATAAGATGTGCAAAGATTGGATGAAATCCAACTTTTCTGAAATGGATTTGGTCCAAAGAAACATGGGGTCTAGAACCAATATTTCGATGAGGCACATTATCATCGTATCAAAGTTTATACTGAGGATATAAACTGAGGATATAAATATCAAAGAATAAATAAATACATTATGGTTTTCATAATCAGTTTGTAGAAATGCCGGTGTAGGTCCACTTTTTGGTATGTTCCCTATATATTCATTTAAAGTTTCTTCCAGTATACCTATGGTGGAGGGTATCCAAAGTTCGGCCCGGCCGAACTTAACGCTTTTTCACTTGTTTTTTTTATAACGGCTGCAAGTCACGTTTCAAATTTCTGCACATCTGGAGAGATGTTCGTTTTATCCCACGAAAATCGGGTCTATGCTCCGCAACGACCCGAATTTGAGAACTGTCAACTCAGCAAAGCTGTGCCAATTTCAAAACATTTTTGTACCACGTTCTTGGCTTTTTGAGACATAAGATATTTCAGGGACTTTGCAATGACTTCCTCTTCAAGATATCTCATCATCTTCGACGAAAAGTGAAGATTCTGAGGCACCTAATGAGGATTCGACTTGTAGCTTTCCGTTTTATGATAAACTTATGCATTTGTGCAGCTTATTATGCCATTTTTCCGAGGGGGTCTACCGATGGTTTTATTTGTGTTGCGGTCGGAGTCTAATTTATTTGAGTTTTCTGATATTCCTTGAGTAATTGTCCACACCAGACCAAACCACTACATCTGTAGAAACTTTTTTCTTCTGTTCCCGCCCACACTTATTCAAGGGTAAGCGCCATTTTACTCAGGCGTGTTTAACTTATTATTCCGGTGGATCGTTGATCAATTACCATGGATCGTTGTGTGTTAATGGTGAGGTAAATCACGCTTAAGTGAAAGTCAAGCAATTTAACACGTTCTGTAGGAGGAAGAGGCGTTCTACTTGGAGTAAATAGGAACATCTGGTAGCATTTACAGATATATTTATTTTCTTCAGCCAGTTTACCAAAATACTTTTTTTGGTAGTTTGTAAATCATTACGGAGGTCGGTTACATTTTTAACATTTGTCGCGGTGTTTGGAAACAGGAATCTGCTGCCGTCATAGATTTGTTAATAGTTTCATACAGCCGTTTCATAACTATAACATTGGTCCGTTCAAATAAATTAATAGTTAAGTCACTCATACAATAAACCCCAAATTCTTTTCTGAAAACAAACATCCGTTTCCAATTTTAAATAAATAAAAATAAAATATTTTTATTGTTAATTTGATTTTTTTACAACAGTATTTATACATTTACATACAATATATATCGAAGAGAAGCTTGATACCAATAGGAGGTGTAATTTATATATATAAAAAATTATCTAAATAAATTTTGTTTTCTGCTTCGTTAATTTTTTCTATTACGTGAAGAAAAAGTGATAAATTATTTACATAAACAATCAAAGAGACGATAAGAAGTGAACAATCAAGTGCTAGGATATTGTATAAAAAAATTGATTTACATATTTTGATTTATTGAGAGTTTTGTTCATTCAGAAGTATTGTAGAGTTCTTATTTGCCATAACTGCCACATTTCGAATGGGCTTCTTCGGGATCCTCACAGGTAAGGGTAGTTTCATCGAAGACCTTATCTTCACCGCAGGTGATCAAACGTGGATGTCCCTCAACGCAAGTAATCAAACGGTGACAGTCACCGGGTACTGGGAAACGTGGGAATGGCCAGAAACGAGCGGCGGGACCATCAACTTTAGTGGGGCATTTGAAACCAACAACAGCTGAAAAGATATAAAAATAACAATGATTACACGCTATGTACGAAGAAATGAAAATGAAAGGATCATTATAAATGGATGTATTGAAAAATGGGCCAATACCGAATGGATTAATAGCTAAATGGTTTAATAGCTAAATAAATTGGAGGTACCATTATTATAGTATAAAGTTACCCAACCGGAACACAAAATAAAGTTGAAGATTTGTTATGAGAATGACAACACAAAATATCAAATTAATTCCAATTAGATTGGGAAACGTGTCCCAACTTTCAACAAAGAAACGACCACAGACGGACTGTGTCTGCTATATCCTATAGTATTATGAATTTATACAAGAGGATTTCTAAGAAGCTTATGGTAACGTGTTATAAATTATATATGGCTGGAATATATCGATATCCAAATTTTCAAACAGACGAAATTATATGTGAAAGATTTATCTAAACCGATTTGAATCAGAAGCCCATGCGGATTTCGTCATCAATTGGATAGATGTAGTACATGAAATAGGACGATTTATACATGAAAGCTACATATATATTTGAACCGATATAAAAATCTGATAATATATTGGGGCAATACTCAATATACGACATTCTGGGCTCAAGACGGCAGTCCATGCAAATTTTCATGTCATAGGACAGACATGAAATAAATTAAAATATATAGGAATTTACTAAAACACATGGACAGACGGGCGGACATCGACATTGAAAGTTATACATTTCGATTATATGTACCTCAAGAAACGACTGGAAAATTCTTTATTATTCGGCTTTGCAGGAATTCTTTTGCAGCGAAGAGAGCCGGCATTTTTGTTCAATAAACAAGTAATAAATTGTCAGTCAGTGTTTGTGGGAGGTACTAGAAGGAATGGACCGATATTCCCCATCTTTGAACTTTAAATTTGAATGAAATATTACGATATGTAAAGTTTGGATGAAAACGGTTTATCCCTTCGAGAGTTATAGTGTGCCGGCCAGGCAGACAGGCGGACAGACATTTGTAAATCGACTCCAAAGTGTCTGAAACGGATTTGCTCCAAATAAACATGGGGTCTAAAACTCATTAGCCATAGGTTGAGGGTAAAAACATATTCCATATAGGCCCAAGTGTTGGCATAACCTACATATTCAGGTCCACTTTTTAGGGTTGCCGCCAATATTCGTATTTTGGTTTCCCAAAAAATATTAATATTGGTTCAAGTTTCCCAGTAGTCCCTATATAATGGAACCTCCTATCAATCTGTATTTTGGGGGTTTAGACACGTTTTTCATCCGATTTGGATCTGATTTGATTTTGCAGCTATTTATTCATTTTTCAGCTATTATTCAAAGTCGATCGGGTTTAACTTCAAGTTGATGGAATAACATCGAAATATATTTCCAATGACAATGAGATCGAAACCATAGCCGGACAATTGTAGTATTTTGATGTTTGAGTGAGTATATGGCCGGAAATTGTTGCTACATAAAATTGTGATTCGTTTCAAATAAAAACTGTTGGACGCGTCCACAGGATACACATAGTGTTAAACTCAATGAAAATCATTAGGTAGCTGCGAATCAAAAAGTAGTAGCGGGAGAGTCCCGGAAGAAATGATCATCGAATCAATGTTGACGTCCTAACTAATCCATTTTAAAGGTATTAGAAAAATGCTAGGATGATAGCGACCTCGAGACATCAGTGTTTTATGGTTTGCAGTCAGTGTACCGACTGTATTTGAACAGAGTTTTGCTGATATTTGGAGGATTCAATTGGTTAGAAGCCTCCAATGACATCGACCTCTGCTAACTCTACTGGGGACTGTTGTAATGATCTTCAAAATCCCATCACACTTGAGGACATCAACGCAAGTCTGGAGAGATAGTCGGATCTTCTCCTCAATTTTATTTGAGGAAATTGGATCTACCTCTGAAATGATTCGCCTCTGACAAACAAGGTATATCACACAAGGTAACTCCTCCAACTTAAGGGGACCCCCCATTCTCGGGGTTATTTTTTTATTTAATTCGAATCTACTCTAATTCAAGAATGTCCCTACAATTTCAAGTGAAAATCTCAAGAACTCTTGAAAATATAGCCGATTTATTGTGTCAGCATCAAGTGACGGCTAAAGGGCTTCTCAAACTTTAAACGCGTTTTTCTCTTTTGCGAAAGGCGGGCACGATAACTCCAAAACTAATGATCCGATCGATTCCAAATTTTGGGACGTTTCTCTGTGAGTGTATAGCTATCGTATAAACTAGGCCAACTAAAGCCAATCGGTGAAGATCTTCCTTATTTTTTAACTTGGTTTTTGGTCAAAAACGGCGATTTTTCAAAAATATTTTTTTAAAGCTCCGCCATTTTGTTTATTTTAGAGCGAAGCCAATAATCCTAGTTCATACGAGAGCCAGACATGTACTCTTCCTAACACCGTTGGAATTTTCGGATTCCGATGTTCCAGTGAGTAGTTATCATTCCCGCCATCAAAAATAAGGACTTTTCTTTAATTACAAAAACAACAACAAAACAATAACAAAAATTTTTTGTAAATTATTGTTTTCTCTTTTAAATCTTCAAATATATATGTGCAAAGTTACAAACCTTAACAAGCATTGGTGTTGATTTACCAGCCCATTGAAAATCTTGAAAAATTAAAATCGAGAATGGGTGGGGTTCCCTTAAGGAGAATTATCATAGGTGGTAGAAGATGGTACACCTAATTCCGTTTTTACACGATAGAATGGTTCCCGAGAAATTCGTGTAAAAAAAAAAAATTATATAAAATGTTGCCATATCAGAAATTCATGCCATGCAGGGTTGTTACTCTAATTAAGGCAGGGATGTTTAAGCAAAAGCATTCCAGAATTTTCTTCAATAAATAAATAGTTCATGTAAAAAAAGTAATTTTGTTTTTTTTTGTCGTGTAAAAATAGAAATATTTTTTCGTATTTACTCGTGTTATTTCAAATTCGTGTAAAAATACTTCGTGTAAAAACAGAACCACTCCATGGCGGCAAGTCCATGCTACCATGGCAATAGGCTATTGAGGTGGATGTTGATGGCAATGATATTCCCATTGATCAGAATTTAATAATAACGATATTGATATCGATTTTATGAAGTCTATACGGAAACAGTATACCGATCGTCATATCTCAACTATCTGAAACTATCCGTCAGTCTATCCATTATAATTCGTAATCAAAGTACAGACCGCAGTTATGGACCAATCGTCACAAAACTTTGAATGTAGGTCAAAGATATGTTAATATTTAGAATATTAAATTTATTTTAGACTTTTATTCTGGTCGCTGAAATTTCACATGTAGAAGGGAATCTGGTCAACCAATCCTGCTCCGTTTACTGATTTTTACACATCTACTCTCTTTAACGCTTTTTGATGTAACGAATTTCTGATCTAACTTAGTCAGCCTTCTAAAAGTTGGAAATTCACTGAAAATTGATTTATTTCTCTATTCCTTTTTCTTGCATCATTTAATTTCCTTACCTTCAGGATTGCATGTGTCCAAAAGTTGATCTGGCCAATTGCAACCGTGGATACGTTCATCATAGGCCAGACCGGCATCACACTCCTGTTCAATGGGTTCTCCAAAGGCACACTTAATGTAAGTTGTCGAACATTCCTTCGATACGGGATAAATGCCGAATTGATATTCACAGCCAGGGGTAGAAATAGGAGTAGCTACAAACAAATATCATATTTTTTAAATTAACTTGGTAAATCAATTTTTATTTTATACTTACGATCCCATTGACGGCCCTTGCAATCAACGGCCCAGTTATAGTTGCAATGATTGTGAACGGCACCTTTACCATCGAACAACAAACCATTTTCACAGGTCTCCAAAGTCAAAGTGCCATTGGTGCACAAGAAGAATTGATCGCAATTTTCAGTGTGAGCATAGGCTTGAACGCCATACTTTTCAGGACATTCAATGGTGTCCAATGGAACGGAGTGAACTGAAAATAAAGAAATGAAATATAAATTCAATGATTTTGTGAAGAAATTCGATTTTTTTATAAATCGATTGAAACCCATGTTAAGTTAAGGACCGTAAATTCAAAATTCCTTTAATTTGTCTGGACCTACACAATTTCTGAAAATGGAAGATTATGTCAAAACATGTATATATTTAATTACAGCCACATTGATGGAAAAATCCGGTTAATGCTTCAACATGGAGAAAATCGGTCAGTACCATTGTATGAGAGATATACCAAAACGTAAATCTATATTACTTTTTTTTTTTTGAAAAAACCTGGCCAAGCCTCCCTATATACCGAATAATGGGAGGTACCATTATATGGGGGAATATTAATATGGGAATATTGTTCATTAACCACACTGTGATACAGGGTATTATGTCTTTGTGCATATGTTTGTAACAGGCAAAAGGAAATAAAATACAGGTCGCATTTATTATTCAAATTGCATGAAATTTTGTACAGCTCATTTATATGGCCCTAGGACGAACCTTATTTAAATTGGAAAAAATGGGCTCAGATTTAGATATAGCTTTCGTCCGATTTAATGTAAGTGGTGCACCAAAGTCCCTAAATATCTTCAAGTTTGCACGAAATGTGGTATTGGGTACTGAATTAAGTCTAGAAAGATGTGTGTTAAGTTTCGTGGCAATCGGTTTAATTTTGTTTAATTTTGCACAACGTATCAAATTGAGACTAGAATGGCGTTATTGCGGCATTCCTTCGAGCTAACATTGACATGAAATTTTTGGGATACATATGTAGAATACACCCAAAGTGGTGAGGGGTATCATATAGTCGGCCCAGTCAGACTTTACTACTGGAGTTTTTCTACTCAATGAGAATCCAAAATATAAGATTACCGATTTTTTTATATAAAACAAGTGCCACAGCAGATTTTTTATTGGAAGGCTGATGTTAGATTTTTTTCTACAGAAAATATATCTCAGTGAACTGAGGTTCGAATAAATAAATTTGTCATTCCGAAAAAACCTCGAAATACTCGTTGTAGCCCCCAAAACGGGGATCTATCTAAAATAAAAATGACAACCCATTTTAGTTACATTTTTCAACCGTTGTTGATGGTGGAAAATTAGCAACAGTTTTCAATCGAAGAGGCTGTAATGTGGCATTCCGGACTTCCGAATGTTGATAAAATTTCTTTGCATGTTTTTACATAAGTTTTTATATAGGTTCCGCCCCAACTTATGTATATTCATAACTTTATGAAAATAGTGCCTCAGAGTACTGGCATTCAATATTTTCCAATAGAAAACGTACGTCAGCGAACTGAGGTTAACTTTAAAAAAAAAGTGCCCAAGCAGAACTGAAGTTAGATTTTTAGATTACCTTACGGACTAGAGGCTCGATTTTTATACCCTACACAACTATGTTGTCAGTAATATTTCGACTAGCTGAGTCGATCTAGACATGTGTGTCCGTCTGTCCATTATAATTTGTAAATACGATACAGGCCACAGTTATGGACCAATCTTCACGAAATTTTGCACGTAGGATGGGTTCTGGCCAATGAAGACCCCTATTGTTTTTGGAAAAGATCGGTTAATATTTAGGGGATGAAATGGACCAAAAACTTTATTTTTGTCGGTTATTGTGGTCGCTCTAGACGCCGCAATTATGACCCAAACACCGCGAATTTTTGCACGGAGAAGGGGGAAGGGGGCCAAAGAATAAGCATGCCTGTTTTGATAAAGATGGTCAATATTTAGCGGGTCAAATGGACCCTGACTTTTGTGTGAAAAATTACAAAATTTTTATTCTATGGGGTATATATTTTCACCTGAAGGTCCTAGACCCGAGAAGTTGATAGTATGTTCAAGAGGAGTGGTTCCCCTTTAAATTGATACCAATTAAATTGTCGTATGTACTCGGATGTGGGACTTACACGTAAATATTTACAGGTGCTTACATATTTATATATTATTTAGTAACCCATTACCACACTAGAGGGCGGAAATATAGCGCTGATCGCTTAGAATTTTCCATGAGGTTTAAGTTATGGTCACCGACAACGCCTATAATTTTCGGTTATGATCAGATAATAATTTTGGGATGAAGTGGAAAGAAAACTTATTTTTTGGTGTTTTTTTTTCGAGTCGATTTATAGGCCAAAATTGAAAGCCGAACATCACAACGCAACCCACGGTGAAGCGAATTTGTACAAGTGATTAGAAGGGCTGTACTGAATATGTTATATTAGAATATTAGAATTAGATCGCGAAATATTGGCAAAGCTTTGAATATAGAACCATAGAAAGTTAGATTTTCGTGGAAGTTGTGTAGGGTATCATATGGTCGGCCCCGTCCGACTATACTGCTCCGCTCACTGGTTTCTAATTAAAAAAAAGTATTAGAGGTTCGATTTTTCTCTCAGATCAGTAGGACTGAGGTTCGATGTTTCATATATAGAAAAAAGTGCCTCAGTATAACTGAGGTTCGATTTTCAAACGAAGTGACTGCAATTTGCGCTTCGAGATGGTAAGTATGGAAATAATATTTGCAGGCAATTTTCATTATAGGTCCATGGTTTAACCTAGGCCATATATAGAGGTACCACCCCATTTTCGGAATTTTTATGGTCACCGAAATGTTTGGGATTGCGGTTTTCAGCAAAAACAAAGACATCAATTGTAACGGTACATAGGATAACCGAAAAATTACAAAGGAAGGGAGTAATTTTAAATGTCGAATATATTCGACAAAAACACAGAAAGGGTTAATGTTTTAGCAGCATTTAGAACGGTGGTAGCTGTAGTTTGGGATTTAGGGATTCTTGGGGTTTTACAATTTTTTATTTTACTATTTTTCCGCCGCTCTAATTTGGGAATTAAATGACCCTTAACGTATTTTTCAACCGAAGTGGTTTTAATATAGGTCCATATTCCCCATATAAAATTCCGCCACATTTTTAGTTTTTCAGGTTTTCGAGGATGGTATATATCTAAGCAGAAAATATTGATGCAAGTTTTTTATGGCAGATCCCATATATCGATACCCTCCTTTATTCTGTATTTTGTGCAAGATTTTTACCAATTGGCTCTAATTTGATATTTTGGGCTATCATTACGAGTCAAATGTTTTTACACAATTTTGTCAATATATTTGCATGTTTTTATGTAGCCCCCATTTAAATATCTCGCTAATCGGTATGTTGAAGGTTCTTTCCGAATTTTCCAACGGAAATGTGTGTCATTTGAAATTTCTTTTTCGAAGAAGTTAAACAAACTAGAGCAGACAATTTCTACGTAGATCCATGTTTGGTAATACATTCCTGAGCGATTTTTTTGTAAACAAATTTTCTTCGTCATTTAAACTATCTTTAGTCACCTCTACACCAAACCAATATTTAAATTTGTACATCGTAGCATTTTGCTTTTTATGAAAATACCTGTCATTTATCATATTAAAACTGGACTTTGGCTTGTTGCATCATGTGGCAAAATTTAATACTTCCCAAAAATTAACCCACTGATAGTAAAAACTAGTCTTATTTCATTAAAACATCCCGGAAACAAACAGGAAGATGAGTCTGACAACAACTGCAGCATCCAAAACAAAAAACTGACATTTATCGGAAGTACTTTTAAGCCAATATTAGCAGATGTGTGTGAAAGAAAAATAGTCACAACAAAATTTCGAAAAACCCAAACAAACATTTGGTTGTTGTTGTCAACGTTGTTATTGTATTTGCATTCAACAAAAAGTTTCGCGAGTCTAGCTAACGATTGCAATTTCCTCAATAAATCTAAAAGGTGAAGACATCGGAAAATTGTTGTGGTGCTGATGTTTTTGCTATTTATTTCGAAAGATAACTTTGTTTGCAAAACAAGTTTTGTTTGTGTTGTGCAGAAAAGCTCATCTTCAATCCTAGCTTGCATTTATTTACAGTTATTTAAGATTCTGCTGCCAACGCTAAATGTCTTGCTGCCGGCGAATGACAGACAACAAGGTAATCCGCATTGGTTAAATAAACGGGTTTCGTTAGTGACGTAACTTATTGCCGCATGAATGATGGCACATGGCTTAAATGCTGGACCAGGTTAGGTGTGTGTGTGTCTGTCTGTTTTCCACTATCAACTAATTTTTGTGTGTCGCCACTATGAATGGAATTCCAGAAATATTATTTTTTTCTGTTGCATTTCTGAGATTTTTACTCCCCCAGTGGCCATATTAATTGAAATGGCACTGGATCGGGTTTATGGAGCTAAATGTTAAATGTGTGTATGAGATTGTGAGCACATATCATTCATTCATTTGCTGCAAGACCGGCATAAATCAAAAATCGTGATTTCTGAGTTAATGATGAAGAATTATTCGCTATATCAGACATCATGTTGTGTAAAATATTCGGATGAATATCTCTTACACACTCTGATTGATAAGCTGTAGAAGTTCCTCTTTTCCTTGAAAGGTGTGTGTCAATTGAAAACTTTAAACTTTTTGCTGCAAATGAGCGATATGTGCATTTTATTTGTTACTTTGTATGACCTAAAAATATGTTGTGAGTTTTGTTTTTTATACCACACTGTGGTACAGGGTATTATGTCTTTGTGTATATGTTTGTAACAGGCAAAAGGAAACGAGATAGACACTTGGTTACTTTTGATAATATGCACAGAATCACGATTTACGCATGTCCGTCTGTCCATGTTAAGTTGTAAACAAAGTACAGGTCACATTTATGATCCGAATTGGATAAAATTTGGCATATGTCACTTATTTGGTCCAAGGAGGAACCTTATTGAAATTGAGAAAAATCGGCTCAGATTCAAATTTGGCACAGCGTACTGAATTAGGTCTAGAATGACGTGTGTTAAGTTTCGTGAAAATCGGTTCAGATTTAGATATAGCTCCCATATATATCTTCGTCCGATTTAAGGTAAATTGTGTACCAAAGTCCCTATATATCTTTCGATTTGCACGAAATTTGGCATAGCGTACTGAATTAAGTGTAGAATGATGTGTGCAAAGTTTCGTTAAAATAGGTTCACATTTTGATATAGCTCTCATATATAGTTTCCCCCGATTTTAGGTAAATAGTCCACTAAAGTCCCTATATATCTTTCGATTTGCACGAAATTTGGCACACCGTAATGAATAAGGTCTAGAATGATGTATGTTAAGTTTCGTGAAAATCAGTTAAGATTTAGATATAGCTTCCATATATATTATCGTCCGATTTAGGGTAAATGGTGTACCAAAGTCCCTATATATATTTCGATTTACACGAAGTTGGACATAGCGTACTGAATTAAGTATAGAATGGTGTGTGCAAAGTTTCGTGAAAATCAGATTTAGATACAGCTCCCATATATATTTTCGTCCGATTTAATGTAAATGGCGTACCAAATTCCCTATATATCTTTTGATTTGTACGAAATTTGGCATAGCGTAATAAATTAGGTCTAGACTGATGTGTGTCAAGTCTCCTGAAAATCGGTCCAGATTTAGATATAGCTCCCATATATATTTTCGTCCGATTTAATGTAAATGGTGTACCAAATTCCCTATATATGTTTCGATTTGCACGAAATGTGGCTTAGCGTAATGAATTAGGTCTATACTGATGTGTATCAAGTTTACTGAAAATCGGTGCCGCTTTAATGTAAATGGTGAGTCAAAGTCCCTATGTATATTTCGTTTTGCACGAAATTTGGCATAGCATAATGATTTAGATTTAGATATAGCTCTCATATATATTTTCCTCCGATTTAATGTAAATGGTGCATCAAAGTCAATATATATCTTTCGATTTGCAAAAGTCGTCTATGAAACCCTATCTTGTCCTGGGGTTGCCTTAGCACCCTCAGTCCCGAAATCTAGTACTCGTGACAGATACGTCGACTTCAGCGGCAATTGGAACTCAAACCTCATCGGATGAGCACCACAGAGGCAATTTGCTTCGAGATGGTAACCTCAGTGTGGACCCAACAACCCTTATGAAACTAGATACAACATTGAGGTTGGCAGAAAAGCTGAACGTAGGGGTTCAGATGAGGTAATGGAGGATTATTAACACATTCTTTAATTTCAGCCACCACGACATGACCACATCGAGAATTGATAAGTGTATCTTGAGACTTCTCATAGTCTGCGCTGACTACATACCCAAAATGTTTGAACCAATGTTAGAAAAATACCCAGCGAAAATCCAGCTTACAACCGCTTCAAAGTATAGAAAATGAAGAAATTTATTTTTTAAGAGCAAGCATTTCTATAAAAACCAGTAGGGAAATCAGAAAAGTCCGACGGAGCTGATGTATGATATCCTTCACAACTTTGAGTATAATCAAGAGAGCATATATGATTTATATAGATATATGAACCTATTTTAATTAATCTATAAACATGTCATTCTGAAATCTATGGAAAATTAAAAAAAAAAGTTAACACAATTCAATCTTTTCTTATTTCAGTACTCTGTCCAAAATGTTGTACAATCGACTAATATTTGGGTCTTGGGTGAGCAATTTACTTAAAATCGGACTACAATATATGCCTCAATCAGACAAACTTTGTGACCCGGGTGTACTAAATATTCCCAACATCCTTTAAGGGAACCCTGGTAAATCAATACCAATGATTGTTAAGGTTTGTAACTTTGCACATATATATATTAAGATTTAAAAAGGAAGAAAAATAATTTACAAATATTTTTTGTTATAGTTTTGTTGTTGTTTTTTGTGATTAAAGAAAAGTCATTTTTTTGATGGCGGGCATTATAACTCCTCACGGGCATTATAACTCCAACGGTGTTACTAGAATTATTGACTTCGCTCAAAAATTGACAAAATGAAACGGGGAGAGTCCCCTTAAATAAAAAATGGGGTACCGTTTATGGAGAATTAGGCAGATTTTCCACCCAATGAGAACGCAAATTAGTCAAATCAAATTACAGACATTTCGGTCGAAAAACGTGCCCAAAATACCAAAAAATTGGACAGTGCCATAATATGGAGGAACTATGTTGTCAGAGTATTATAGCTTTGCGTGGCACTGAGAGTTTGTAACGCAGCGAAATATTGTAACGCCCAGGCCCACCTTTTAGTATATATCCGTCCATCCGTTAAATATGTGATCTTTATCTATAAATGAACCGACTAACATCAATCCCTACACATGACTTTCTACAACCTCTACTAAATTTCATTTCATTCGGCTAGATGTAGAGTCGTTTGCGTACAATGACACAAATGTATGTAAATCGATTTATAGCAAACTTAATATATTTATAACGCTGTTAAAAATTTAATCTCAATTCCATGTGTGCATCTGCACCAATTTCAAAAAAAAAAAAAAAAACGCAATGTGCCAATAGGATAAACTTTGAGTCTTTAGTACACAATTTACATAAAAACAGAAGAAAATATATATCGGAGATATATCTAAGTTTGAACCATTTTTTACGACATTTAACACACGTCATTCTATACTTAATTTAGTAGGCTGCACCATATTTCGTGCAAATCGAAAGACTTATAGGGGCTATGGTGCTCCATTAACATAAAATCAGATAAAAATATATATGGGAGCTATATCTAAATCTGAACCGATTTTCACGAAACTTAAGACACATCATTCTAGACTTAATTCAGTACGCTATGCCAAATTTCGTGCAAATCAAAAGAAATATAGCGACTTTTACATTAAATTTGGCGAAAGTATATATTAGAGCTACACTGCGTATCATAACTATAGACGCACCCTTAATTCAATTGGTATGTTAGTTGACAAATAAAATGGACCCATTAAGTTATTGTTCACAATAAAACGATCAAAAACACATATTATTCAACAAAAGTAATTAATTTATTCTTTATGGTTTCGCCGAATTCTGCACTTTCAAAATTGCTGGTGTTGCATAACTATAGACGCACTTTTACAAAATTAGAATTTTTTTTTTTTTTAAACTTAAATAAAATAAAATAACTTTTATAAATAATGGTTAGGGCCTCCCTTATTTTGAATAAGCTCAAAAATTTTATCCATCACACTGTTGATCAAAATTATTCGCAAGTCTTCATCGATTGACCGCCATTCATCGAAAATCACTTCTAGGAGGTAAAATACAGTTTGGTATTGGCAGTTTTCCGCATAGACACGATGAGTCAAGATTCCACACATATCCTCGATCGGATTCTTGTCGGAAATTTTAATATTTTTGGATTTTAACCATACTTGAGTATGGCGACTTTTATGAACTGGTGCGTTGTCCTGCTAAAAACGAGTCCTTCATTGTTGCTGCTTTCCCAAAATGGCAATAATTTGTCTTCGAAGACTTGAACGTACTCCATTGAATTCATCCGACAACATGGAAATGTCAAATAAAGCATTCCGTGGCTATAAAATGCTCCCAAGGTGGCGGTTACCGAAATATCGTTATTTCTTAATACGATATTTCGTTGGCGGTTCCTTAATGGCCTTGGGAGCATTTTATAGCCACGGAATGCTTTATTTGACATTTCCATGTTGTCGGATGAATTCAATGGAGTACGTTCAAGTCTTCGAAGACAAATTATTGCCATTTTGGGAAAGCAGCAACAATGAAGGACTCGTTTTTAGCAGGACAACGCACCAGTTCATAAAAGTCGCCATACTCAAGCATGGTTAAAATCGAAAAATATTAAAATTTCCGACAAGAATCCGATCGAGGATATGTGTGGAATCTTGACTCATCGTGTCTATGCAGAAAACTGCCAATACCAAACTGTATTTTACCTCCAAGAAGTGATTATCGATGAATGGCGGTCAATCGTTGAAGACTTGCGAAAAATTTTTATCAACAGTGTGATAGATAAAATTTTTGAACTTATTCAAAATTAGGGAGGCCCTACCCCTTATTTCTAAAAGTTTTTTTTGTTTGTTTTATTTAAGTTTTAAAAAATAAATTTTTCTAATTTTGTAAAAGTGCTTCTATAGTTATGCAACACCAGTAATTTTGAAAGTGCAGAATTCGGCGAAACCATAAAGAATAAATTAATTATTTTTGTTGAATAATATGTGATTTTGATCGTTTTATTGTGAACCATAACTTAATGGGTCCATTTTATTTGTCAACTAACATACCAATTGAATTAAGGGTACGTCTATAGTTATGATACGCAGTGTATATCTAAATCTAAACCGATTTGCACCAAACCTAACATACATCATTCTAGACTCGTTTCCTTTTGCCTGTTACAAACATATGCACAAAGACACAATACCCTGTATCATAGTGTGATGGGTATAAACAAGGATATTATTTTCCTCCGAATAAATTGTTACTATTTAATGCATTTAATTTATTAAAAAATATAAAATGTAAAAAACATTGGTTTTTATTAATTTTTGATGTGAGCTGTCACTTAAGTTAATAGATGCCAATAAAACGCACTAACTTATGTCAAAGTTCTAACAAAAAAAATAAAACACGTTTTTTTCATTTTGGTACAATGACGTTGATGCTTGGGTCCAGTTTCGCTTAACAGCTGTCAGCGCGATTGGTTCTTGAGCATGAAAAAGTTAAACCACTTTTAAGTTTTTTCTATTTACCTACGATACGCCAATAAAAAGTGGTTTGGGTGTCGTTTTGTTGTTTTTTTCTGATTTCAACGGCCTTTAATTGGTTTTTGCAGAGAATATTAGCCATCACAACGTGCGGTTATTGCTGTTGTTTCTGCTGTTTGGCGGCTTGTTTATTGAATGGCTTCGTCGTTGTTGTAGTTTTTTTAATAAATCTAGTTCGTATCTATTTTTTTCTCTTCAAATGTTGAAGACTGGTTTTGTTGTTTAATTTTCCTTTCATTTTATGGCCAAAATTCAATATTATACAACAATGGTAGTATCTCTAAGTTGGTCTTAACCGTTTTTTTTGTTTTTTTGTTTTTTTTTTTTTTTTGGAGGACTGTTACTGGAAATAATCTAAGCAAGAAGTAGATAGATAGACTGATAGCTTGGTAGGTAGTAGTAGGCATGACTATGGTCTGGAGGAATAGTTAATAATATTAGAATGTTGAATATCAATCAGATGAATGTGTAACAACATGAGCACACACTCCCCCCGTCGTCCTCCTACTCCTCATCCACCGCCAATTGTTATAATTTGGACTAGAAGCTTTTGACAGGGCATTAAGTTATGCCAAAAGCATTAATTTTTTTGCGGTCTGACTATTACGTTTGAGCCTAATCTGGCTGATTGGCAGCCTAAGCTGAACTGCAGATAATTTCGACAAGACTATTTCACTTTTACCAATAAACTTATGGATTTTGAAATTGTTGATTGTTTGTTGTGTTGTGAAAAAAAAAAAAATACAAACAAACACCAAAATGCCATAACTATTTTATGGCATAAATGGTCATAAATGTCGTAAAGTCGGAAATATACATGTTAATGTTTTTAGTATGTGCCGAAAGTGAAGGTATGTAGAAGGAATAACCGCTTCTGCAGCGTCGATGCAGCAAGTTGTTCACTTCACTACTTAGCTTGTCGATCGGTCGGTCTTTCATTGTGTGTCCCACAACATTTCTGATCATCCGCTTTTTATGGTTCCTTGTCAATCGGCTAGTTGCTGTTCAGAATTTGTAATAATTTGTCAATTTCCCACCAACCATCGATCGATTGTTTTGATTTTTTTATTCACTTAGGTTATTTTGCGATGTTTTTTATTATTATGTGTTAGTTGGTGTGTTGTTTAGGTGGAGACGAGGACGGTGTCATTACCATCTATTTGTAGTTGTTTTAATTTGGTATTCCCGTTTAATAAACATTCTGGTTCTTCTTATTGTTTGTGTACTTGTTGTTGTTGTTAGACTAATTTGTTGTCCGTGACCAAAATCGATTCTATTGCATGGGAATTTATTTTTTGTAGCTTCAAAATATTGAAATATTGTATGAATTAGAATAAGTCTATTTGAAATTCTCGAAGCAATTCTTTCAGAAATCAGAATATTTTAATAAAAAATTATGAAGGGTATATAAAACAGCGTTAGCAAAAAACCCGTTATTTGATTTCGTTAATATTCTGAGAAGGAATTTAGAAACTTCTAAATACATCGAACATACATGAGAGGAAGAGTAAAAAAGATGTTTAAGTTCGATGGAGACCAATTGTTATACCCTCTATCATGTGGTGTGTATGAAAATGTTTATACCCTTCACCACACTGTGGTACAGGGTATTATGTTTTTGTGCATATGTTTGTAACAGGCAAAAGGAAATGAGATAGACACCTGGTTCTTTTTGAGAATATGCATAGAATCACTCTCTAAATCGATTTATGCATGTCCGTCCGTCTGTCTGTCCATGTTAAATTGTAAACAAAGTGCAGGCCGCATTTATGATCCGAATTGGATGAAATTTGGCATAGGTCACTTATTCGGCCCAAGGACGAACCCTATTGAAATTGGGAAAAATCGGTTCAGATTTAGATATAGCTCCCATATATATATTTAACCAATTTAGTGTAAACGGTCCCTATATATCTTTCGATTTGCACGAAATTTGGCACAGCCTAATCATTTAGGTCTAGAATGATGTCTGCCAAGTTTCGTGAAAATGGGTCCAGATTTAGATGTAGCTCCCATATATAGTTTCGTCCGATTTCATATAAATGGTGCCCCAAAGTCCCTATATATCTTTCGATTTGCACGAAATTTGGCATATCGTACTGAACTAAGCCTAGAGTGATGTCTGCCAAGAAAATCGGTCCAGATTTAGATATAGCTCCCATATATAGTTTCGTCCGATTTCATGTAAATGGTGCCCCAAAATCCCTATATATCTTTAGATTTGCACGAAATTTGGCATTACATACTGAATTGAGCCTAGAGTGATGTTTGCCAAGTTTTGAGAAAATCGGTTCAGATTTAGATATACCTCCCATATATAGTTTCGTCCGATTTCATATAAATGGTGCCCCAAAGTCCCTATATATCTTTCGATTTGCACGAAATTTGGCATAACGTACTGAATTAAGCCTAGAGTGATATCTGCTAAGTTTCGAGAAAATCGGTCCAGATTTAGATATAGCTCCCATACATAGTTTCGTCCAATTTCATGTAAATGGAAACGTACTGAATTGAGCCTAGAGTGATGTCTGCCTTGTTTCGTGAAAATCGGTCCAGATTTAGATATAGCTCCCTTTTATTATAGATTGATTTTAAGTAATTGACGCACCAAGGAACCAATATATAGTTGATAGGGACGAAACGTTCTGAAATTAGTATAACCTAAACTGTGACAAGTTTGTTTGAAATCGCTTAGTATTTGGATAGAGCTTCCATATATTTTTTGTGCCCGATTTCAAGTAAATTGGGCATCAAACTCCTCATGTTAGTCAGATTAACATCAAATTTTGTACAACTTACAAAATTGAGCATACAATTACGTAGTTGCGTTTTGTAGAAGTACAGACATAGCCCAACGGATGACCTATTTATATTTGTTTGAAGTCGATTTTCATACTTTATGGATAGATCTAGGTAGATTCACATTTAGATAAATATCTCATATTTTATTTCATCCAATTTCATGTTAATAGTCCTGTTTAATACACCCATAGTGGTGAAGGGTATCATATAGTCGGCGGCGTCCGACTTTATTACTTCCCTTACTGGTTTTTAAATAGATCGGATCCATTACATAGGTATTATGTCATTGCACAAGTTCCGATACAGGCGTATGGACTTGTAGGGGTTCTAAATCTACAGAGTAGTTTAGTGCCGAAATTTATTGTTGAACAAGGACGGACAACAATATGAAATTTAGAACCCGCACAAGTCCATACGCCTATATCGGAACATGTACATTCATATGCTACATAGTAGGTTGTTTATTAATGAAAAAATTAATTACAAATTTATAGACACTCAGGATGTAAATCTTATCTAGGGTATTGAGAAGGATCATT
Organism: Musca vetustissima; assembly: GCF_032173495.1. Taxonomy (NCBI): domain Eukaryota; kingdom Metazoa; phylum Arthropoda; class Insecta; order Diptera; family Muscidae; genus Musca; species Musca vetustissima. The sequence goes on from NW_026883455.1 coordinate 277,780, forward strand.
GTGTTGGGGATCAAGAACCTATATTGAATAATTTTAAAAGTTTATTTATTCGCCAGAAACCGGAATGCCAAATTACAGCGGCATTGGTGGGAATTAACACTATATTTACGGATGTTGAGTATATATCTACTTTTACTAAAGTGAGCCAATTGGATTTATACCAGAAAATTGAAATTTTCTTGTAAAAAAAATCCAATTTAATTTTAATGAAATATTCATTAACATAAAAATCATAGAAAGCGTTTTTACGTAACAACTAAATTTTTGTACACGCAGCTTTAGATAGAAATATATGTCTGGCTGTAAAATACCTATCGGGCCGAATAGTGAGCTCGATAACCCTCGAAAGGAGTTACTTTGTAAATCGTATTATTTTTTTCCAAACATAGATCAGGTTTGAAGGTGGAGAAAATCAGACCACCTCCCCTACAAATGATCAACATTTTGCTGATCAAGGATATATGTACAGTATGGGGTCTACGACGAATATTTCGGGGTATGGCATTCTAGGTTATTTTTATACCCTCAGCCTTATGGCTAATGAGGGTATATAAACTTTGATACGGGGAAAATGGGCCTTTTCGAAATATTGGTTTTAGACCCCATGTTTCTTTGGACCAAACCCGTTTCAGAAAATTTGGAGTCGATTTAGCCATGTCCGTCCGTTGTCCGTCTGTCTGGTTGATTGGCAGGCTGGTGCGCACGATAACTCTCGAAGGGAATAATCGATTTCATCCAAACTTTTCACATCTTAATATTTATTCCAAATTTAGTTTAAGTTCGAAAATGGGGGGAATCGGTCCACTCCTTCTGGGAAAACGGACTATCCGATGTTAACGAAACCTTGTACAACCTATTACCTCTACCAAGCCCAAGTAGGAAGATGGGACCCATTGGTCCACTCCTTATGGTACCTCCCCCACAAAAGGGTAAAATGTACAACCTATTATTTTTACCAAGCCAAGATCAGGTAGGAAGATGCGACCTATTGATCCACTACTTATGGTACCTCCCCCCTCAAATGGTCAAAATTTCCAATATTTATAAATCAAATATCAGACAAATTCAATGCCAGATTTGAACCAAACTTTGTATAAACTACTATATTTACCAAGCCTAGATCCGAAGTCCGAAGATGGGATCCATTCATTGGTCCACTCCTTCTGGTACCTCCCACACAAAGGGTCAACATTTTCAATATTTATAAATCTAATTTCAGGCTAATGAAATGTCCGATTTGAACCAAACTTTGTACAACATCTTATCTTTATTAAGGCTAGATTAGGTCTGAAGATGTGCCCAATTGCTCCACTTCTGGTACCTTTCACACAAAATTTTTAATATTTATAAATCCAATATTAGGCGAAGGAAATGCCCGATTTGAAGCCTAGATCAAGCCCGAATGTGGGGCCCTTCTGGTACCTCCTTCAAAAATCGTAAATTTTATATATGTTATCAACATTAAAACCTAAATATCTTTAATTAAACCTTCATCTTATATAAAACGAATAATAAAACTTGTGTATAACTCCGAAGACCTCCTCCTGGTCCTAGGAGCGTTTTCCAACAAAGTGACGGTTTCTTATTCATCCATCTTAGGTGTCTTTTCTACCTTTAAGGGTATTTTCTAGGAGATCAAAAAAGATATTTACCGAAAAGTACGTCCACGTTTTGACATAGCAACGATAGTCCTCTTTTCAGAAGATATTTACAGCTTATTTACAAAAAACCTTATACCCACATATCTTTTGGAAAAATCGAAATACTTATCTAATCAACGATATAAATTGTATGAGAATTTCGATGCATATCAGCTCACTATTTCAACGGATGATGAAAATAGCTACCCCAGCTGACACCGCGAAGAGCACATTTCGAAACATGGTATTTCAAATTGGAAAATCTGCGCACAAGACCGACGCGTCTGGAAATCTTTTTTAAGCTCGGCTTATGGAACAAATGTTCGGTCACAAGCCAGCTAAGTAAGTACCCTGTAGGACTTTCATCAACTAGTTTATAAAATGTTTAGTTATAAAGAAATTATTAATCAACTGATTATAAATTAGCTAAAAAGTCATCTAAGACTCAACCACATTGAAACCAAAAATATGTTCATGTCATCAAAAACATAACACACGCAAAACAAGAAACCGTTAGAATTGCATTCCACACAACAACACAGGATGCAAAGATGAAGAAAAATCATTCTGTTTGAAAGTTCGGAGAGTGAAGACGTGTAAATCGTAATTAATTGTAATTGTGCTTTTTAAGTGTGAAATTAAAAATAAATTGGTAAGTGTTTTAATAATATAATTGAAGTCACATCGTAGAAAATTATGTAAAAAGCAAAGAGAAGAATATGTAAATATAGATACACATCTTTTTTTAATTTGTACCGCATATGCAGAATATTTGTAAAATTTCTAATCCAATAAAAACATGGAGTCCCCGCCAAAATCAGTGAAACGCCTCAGCATGAATTTAAGTAAGTAATTTATTATATAAATTAAAACCAACTATTCTAATTCGAATTTTAATTTCACTATATTTCAGATGCTCATCTGCCTACCTAAAAGATTTACAAAATGTTTTCGAGTTCCTTATGGACACCCTGCGATCACTTCCAGTGACATATTTTATGTATTTCCACCTATGTATATAAATTTCAGCAATTTATAATTCAATATATTGAATTCTAAACTGAAATTGTATATTGTCCAACGTTATTTCATAGATTCAAACATTGCAGTATTGGTATAATTACAAATTAGCCAAGTTAAGTTAGTAAATAGTTATATTAAAATATACCAAATAATAGTCATTTCGAAAAGTCTACATACAAATTAATCTATTTTAGACCGATGACTATCTGCATTTTTTTAATCTAACTATAAATCGGTCAAAAATAACTAGTTTGTAACCAGTCGTCATGTAAAAATAGTCAGTTGGTCCAAAGAAAAATTATCGATAAATGGACTAGTAGTGACTATTTTAAAATTAGTTTAAAGTTAGTTTAAAATTGGTTCATTTCCCTACAGGGTAGGTATGCGCCTTCACATCGCTACGAATACACATAACGATGTTACCGCTATTGCTAGTATACAGTAAAATTTAGATTACACCCCAAATGTTTTCCATTGGCAAAAAACTAAATTATTATAGTCGATGTCTATATAAAAGAATAAAATTATGAGCATAACCTTCACATTCAAACTTTATGCATTTATTGAGAGATAAATATATTTTCTAATAATATCAAAGTTCAAATAATATAAATTATATTATTAAATTAGTTAATCACATTTAAATCATAATTTTCTAATTTAATACATTATTTATTATCTTAATATTCATTGCAATATAAATATAATATTTTGACAGCCTCGAAAGTTATTAAGATTATTTTTAATATATTGTAAGGCTAAATAATATTTACAAATATTGTGCTATGGGAATTTTGATAATTATATTTACAAGAAATTAAAAGTGCATTTAGATTTATGAAATCCACTCGATCTCAAGTGTCAATAACATAGAGTATAATAGTACGTTTACATTTAACCGGATTTCGTTAACCCAGTGGGTTTCAATTGTCAATGCCTTTGCATATACGTCAAATAAATCCTCAAAAAGTAGGTTAACCCGATAAAAAGTTCTAATGTACAAGGAGTTTAAGTCAAATATAATCCACAGGATTTGTGCACATGATTAAGGTGACATACACGCTGTGTAATTTACATTGTGTTTGTTCCAATAATTTTCCTCGCGGAAATGCTGAATTCCTCATTCCTTAAAATATCAGAAAATTAGAAGGTCTACGTGGAAACGTGGGCCTGAAAACAAAAGATTCGTCTATGTAAAATTTTAGCTTTCCATTCCGATTCCTTCGAAAATTAGACAAAATTCTATATACCAGATAAATCTAATATGAATTTTGTGCGTCATTTACATGAAATCGAATCATCACGTTTTTGCAAAATGTCGTGGAAGTCAGAAATACACAAAAAAATGATACATACTTCAGTAGTGTTGGCGGTTTATTTGGGATACCATTTGTATTTTGTTTTTGCAAAATAGTCAGACTGAATCCCAGTTTGTTGTTTTTATAAAAAACAACTATTTATTAGTGGGGAATGTATGGCATTGTTTACCGAGGGGTAAGATAGGGAAGACTATAGTTTCGGATCACGCCACTGATCCTCATCAGTTCCCTTAGTTTTTTGTTGGGATATTCTCCCCAGAAGCTATTGCTTCTATACAAAAAATCTTTCATACCCAAATGTCTCTTGTAACCAGTGTTGCCAAAACTTGATTGAGAAAAAATGCTAGATTTAGTTGAAAAAAGTGCTAAAAATTTTAGAAAAGTGGCAGAAAAAAGTGCTAAAAATTAATATAAGAAAATTTGATTATAGTTTGTAATGAGATCTATATTTCTTTAAATTTCAATTAATAGCTACTTGTGAGCGTATCATAAGTGTTTGTGTTTCAACAGTTTGTAACGAAATATTGGTCCTGGACTCACATATTGATATACGGATCGTTATTTCATTCGGGCAGATTTAGAGTAGTCTGCGTACCATGGAACAAATTTACAGAAAACGATTTATAGCAAAATTGATACATGCTATTCGGTATGCCGCACTGTTCAACTTTTAATTTCAATCAGACACCCGTTCAGAATACAATATGGAAGCTATAGTTGGATCTGCAGTAATTTTAACAAACCCCAACAACGTAATTCAAGTCTCAATTTGATATGTTGTAAAAAATTTCGTATTAATCGGATAAACATTAGGAGTTTGGTTCACCATTTATGTAAAATCGGACGAACATATGCGAATATGAGGGAGCTATATCGAAATTTGAACCGACTTTTCCGAAATTTACCACATGTCATTCTAGACACAATTCAGTATGCTATGCCAAATTTCGTGCAAATCCAAGAATATGTGGCGAGTTTGGTGCCCTGTGTACATAAAATCGGACGAAAATATGTATGGGAGCTATATCTAAATCTGGACCTATTTTCAGGAAACTTAATACACGTCATTCTAGACTTTATTCAGTACGCTATGCCAAATTTCGTGAAAATCGAAAGATATTGGTGCACGATTTATCTTAAATCGGATTAAAATATATATAGGAGCTATATCTAAAATGGAATCGATTTTTTTCCAATTGGGTTCGTCCTTGGGCCAAATAAATGAGCCAAATTTCATCCAATTGGAATCATGAATGCGACCTGTACTTTGTTTACAATTTAACATGGACAGACAGACGGACGGACATGTATAAATCGACTTAGAAAGTAATTCTATGCATATTCTCAAAAGGAACCATGTGTCCATCTCGTTTCCTTTTGCCTGTTACAAACATATCCACAAAGACATAATACCCTGTATCACAGTGTGGTGAAGGGTATAAAAATGCGGCCTGTTCCAGTCCAATATAGCTCGGGTTGGCCCTAGTCCTTAGTTGGTGTAAATCTCCTATAGTTGTCTTGGAACAACCTACCAAAAAAAATTCTGAAAAATCATTTCATAAAACATATACATTCTAGGAATTTACATTTCTTATTTTCAGATTTGAATTATTTGCGGAACCTATTAATTGGCGGGTAGCTTACAAGATACACAAATTGAATTCCAAATCAAATTGGGAATGTATTCAAATTGATATGCAATTATTTCGCAAAAAGATATGTACACTCCCCATTTAAAGCGCGCAAGCAGAACACAATCTAATTTTGTAATATGAATAACAAAAACAAAAGAAACACACCAAGAAAATTGTAAATGGTTCAAGCACTTCACCTGTTTCTAACCATGTGAACGTGTGTGTGCCGTTGTTTGAGTTCCACTGCAAAGGCCGTTCATTTCGGGGTTCGGACTAAGTAATAACAATAATTGAAAGTAGGTAACTTAACACAATTGAAATTGATTTAATAATTGACGGTGGTCTGAATAACTGCTGGTCGATCGGTGGTCGGTAACAAAGAAAAAACCACCAGTCATGAGCAATACACTCAAGGCAGGCAAGCAGACCGGCAGGCCAACACCAACCACTATTGTGTCTGGCTATCAACTCTACTCCAGTTATTGGCTAAAATTAAGTCATAACTATGATATTCTGTAACTGCTGTTGCTGCCGGCAGCGGGGCAGTGGTTGCGGTCTCTGTTTTTTTTTGTTATTTGAAAGTAAGCCACGAAGTGCCAAATTGTCTCGGGGCAATTGGCCATAACATTATTGACTCCGTTTAAAAAAAAAAACATGTTATCGTTCCGAATTCATTGATTGCTGGCGTATCAACTTACCATATGTGACCAATAGGGTCAATCCTAGGATAATTCCAAATGGTTTCATTTTCAGGCGTTTGTTTCTTTCTGGGAACTACTTTTCGAAATTTGTTAAATAATATCCGATGCGATCGGTGGTTAAGTGTCTTTTCAAGTTAATTAAAAATTCAACACAACTATTTGCATGCCAATTTTACCAACAACTAAGAAGGACCGTTGGTTCGTTTCGTTTACTTTGTTTTTGCAAAAATTGAGTTGAAGGTGTTTTGTTTTTGTTAATTTTGTTTCTTTTGGGCGGTTTTCACTTCCGTGCGAATAAGTCGGAGGCGACGTTTTAACGGTTACACGTTCCAAACTTAACTAAACCAAATTGGTAGACTAAAGTTTGCAAAGCTTGTGCGGACCCACCAGCTATGCCTTTCGATGTCTGTCTGTCTGCCTGCCTTTTTGTCTGTCCACGCCAATCGTTTCGTTCATAAATCTCACAATGTAAGCATTTCAATTGTTGCTGTTGTTGTTGTTTTTCTTTTAATCAAAACGACGTCAACGAAAAAAAAAACAAGTAGATTTTATTTAAATTTTTTCGAAACTTTGCACAAGCCTCAGTTTGTTAGGAAAACATTTATTTTTTCGGTGTTTGGAATCCACAAAAAGCCCGAATGGTAAAAGCTTTGCTACCAGTCGGTTTGATTGAAAGTAAAAACAATGTTTTGGTTTGATATCCAACTTCTGGGTTGGTTGCATTGCCAATGAAAGGGAAACCGCTGCATGGGTGGTTCGTTTGCATGTACGGCATTTATTTCATTCATATGCGCATGCGCAGCTCATGTGTAACTTACCTAAGGTAACCGATGTAGTAGTAGTACCAGCCAAAAATATATCGGTTTGGAGGTTGTGGTACTTATGTTGGTAGAGGTTATGGTTCGATGGCGATGTTTTGATTGTTTGTCGTTTTGTTTGTTTCTTTGTTTATGTTATGATCACAAAACACCTATTGCAAAATGTAGCTGAGCTAATTATTATTAGTGTTGCCACATAATTTGATTATAATTATACAAAATTGACTTATTACATAGTAAATGATGTTTAAAAACAAAATAAGTTATTATTAAGTACTATAAACAGTGGATTAGGATACCAGAGATGAATTCGATAGGAGGTCTACTAGCGAGGTATACTAGCGACATAAGATTTTTTAGAGATCTTATGTGGAAAGATGTGGGCTGCGTAGTGGATGATAGATACCAAGCAACGGCTCTTATTGGCTTTAACATGGCGAAGTCCATGCTTAGCTTGGTCCTTCTTTCATCACAATTGTGGACACGGACCCCCGCGGTGTCACCTGTGTTACCTATTTTCATCACCCGTTGAAATAGTGAGCTGATATGATAAAAAAATAGGTTGAGGCGTCGGGTTAGTTGCCCTGTCGGAAACGCATCCTACTATGAAAAAGCAAAGAAAATGAAAACTAAAACCACCAACCCCCTCCCTATAAAGGACCACGATCTGCACTTGAAATGGGCGCATGTTGTACAGAACAGGCGCAGTTTTCGCTTTGGCGGATGTACTCAAGAAGTACAAAGCTGATATTACTGCCTTACAGGAAATGCGATGGAAAGGGACAGGCGTAAGTAAATCAGACGATTACGCCCTGTATTATAGCTGCCATGAAACGAGACATGAATTTAGCTGCGGATTTATGGTTAACAGGAGAATAAAAAACCTCGTCTCCAGATTCACTCCAGTAGATGAGCGAATTGCTATAATCCGTATAAAAGCGAAGTACTTCTACATCAGTCTCATTTGCGCCCATGCTCCGACCGAAGACAAAGATGAGCAGACCAAAGACACATTTTACGAGCGCCTAGAAACAGCATATGATCGCTGCCCTGGCCATGACATTGAAATTCTGATAGGAGATTTTAATTCAAAAATCGGAAGGGAAAATAATGGAAGGTTTTGGTGCAGGCACATCCTCCTGTAGAGATGAAGAAGGAAACCTTGTGACAGATACAGACAGCGTGTTGAGGATCAGGAAGGAGCATTTTGAACCAATAAGATATGATGGTATAGAGTGTATACCACCTAGCCAAGGTGAGGTCATAAAAGCAATTAATCGGCTCAAGAACAATAAAGCAGCAAGAGCCGATGGGTTACCAGCCGAACTATTCAAGACTGGTGGTCAGATGCTGGTCAGGAGCATGCACCAGCTGATTAGTACAATTTGGCTAGAGGAATGCATGTCCAATGATTGGAACCTCAGCATCCTGTGTACCGTGCACAAAAAGGAGACAAGACGATATGTGCCAACTATAGATTAATTAGCCTTCTTCCCATCGCATACAAAGTGCTATCCAGTGTGCTGTGTGAACGATTGAAGCCAATGGTCAATGACATCATTGGACCATACCAATGCGGCTTCAGACCTGGCCAATCCACCATTAACCAGATTTTCACTCTGCGCCAAATCCTGGGAAAGACCCACGAAAAACACATCGACACATGCCACCTAATCGTCGACTATAAAGCCGCATTCGACAGCCCTATCCGTTCAGAGGTGTTTAAAGCCATGTCTACGTTCGGCATTCCTGCAAAATTAATACAGAATAACTTTAAGTGGCACAAGGTCAGCAGTAAATGTTGGAAAGGACCCAATCGGAGCCCTCCTATCGGAACGAGGATTCAGGAAAGGTGGCAGTTTGTCGTGTGATCTTTTTAACATCCTGCTGGCAAAGGTCATACGAGACGCAAAGGTGAACAGAAATGGCACACTGTACACCAAACAACACATATTACTCGCCTACGCCGATGACATCGATGGCAATAAACAAGGCCACCTCCCGCCATACCAAACTCACACTTTACAAGACACTGATAATACCCGCGCTGTTATTTGGATCTGAAGCATGGGTACTTGCGCAAGCAGATGAGGCAGCTCTTGGGGTGTTTGAAAGAAAAATTCTCCGAAAGATTTACGGGCCGATCTGAATCAACGGTGAATATCGGCATCGAATGAACCACGAGCTTTACAATTTATACGCGAACATCGACATAGTCAGTCGTATTGAGCTGCAGCGGCTACGGTGGCTAGGCCATGTTGTGAGAAAGGATGAAGATGCCCCAGCTCAAAAGGCATATAAAATCGAGCCAAGTGATGGTTCACGCAGAAGGGGAAGGCTACGAATCCGATGGAAAGATCAAGTAGAAAACAACATCTAGGAAAATGGTCTTTCAAATTGGATGAGGTGCGCACAAGACCGATGCGCTTGGAAATCTTTTTTAAGCTCGGCTTGTGGAACAACCGTCAGCTATGTAAGTATGTTAAAACATCGACTGATATCGAAAATTGCCTAAAATATGATTTTTTCGCTCTTCTCGAACGCGCTTAATGAATTACAGGAATTTCAGTCGATAATTCTGCTTAGCTTTCAAAATACCGGGTCCTTTATGTGGAGACTAGTCAACATAGGAGCCTATTTCGAAAGCTCGATGGGAAACCTAAATAAATCCGAAAGTTGGTGTATATCCAAACTTGGACCTATTTTGAACATTTTACGCAGAAAATTGTTTTCCTCCAAATATAGACATATAGTAATGTTTTGGAGAACAATAAGGAATACTACTCCAAACTATTACAAAAAGTCCAGAGAACATGGGGTAATGCGGACAACAACCAAAACCATTGATCAGATCGTGGAAAAGACTCACGAAAAACACATCGACACATTCCACCTATTCGACTATGAAGACGCATTCGTCAGACCTATCCGTTCAGAGGTGTTTAAAGCCATGTCTGCGCTCGCTCCGGCACAATTAATACGGCTATGCAGGATTACTCTAACTGGTACTAGTTCAGCAGTTAAAGTCGGAAAGGACCTCTCGGAGCCCTTCAATACCATACGAGTATTCAGACAAGGTCACAGTTTGTCGTGCGACTTGTTTAACATCTTGCTGGAAAAGGTCATACGAGATGCCAACTTTAGAGTCTATATTGTGTATACATCCAATTGATATTCAAATAAAATATGAACCGGCCGTAACAGCATTAGGAATATACCTCACAAAAATATATTATAGGCTACAATCGGATCCTCAATTAATAGTTTTGAGTCATACGGAATACCTGAAATAAGAATGACACATCATTTAAAACTATGATACCAGGCAGAGAGTAGTGGGATAGCGGAACACTAGCACAAATGACCTCTGGCAACTGTTGTCACTCAGATGGCTCCTGGCTAACAGACTGGGGCTGTCACTTTTTATTAAAGAACCGAGAACAGAAATGTCACTTGCCTGCCAGATCCCAATACGAAAATATATATGGGAGCCACATATAAATCAGAACCGATTTTTTACGAAACTTAGCACACATAATTCTCAATACAGTAAGCTTCATCAAATTTCGTGCGAATGGAAAGACATACAGGACCTTTGGTGCACCATTTACATAAACTCGGACGAAAATATATAAGGGAGATATATGTAAATCTGAAACGACTTTCAGAAATTTTAATAGGGTTCGTCCTTAGGCCAAATAAATGACCTTTACCAAATTTCATCAAAATCGTATCATAAATGCGACCTGTACTTTGTTTAAAATTTAACATCAACAGACGGACGGACATGCATAGGTCGACTCAGAAAGTGATTCTATGCATACTCTCAAAAGGAACCATTGGTCTATCTAGCTTCCTTATGCCAGTTACAAACATATGCAGAAAGACAAAATACCCTGCACCACATTGTGGTGGGAACTCCCCCAAAAAGGGCGAATATTAATATTTTTGGGAGGGAGATTTGTTACCATATACGACTACAAAAAAAAATTACAGCGTATTCAGTTGAAAAACGCGCTCAAGAATTCCAAAAATACCGAAAATCGGAGGTTACCTTGAATTTGGCTTAATGACTAAATGTGGATGGTAATATGTTGGAGGGTATAAAAACAATAACAAGTAAACAACAACAGTATCTGGAGAAATTTGTGTGAGTACCTGCTTATTGAACTCCCACACAGCATTCCGTCAGTATATGCTTCCAATTCTCAGTCATTCCTCAACCACATAAATCCGCCCTTAATTATTCAGAAACGCATTGAGAGAACCATGCCGCGTCAGTAAAAAAAACAGTACTTAAGCCGAAGCGAAAGTCTGGCCGGTTCACTACGAACGTTGCATCACGAATAAATTCGTACGTCAGCCTCCCTTTATCACTGTCCGTCCACCTAGTCATGCACCTATAAACAACACACTCCTGAAGGATAGTACTGTACCGCCTACTATCCTCATCTACCAGATTAGAAGGCCTGAGCCAATCATCCTCATCCAACTGCAAGCCACGCTTAAGCTTATACGCCTCTGTGGAAACAGTGAGACACACTGGCAAACATGTTAACATGATGAAGCGCTGACACGAAAGAGTTTCTGGCTGGGGTGCACCATAAGTTGCGCTGGCAACAAAAAGTCCACCATACAGCACAGAGCGCCTGCTCAAGCCCCATCGAAGTGTGGAAGAAAATTCAACCACTATTTAACAGTACTGAATACCCGATATTCCCTATGTGCAAACTTGATTTATGTTTGGATTATATATGTCGATGTGCAAAGTTTGAATCAAATCGGATACTCACTTCGAAAGATATCATGCGCCGGACATATGTCCAAAGACAAATATTCGTTTTGGTATTTGTAGTTAGTACTCTCTAGGAAATACTTAAGAATTTTTCATTGTCTTCTATGAAAACCTGGCAACTCTGAAAAAAGTAGCAATTTTCCACCCATATTAAATCATGTAATGAATGCTAAGTAAATGACCAATATTTATAGTTTAGCTCACTAAAACCATAGCTTTCAAATCGATGCTATTTTGTTGCGGTTTGTTATTGTTCGTCGTCACTATGTTTCGTTGTTGTTTTTTTCTTCTTTTTGTTAACTTCTTCGATATTAAGTTTGTTGTTACGATTTTTTCTCTGCTTGTTCATTTGTCGTTGAATGAACGGTTGATTGGTTGGATCATTGTTTGATTGACATATAACAATGTCTGTCTGTCTGTCGGTGTATGATGTCTGCAATGATCGATCCGTGTTACATAATTTCAGAGCTATTAATTTGAGTTGGCTTTTAGTTGAAGTTTTTGGTGTGACTGTTGTTGTTGCCGTTACCATTACTACCCATACTTTGGTTTTGTAAAAGTAACCAATGCGTTCGTGCGTGTGTGTGTACAAAACTTGCACGACGAATGACGATAATGTGTGACCTCGAAAATGCAGTTAATCTCTGGTATTTGTTGTTTCTAAGATTTACTGTCGATCATTGCCCTTAATGTAGGTTAAACCCAGTTGCTTATTCATGAGCTACACATTTGTGTAAATAAATAAATATTTTTAAATTCAGTTCAGTAAGGCGTTGATGTATATCTAATGATGTAATGTAGATAATGTTTTGTTATATGGCCCATTCTGTTAATCGGCCATTGCGATAAAGTGGACAACATTGTTTTCATTACAGAATTGGTTTTGCGAAATTCTTTTAAATCTCAATGATCTATGCTGAATTGGGATGCCATTCTTTATAGATATAATTTGTACATACAATCTTTCACATTTGATTTTTTATGATTTGACGACTTTATGTTTAGTTGGGCGCCATTCAGACCACGAAATGGCTGAAATAAATTAATAAGGTTGACAAAAAACAATTAAATATTAAATTTGGAAGCATATATCAAAGTCTTTTTAAGCTGCTGATTTCGATGCATCCAATCTTTGGGTAAATATACTTGAAGGCTAATGTCCTTTACTTAAATTATTAAAAATTGGAGAAAAATAGAATAGGAGTTATATCGAAATCTGAACTGATTTGAACAAAACTTACCATTCGTTAGGCTATACTAACTTCAGTACGTTGTGCACAATTTTGTGTCTATCGACCATATTTTGGGTCCTTGGTGCTTCTTTTACTTAAAATCGAAGGAAAATATATATAGGAACTATATCTAAATCGGAACCGATACCAATAAAATTTGACAGACGTTGGACTACACTATCTTCAGTAGGTTGTGCAAACTTTTGTACCAAACGGCCTAACATTGGGTCCTTGTTGCACCATTTACTTAATATGGATATATGGGAGCTATATTTATATCTGATCCGATTTCCACATAACTTTGCATACATTAATTTGGACATAATTCAGTAAGCAGTGCAAAAATTTGTGGCAATCGGCTTAACATTGGGTCTTTACTTAAAATCGGACAATACTATATATGGGAGCTATATATAAATCTGAACCGATTAAAATAGGTTAGGTTATACTAATTTCAGTGCGTTTTGTTCCTATCGGCCATATTTTGGGTCTTTGGTGCATCACTTACTTAAAATCGGAGAAAAATATATATAGAACTGAACTGATTTTCACGAAACTTAACACACATCATTCTGGACCTAATTCAGTACACTATGCCAAATTTCGACTAAATCGAAAGATATTAAGGGACTTTTGTGTACTAAATTTACATTAAATCGGACGAAAATATATATGAGAGCTGTATCTAAATGTGAACCAATTTTCAAGAAACTTAACATACATCATTCTAGACTTAATTCAGTAGGCTGTGACAAATTTCGTGCAAATCGAAAGATATACAGGGACTTTGTCCAGCATTATCATTAAATGTATGTGGGAGCTATATCTAAATCTGAACCGATTTTGTCAAATTTCAATAGCTTCGTCCTTGGTCCAAACAGATGAGCTGTGCCAAATTTCATCCATTCAAAAAAAAAAATTCCATGGACAGACAGACGGGCGGACATGCATAAATTGACTCAGGAAGTGATTCTATGCATATTCTCAAAAGGAACCATGTGTCTATCACATTTCCTTTTGCCTGTTACAAACATATACACAAAGACATAATACACAGTGTGGTGAAGGGTATAAATACTGCAAATTTGCATAAAAGTGGAACGATGTATCCACTCTTCGGACTTGACTTGTGTGCAGGCAAAAGACAACTCTATGCAAAATTTCAGCAAGATTAAGATTACAAATTACTTTACAGGATCGGAAATGATTATTTTGATAAGTTACAAAAGCAAAAACAAACTTAATATACCCTCTACACTATGGTGGAGGGTACAAAAATGGAAATCAGTTAATATTGGTTGTGGTAAGATTTTATAATTTCTCATAACTGTTATATCTTTCAAAATATGTCTAAGCCTTAAAATATGCTATGTTTTTACAAATTTGTCAACTGCAAACATATATTTCAAATACAATCGATGTGGCATATGTATGATGAAAGTCTTGCATCACATTTGATTAGAAAATGAAGGGATATATCAAAACGATAGATATTTTATTGTTAGGAATATTTGAGCTAATTCGGTTAATAGCATTTAGTAGGAATACTTTCTATCCAGTGAGGAGCCTAAATATCAAATTTCAAATGATTAAGTTGAAAAACGTACCCAATAGCTTCAAAATGCCGAATTTTGGGTGGTACCGTTATATGGGTACCTAACAAAACAAAACTCACTAAGCCATGTTCAATACTAGAAATCACGATAGAGAACAATATTTTCACACATATTGATACTGCTCCTATATCGGTCCATTTTTTAGTATGGCCCCTTTATAGGGGGTCAGCCCCATTTTAAGTATTTTGAAGGTTTTTTTTCACCAAAGTAGTAGAAATGTGGCATTACGTGTGAAAAAAATTGCAGAAAATGTTTGTAGATATTTTGAAGCTCTTAGCCGCAAATTTCATTTTTGAGAATATCCATCAATGTATATTTGTGAGCAAAATACAGGTCGCATATATGATCCGAATTGGATGAAATTTAGGACAACTCATTTATTTCACCCAAGGACGAAATTGGAAAAAATCAGTTCAGGTTTAGATATAGCTCCATATATATTTTCATCCGATTTTATCTAAATGGTGGACCAAACACTCAATATTTTATATATATTATAAGGGCCTTCCTCCTTGAAGGTTGTAGCCACATTTTGGGAGGTTTGAGCTGCATTTAACTACCAGTTGCAGAATTTTCCGTACTGGTTTGATATGTGGAAGGTTTTAGCTCCATTTTTCTGCAATTTGGCCTTTAGTGTTCTTGACGCATACAAACCATATTTTTGTAATAAAGGTCAGGTTTTAACATAGCCCCTTTATAAAGGCCTCCCTCCAATTTCCGCATTTTTATGGTATTAGCCACATTTTGGAAGGTTTCAGCAGCATTTAACTACCAGTTTCTTGGTGAATTTAAAAATTCTTTAAAAAAAATTCAGTTCAGCCCTTTATAACTATTGGCCAATTTCGCCGGTCCACTATAAATAATTTAGGTTATGTCCTAATTTTCAAACCTGAGTGTCTGTAATTTGATATTTTAATTTCGCAGAGTATAAAAAACCTGTTATCATTAAGAAGTTATTCAGGATGTACTCAGGTATAGTATGTACTAGGATTAATGTAATCGGTCAAGATTTTTTTTATTTTCTAACATGGTTTGTGGTCAAAAATAGGGAATTTTTAAAAACTGAAATTTCATATGACCGCCATTTTGTTATTTTTTGCGATGTTAATAATCCTAGTTCATAGCAAAGCCAAACTCTTTCCCGAATCACCTTGGAATTTTATATTCGGATGTTTTAGTGGTTGGAAATCATGCCCGCCGCCGAAAAGGATTTTTTAAATTTTCACGGTGGAAAGTATAACAAGTAAAAAAGCGTTAAGTTCGGCCGAACTTTGGATACCCTCTACCATAGTTATACTGGCAGATACATCCAAAGAATATATAGGGAACATACCAAAAAATGGGCATATACCGATAATTCTACAAACCGATTTATGTACACCAAATTCAAACTTCAGCAATTTTTAATGGGGATTTTTCTTAAAATCCGTAAGATCCAAAAAGTGGACTGATACTGATAACGCATGGTAGAGTATAAAATCCTCAAACTACTGTAGTTAGATTACAAAGTTATATGAGGGTATGCCTAAAGGGGGACCAATATTGACAAATATAGATATTACATAGTGTAGGAAATAGTGAATATTTGGGGATATCATTATAAGAGGGCTATGCCTAATTAATGACCGGTATATGCCAACTTTAAACCCAATATTTTAATTGTTTATCTCAATCTTTTCCTTCAGGAGGTATCACTATGTTGAGGAGATGCCTAAATGCCTGCCAATATATTTCATAATCGTCATTTTTGAGTTTTTTTTTATCACGCATATTACTATATCGGTCCATTGTTTGGTATTGCCCCTTTATATTATATTATTTTAAGTATTTTGAAGGTTTTTTTTCACCAAAGTAGCAGAAATGTGGCATTACGTGTGAAAAAATTGCAGAAAATTGCAAAATATGGAAAATTGGGGGTACCCTTATATGGGGGATACCCGAAAAAATTGACCTATATTTATAATTTTTTGTGGAGAGATTTGCTACCCAATAAGAACTCAAATTACTAAATAACAGCCAATTCGGTGAAAAAATCCGGTCAAAACCCCCAAAAACTGGAAATTGGGAGGTACCACATATGGGGGCTACCAGCAAAAGTGGATCTGTATTTATAATTTTTAGTGGAGAAATTTGGTACCCTGTAAGAACCCAATGTACCAAATTTCAGCGAATTAAAATACCGAAAATTGGGTAGTACCCTTATATGGGGGCTACCCGAAAAAAATGACCTACATTTATAATTTTTAGTATAGAGATTTGCTACCCAATAAGAACTCAAAGTACCGAATTTCAGCGAAAATGCGATCAAACCCCGCAAAATACCGCAAAATTGGGGGTACCCTTATATGGGGGCTATCCGAAAATATGGTCCCATATTTATAATTTTTAGTGGAGAGATTTGCTATCCAATAAGAACTCAATATACCAAATTTCAGCGAATTCGCTTGAAAACCGCGCCTAAGAACCCTAAAATACCGAAAATTGGGTAGTACCCTTATATGGGAGCTATGCCTAAACGTGGACCGATAAAGCCCATCTTCGAACTTGATCTGCCTGCAGACAATAGACGACTATATGCAAAATTTTAGCGTTCTTTCTCAATTCGTTTAGACGCTAGAGTGATTATAACAGACAGACAGACGGACATTCTTAGATCGTCATAGAATTTTACGCTGATTAGGAATATATATATATATATACTTTATAGGGTCGGAAATGATTATTTCGATGCGTTACAAACGGAAAAACAAAACTAATATACCCTCCATACTATGATGGAGGGTATAAAAAAATCGGCCTGGCCAAACTTAGTTACTTAGCTAAAAAAAGATTTCCAGGCGCGTCGGTCTTGTGCGAATCTTATCCAATTTGAAATACCATTTTCCGAGATGTTGTCTTCTACTTGATCTTTCCATCGGATTCGTGACCTTCCCCTTCTGCGTGAACCATCGCTTGGCTCGCTTTTATATGCCTTTTGAGCTGGGGCATCTTCACAAGATGGCCTCGACAACGTAGTCGCTGCAGCTCGATCCGCCTGACTATGTCGATGTGCGAGAATAGGTGGTATAGCTCATGATGCAGCAA
The DNA here is from genome assembly GCF_032173495.1 of Musca vetustissima. Lineage (NCBI taxonomy): Eukaryota > Metazoa > Arthropoda > Insecta > Diptera > Muscidae > Musca > Musca vetustissima. The sequence goes on from NW_026883455.1 coordinate 295,642, forward strand.
TAAGGTGATGTATCAAATTTGTCCATATAATATTTCACATGTTTGGCAACATAGCACATCAAATTCAAGTAGAAATTACGCACTTTGACAGTTAATCAAGACATCAGCTGCTCTAAATGGACTACCTATTCATTGTCCCATGGCCAGGCCAAACATTTCATAATAAAACAGACAAGTGCATTTATATATTTTTTTAAATAGTTTAATAATATTTTGTTTATTTTTGTTTGTCTTAAATATTTACAACAAAAAGTTTACGATAAGATACACATTTTATACACAAAAAGCTTTGACTTTGTATAAAAAATCAGCATATATATAAAAACAAAATAGTTGTAGAGGAGAGAAGGTGGAAAATATTTTTTACAGCACAAGTTGATCAGTCAAAGTTTAAATTCATTTGTGTTAAACTTTTGCGCTACAACGCCATCTTAAGGTTTAACGAACTACTAAAAAAATGAGTTGTATTTTGTGTGTGTGTGGGTGGTTGTGTAGAGGACATCATGCAATGACATCGATAAGGTGGACTATATATCGTTTTGGGATATTACATTACAAACTATAATAGGAATAACCTAAATATGACTACTAAATTTGTGAAAATTGTTGTTGGTTTGTTTTTTACACAAAAATAGTCAAACAAAGAGATGTTACAACTCTGCTATAAGAGAGAGAATATCAATTTATTCTTTCTTTTCATCGGAATCCTTGAACCAATCTTCACAGCCGGGTACATTTTCGGGGGCATCGCACATTTCAGATTCGTCATTGTAGACTTCACCGGCTTGGCAGGCCAAATCACGAGGATCTTCACCGTTCAAGCAGACATAGAATTTCTGGCAATCGGTGGGGTGAGGATATCTGGGATGAGAGACAACTTGACCACGGGCATCAGTCTTTGGCTTGTCCTTGGGGCATTGGAAACCGGTGGCGGACATTTCTGTGGGAGAGGAGAATAATTAATATTTTTTAGGATAAATTGAAGATAAGTTCTACATACTTGGCTTTTCAACACAGTTTTCACGCTTGGCAGTTTCGGGCCACACACAGGTACCGCTGTATTCATCGAAATGCAAACCTACAGTACATTTGGTTTCCAAAGCATCACCATCGATACAGTTGTAGAAGATGTTGCAAACAGTTTCATCAGGATGGGCAAAGAAACCGTTCTTGCGGGGACAGAATTTCGAGGAAATTGGTTCTTCTGCAAATGTCAAAGAGAGGCGAATATTCGAATTAATTTTAAATCTCTTAGAGGTTGAGTTGATTGATTTACTTACGCAATTCAACACGATCACCACAATCAACATTGAAAGGCATATCACATTTGTTGATTTGACGGTTCAATGGATCGAAGACCAAACCATCAGGGCACAATTTCTCCTTGGCAACACCATCATCACATTCGTAGTATTTATCACACTGTTTTTCATCGGGGAACTGACCATTTGGTTTGGGGCATTCAAAAGCGGCATCTGGAGGAAAAGAAGTGAAAGAAATTTTGGAAATTAATATAATAATTCAAGAAGGTTTAGATATATTGTGATTGGGAGGAGATTCGAATACTAATATTAAAACGCCATGTACATTGTGTACTTATAGTACGTTTACATTTAACTGGATTTCGTTAAGCCAGTGGGTTTCAATTGTCAATTCCTTTCCATAAATGTCAAATAGATCCTCATAAAGTAGGTTAACCCGGTAAAAATTCTAATGTATATGCCGTTTTATTTCGGGTAGGTTACTTAATGTGGATTTATTTGACATATATGCAATGAAATTGACAATCTAAAACTACTGTGTTAACGAAATCCAGTACAATATAAACCTCTTATAAGTCCAATAATAAAAATGAGATTTCGATTAAGTTTTCTGATTATCTTGTTTGAAATGTCAAGTTTTCTTGCAGGGAAAATCCAATATTGAACTGTCAATTAAATATTTTAACTAGTCATAAAGCACGTTTAGACCATAACTTATTGTGATAATGTATTACCTAGTTTTATTTGCCAAATCGAACTATATTTATTTCGATATGTCATACAACAAATAAGCCTCTGATTATATATAGATATTATTTAAAATACAACACTGTTTCAGCACCTAAAAAGGTACCACTTGTCCGAAAGTACGAAAATGTACCAACGTGTATAAATATCAACGTAAACAAATATCAGCCGACTGACAACTTTTAATATTAATATAAACAACTAGGATTTAATTTCTCGATTTACAAATCGATTCGATTCGAAAGCATAGTCTACAAACCAGAATCAGAATGCGAGTTTCACAAATTATAAAAACAATCAATTCAAATTAACCTCCAAATATGAAATTTCACTTTCCATAGTTTCAATTTCTATCGCTCGATCATGAGTACATTAACCTCAATTGTAAATATGGGTTTACCTACCTATATACGAAAACAATTTCAATTTCAAAACTAAAACCAAGGAAATTTTTCCACAACTAAATAACCAAATAAGTCGGCCGAATAGAAGAAACAACAGCCACAGCTAAACATAATAATAGCACATGCACAAGTACGTACGTCGTATTCGTTAACGGGTTTTGATGACTAAACCTATCAGTTATTCCGCCTATGCACCGCTTGTTGTTTGTGGATTTATAATGGAATTCAATTCAAATGAGCTGTTGTTGTCTGCTGCTGTCTCTATTGCCATGGCAATTAAATGCATTACTCAAATATTTTCTATGCTTTTGAACTTTAAAAAAGAAGAAAGAAAAAAATGCATTTCGAAAAAAAAAATTAATCAGAGGTGGATTTATACTTTGCCTCTCTTACAATTAGATTTACTTTAGCATACATACAAATTGCATAATTAGCTGACAGACGTTGCTGCCGACAGCAGTGACGCTGCAGTTAACAGCGTTGCATTTGAGGCAGAGTTAAAACCAGAAATTGAAATGCACTCAGGGAAAATGTTGGGGGGATTTAAGTGGTTTTTGGCGGTATTAATTGTTAGGGAGAATTGTATAAAGGTGCCAGAGAGGTATTTAAATTGTAACCGGTTAAGTTTGCATAAAAAAACATAAAACAGATGTTTTAGGTCTGATATAAACGTGTCCTTAAAGGGAAGTTTAATAATCCTCTTACATGCTGATGTTAAAACGCGTTTAGACTATGCTCTCTAAATCGACTTGATTTTTAAATCGAGCAACTAAATCCTAGATGTTTACACTGGTTTTAAATTGATAGAAAGTCAGTCAGCTGATATTTGTTTACATATTTATGCATATTATTTAATAACATTCTCATAATTCAAATGGGAATTATTCTCCATTAGTTGAATACAAATATATAAAAATGTGTTACTTTAAAGTTATTTAATATCCATAAAAATTCTTTCAGCTCCTTGCCATATTTTGTTGTACGCCTAATTTGTACTTTTTAGTACTTTTAGGGCGATTTATCAATTTGTGATACAAAAACAGTGTTGTATTTGAGATTATATACATACTAATCCACGATCAAATGCTATATTCTAAATTAGAAGGAAGATACTGCGAACAGTATTCAAGCAGTATTCGAGCAGCTGATTTATGAAACAGATGTTTCGTCAAATATTTTAAAAAGTTAATTTTATTTCATTCAGAGTCCGAATGGTCAATAATTGTATGAAACAACAATAGAAAAAATGAATTGAGAAAGACAAATTAGTTTCATTTAATAGAATTTTGGTCATATGGTTTATGGAAAATTTGACATTACAATATTACATTGGATATATTTTGAACATAAATCTATGTTTAGAAGTTCGTCAGCTTATTGCTACCAAACCGGAAATCCTTTAGAACGAAATGAAAATGTATGTATATTCCTCTCAATGAATCAGCTGATCTTCTTAAGGCTTATAGTACATTTACATTGAATTACAGTTCTAATGCACATGCCGTTTTATTTATTTTAAAAATATTATAACACCTATCTTTAGTTACTATATATCATTTTGGTGCAAGGATGAAAGAAAGAAATTAAAAAAAATATATATTTAATATTGCACATTAGAACCATCTGTCAATTTTTTCCTAGTAATATTTCACATAGGTGGCAACATTGCATATCGAATGCAAGTAGAACAGTGCATGATGCAATAATAAGGTGATGTATCAAAACAATAACATTTGTTTTTGTGCCGACCATCTGTCAAATTTTTCCTTATAATATTTCAAAAAGTTGGCAGCATTGCACATCGAATTCAAGTAGAAATTACACACTTTGACAGTAAATCAAGACATCAACTGCTCTAAATGGACTACGTTGCACATCGAATTCAAGTAAAAACTGCGCACTTTGACAGTTAATGGAGACATCAGCTGCGCTAAGTGGACTACCTTTTTAATGTGCCATGGTACGATCATTGTCAAAGTTAGCCAAAATTGTAATTTGCCAAATTGAAAATTTGACATTTGCCTTTAAAAAAATATTTCATATATTTTATCAATGATTTTATGTCTCATTATTCAATTTTATAAACATTTAAACCACGTTTTATCTAATCTGTTTTTTTATTTTCGCAAACAAGTTATTAACAAGAAGACAATTTTTCTATGCCTGCCAACCAAAGAATTCATGCGAAATGTCTACGTCAACAGCATCGGCTTTGGAACCAGTTTAAATGTTAATTTAACATTAAAAGTAAATAGATATTTGAACTGTGGCATTTCTGGATTTCCAGAGAAAACCAATAACAAATTGCCTGAAACCAGACAACTACTCATAATACTTTTACTTTTCGATGGTTTAGTTGTGAATGGCATGACAACACTTTGTAATGTTTGACATTTAAAGGGTGCGGCGGTGCAGTGCAGTACAATGCTGCAAGGTAATTGCACGCAATTTCAAAACTATTTCATGTCATTGATTAACCCTTAGGAGTGAAGGTAATTGACATTACAACTGCACATACAAATAGAGCAGCCTCCATAATGTCTGAGTTTGAAACTTAAAATACCAGTTTAACATTTTATCTCTGCTTTTTTCCAGAAAGCTAAATAAATTATGACTGGAAATATTGTCTTGTTATTGTATATATCTGCATTAAATTTAATGACTTTTAATGTGTTGGGGAAGTTTTTTTTCTTTTTTGCCATGACTTGAAGTTCAGGTTATGAAATTGTGTATAGTTTGTTTATATATTTTTCTCTCTCTCGTGTCCGCCTAGGTGAATGTCTGGCAAAATTGTTTGCTTGGTTGATTTTTGGTGTCAATGCCAATATGTTTAGCATATTTTATTTATTTATTTTAATTTTATTAATAAATGTTAAAATATACAAACACGAAGAAGCCAACGAAATTCAAGTTCAAATATTGCGAAATGTTTTCTATGGGAATTATCATAAAATGACCGGTCAAACAACATCCGACCGGCTTTTTTGAATGGGACGGTAACATTAAATTAATTCAAAAGACTATAAACTTTCAGTTTCGTTAATTAGTTATGGAAAATTTTTGTTAGTATTGTGAATGCAGTCTCAAATTTATGATAATTGGTTGATCAGCTGTCATCTAAATGGTAGCAAAATATTTATATTTTTGCAAATTCAAAGACGTCAGTAGACTTTAGCCGGGGGGTTTTAAATTAAAATCGACAAGAATTCGCAAAGAATTAAGCAGCTATATCGTCAAAAATTTAAACAATCAGGCAGCTATAAAATTTAAGGTTTTGTTTCTATGAAACCGGTTTTAATAAAACATGCCATTTAAAGTATCAATTTCATGATAGATGACGTATTTTCATAAAACACGTGTTTTAGGCGTTAAATTATAACAAAATTAAATAGATATGATGCGGTCTGAATAAAGCCACGCTTTGATAAATTCCCATAGAAATCAATACTCATCATTTTGAAAGCTTTTAAACCATCAAAACGACAAAGCATTGAATTGAGGGGAATCTAAATTTTCGATTGTAATGTAATGTAGTTGATTGTGTGGCTATTTCAGATTATAAACTGGACATTTTTGGATGTTGAATTTAAGAATGGCTAACTAGACCACGAAGCAAAATAATTAAAATTTTAACATAAGCTTTGCCATTTTTGTACTTTTTGGGAGAAGTTCTGCATTTATTTTTAGGGTTGTATTTGAAATTATCTCGATTTAGCATAGGATCTCGGTAATGTACATTATTGCGATAAAACCTAAGTCTAAACGGTCCTTAAGATATAACAGGCAACATTGCAGAAATCTTTACAAAAAAAAAAAACCAACACTGTAAGGAAAAAGTGGTCCGGAATATCTAAAGAAGAGTTGAAGTTCATGGGAAATTAAGGAATGCATAAATAATTACTGAAGACGTTTTGACAAAGAGCTTCGGAAAACAGTATCAAAATAATTTTGGAAATTTCAGGAAGAGAATTTTTGATTTATTAACTTTGTGAATAGATTCGTTTGACTAGAAACAAAATTCCAAACTCGCCTTGAGCTTTAGCATTAAAAATACCTAAAATTGAGAAATATTCAGCTTTGAAAATCTTTAACTTGCGAGAATCCGAAATTCGAACTTTAAATATATTTTAATATTTCAAAGCACTTTTTCTAGACAAATATTTTTGGATTTCTAATTTATGAGTTTCGGGTTCAGATCCCAGCAGAGGAGTGGTTTTCGAATATTTAAAAAAACACATCCTCAAGATGAACTACATCGGAAACAACCTCAGCATAAACACATGAGGATAACACAAAAATAGGAACGATGGGACATAGTGCCACCAAGAGGAAATGGCAACAGTAGATAGGAGCATTTTTATAGGCAATAATAGATGGCAGCCCCATTACCTAGGACAGGCTAGCCGGATAACCTTATTAATAGATTTTGAGAAAACAGTTCCAAATATATTCCCAATAGCTTTGTTTTTGAATTGGCGTAATGCAGGGTATTTTGTGCCAGACTATAAACCAATGAGTATCGGGTTCAAATCCTAGCTGAGGAGGATTTTTTTAAATTTATTTTCGAATATTTGTAAAAAGGGTCTTATATCCCCTCAAAATGAAATACATCCGAAGCCACCTGCCATCCTAATAAACAATCTCAGCCTAAACACATGAGGATAACACAAAAATGGGAATGACGTGACATTGTGCCACCTAGAGAAAAATCGCAGCACTTGATTAGGAGGCTTCTTTTCTAGGCAATAATAGATGGCATCCCAATCACCTAGGACAGGCCATCATCTACGTAGCTGTAATAATAAAAAATGAAGGTCTAATCGAGTAAAATGGAGATGCTCTGTGAAAGTTTTATGCTCCCAAGAGGAGTAACAGGATTTTTCTTTAATTTTTAGACGAAGAGCATATTTTTCAGTTCAATATTCATGAAGTTTTCATATATATTTCGCCAAAAATTACTATCAGTAATACTTCAAACTATGCAGCACTTTTCACAAATGGGATATTACATTTACTTTTTATATGAAATTTAAGCCAGAGAGCGATAGAAAGAAATTGAAAACAAAAAGAGGGTATTTTCCGGTAAAATATAATGACTCTTCGACCCCTTTTCACTTCTCACAATGAACAACTTTTAATATTTTTTTCTATTAAATTGTCTTCTTCCTCAAAAAAATGTTTTTCATAACTTTGTTTGGCACTTTCCGCATCCACATATTTTCAAACCAAATATAAATAACTTGATTCGTTTATATATATTTTTGTGGTTCAGCCATATTTTGTTTACAATTTGTTTCTCAATTATTTCTTTTTTTCTTAATTTTTTTTTCTTAACAACACACAGCAAAACAAAAAAAAGTTATACAAAATTTTGTAACACTCACTTGCAGATGCAACGCACAAAGCTGCCACAATGGTACACACAACGAATTGCTTCATTTTTTCTCTGTTTGTTCGGTTTTGAGGTGTTATGTCCTTAAAAGTAATCCACACTACACTGGAGAAACTTGTATGGCGTATCAGTTTATATAGACGACGTCTTAACTGAACGCTGGCTGGGCTGGAACTATTGGTGGAACGTTAGCCGCTCTTTCTTTTTGAAGAATAACAGCAGCGTAGCTAAACTTTTTGCTGCTGCAGTTGGCAGAGAGAGTGGTGTAAGTTGCCATTGTGGAACGCGTGCGCATGCGCATACTAAAGCTAAACCTGCAATACTTGGTGGGTTTAATTGTTTGTTTGTGTGTCTGTCTGATGATCATCGCTTTGTTGTTATTGCGGTTTATATTTGCTGTTAGCTTCTGCCTTGCCTTACTAGTTTCATTTCTGGGTAGGGAGTTCGTTTTGTTTTCAGCAAATTTTGGGGCCAGGGGTCTGATGCACACGACATCTAAACGCTGAAGTGTTAACATCAACGTGTGTGCTAAACATGCTTGCTTTTCTTGCATATCGTTTAGAGGGAGACATAATTTTGAGATAAAAACAAACTACAAGTCAACAAGCTTAAGAGTTGGTAAAATAAAAAAAAATGCATAATCTTTTAAAGGTTTTATTTTTAGGTAGGCATTAAGAAAATACCGAAATACCACAATTTGGCCAAGTATCTTATCTTGACATGCGCAAACATGTGTTTTTCATAAGTTTATTTAAGTTCAGTGATCATATTTTTTCATTGACATTTTCAAATGTGTAGTTTTTTGCTGGTTTCCTTAAAGTGAAGAGGATTGATTTGGAAACGATATATACATATTTCACGGATATTTTTGTATACAAACTCAGGTAACGAAGTCTCTAGATTCACCCGCTCTCCAAAAAGTTCACCAGTTCTAAATCTCTTATAGTTAAGAATATAACCCCGTAAGAGTTAAAAATTTGCAAGCGTCTGTCTTCTTAAAAATAGTGTAAATATTGATTTTGTTGGGAGAACACATGTTCACTAAAATAGATTAACTTGGAAAACGTAATAGAATTTTCAGTTTTTATTAAAGGTTAGTCTCATTAATTTTGAATAATAATATCGAATTTATCAATAAGACAATCAAATATTAGAACTGAAAATGGGAAGAGACAATCACTGCAGTCCTGAAGTCTGGGATTTTTAAAAGGAAACTTTATTATGAAAGTAAAAGCTACAGACAAATTGGCTGCTCATATAAAATGGTCCAAAATACAGCAAATTACTAGTATTTAGCTTAAACTAGAAGAAAAAATCACAGAACACACTCCTCATAGAAAGACAAATTGTTCGCCATAGAAAGAATGATACATTTGCAACCTCTTTAAGATATAATTTAAAAGTCAAAAGTGGTCGATTAGTTCCACTTTTATATAAACTGTTCCTAAAAATAGATTAAAATTTTTACAAGAGCAAAAGTGGAGGAAGATTTTATGGTCAAACGAAACTAAAGTCAAGTTATTTAACTCTGAATGTAAGAAGACCACCGACCACCGAACTTCTTCCACAATATACAAAAAAACTATTAAACATTGTGGTGGGAATATATTGGCATGGGGATTTTTTCCTTGCCATGAAATACGGCCACCATTTAAAATAGTCCAAAGGAATTATTCCAAATGAGGAACTATAGGTCATGATCTTTCGTTCTCTTAGTTCCTTTTGCTCCAGTCGCTCCTTCTGCTCTCTTTCAACTAGTTCTTTTTGCCCCGTCGTTCTATTTTCGTATTGTTTTCCCAGTTCTTTTTGCTCCCGTTAATTACAACATTAGTTGTTTCTCTCTTTTACTGATGAATTGAATATTCCGGGTAATAATTAAACGTTGTAAATCATCGTTGTAGACTCCGTGCCAAAAAAAAACAGCGTTAAGCGGCTATTCAAAGTAATAGTACTAAGTACTAAGGTAAATAAGGTGAAAATAAAAATAATTAATGTTTTTGATGATGTTTCGGCTAAAGGTCAATGAAAAAAAATTGTTTATGTTTTATTAGTTTATTATTCTTCCAATATTTCGATTGTCATCGACAATCATATTCAGGGATCTGTTACAAAATAAACAATTGATTACAAATTGATACATCAGATTCGTCACCGTTACATGCATCCTATAAACTACATTGCACTTATCTTCTTTTTTATACCCTCCACCATAGTATGGAGGGTATATTAATTTTGTTTTTCCGTTTGTAACTCATCGAAATAATCATTTCCGACCCTATAAAGTATATATATTCTTGATCAGCGTAAAATTCTATGACGATATAGCCATGTCCGTCTGTCTGTTGTAATCACTCTAGCGTCTAAACGAATTGAGATAGATCGTCAAAATTTTGCATAGAGTCGTCTTTTGTCTGCAGGCAGGTCAAGTTCGATGATGGCCTTTATCGGTCCACTTTTAGTCATAGCTCCCATATAAGGGTACCCCTAATTTTGCGGTATTTTGGGGGGTTTTATCTCATTTTTCGACCAAATTCGCTGAAGTTCGGTACTTTGAGTTATTATTGGTTAGAACATCTCTATACTACAAATTATAAATATAGGTCAATTTTTTCGGGTAGCCCCCATATAAGGGTACCCCCAATTTTCGGTATTTTGGGGTCCTTGAGCGCGTTTTTCAACCGAATTCGCTGAAATTTGGTACTTTAAGTTCTTATTGCGTAGCAAATCTCTCAACAAAAAATTATAAGTATAGGTCAATTTTTTCGGATAGCCCCTTGAGCGCATTTTTCAATCGAATTTGCTGCAATTTGGTATTTTGTACCTAGTCTCTGTGTGGAGCTTCCAGAAGGAGTGGACCGATTTTCCCCTTCTTCGAATTTGAACTAAGTTTGGAGAAATAATAAGATGGACAAAGTTTGGATGAAATCTAAATTTTCTGAAACGGATTTGGTCTAAAGAAACATGGGGTCTGGAACCACATTCAGACACATTTTCACCGTGTTAAAGTGTATACACCCTCATTAGCCATAATGCTGAGGGTATAATTATCTATTATAAATAAATTTTTAATAATTTTCTGCAATCTGTATTAAGGTATACACAATCCGTTTTTAGAAATGTTGGTATAGGTCCACTTTTTGGTATGTTCCCTATATTTTCATTTCTAGTACCTGTCAGTATATCTATGGTGGAGGGTATCCAAAGTTCGGCCCGGCCGAACTTAACGCTTTTTCACTTGTTAGTCTTCGTTTTAGTTTTGCTGAACATATTGTTGACATTTACAGTTGATGATTTTTAAAGCTAATTGGTATTTGTCCTTATTGTAAAAGTTGGATATGTCAAATCTCTCCGAAAATCCAGGGATGTATGTCAAAGATTTATAACATTTTTCATTTTCGTCTCTAATTCTCACGTTATTATTCTGCTTTGCATGTTTTAATAGGTCGTCGATTGTTTTTTGTTGAAAATTGTTCTTTTTTAATATGCGTCGTATTTTTATTTCGTTGTTGTGATGGAATTGTTGGTCACTTATATTGAACACTCTATATATAAAATTCGTTGCCGTGTTTATTTTCACTCTACGGGGATGATTTCAATGACAATTTATCAGTCTTCCGGATGCTGTTGGTTTTTGGTACCAATCTAGTTTAAGGTTATTGTCTTGTCTGATTATTATTGTAGATGGGAGCTTGTCATTTTTCTCTACTTCGTGCGTAAATTGTATGTTTTTGTCGAATGAATTCAAAATCCTTAGTGTGTTTTCCACTTCCTTTTTCTTTACTATACAAAAAATATCGTCCACGTACTTTGTTAATAACCTTGGTTTCATCCTCATCATTTCTATAGAAGTGTCCAATAATTCCTCCATTATTACGTCAGCTATGATCAGTGACGCTGGTGCACCTATTGGAAGTCCTTTGCGTTGTTCGTACACCTTGTCTTGAATTATAAAATATCTTTTATACAAAGAGTCAGTATTTCAATAAATAAATCTTTCGGTATCCTGGTATAGTTCTTCAGTATATTCCATTTTTCGGCGATCGTCTTAATTGCTATATTTATTGGAACGCTGGGAAACAACTACTGAACCGATTTTCACAAAAATCAGTACACATAATTCCAGACTTAGATCAGTACGCTATTCTAAAATTCGTGCAAATCGAAAGAAAGGGCTTTCGTGCATCATTAACATAAAATCTGAAGAAAATATATATGGAATCTATATCAACATCTGAACCGATTTTCTAGACACAATTCAATACGCTTTGCCAAAATTCTTGCAAATCGAAAGATAAATGCGCCCATGCGCAATATTCAAAATTTAGTAGTAGAAAATGTAGCTATGATTGTAAAAGTCTGATTTAAAAATTTTTAGCACAATAGTCGAACGTTTTTGCAAAATAGTCGAACACTTGATTTTTCTCGAATATAAAGAGTTATGTGGTTTTCTTGTTTTCTTTGACAAAAAAATTAAAAAAATAAAAATAATTTTTATTCATTTTTGAAGCCGACAATTATTTTTTAATAAAAATATTCCATGTCGGGTAATGTGGACCACTATAAAAAAGTGGGACTTTTTCATGAGGAGGAGTTCGAAACATGGGCGCATTTAATATGCGAGTAGGTATTCTATCCTCTGAAAACTTGATATGCGAAATTACAAGTGCCAGGACCTTCAAAATACCGCAAATGGGTCGGTATCCTTAAATGGGGGCTATTCTAAAACATTAACCCATATATTTTTACATTCATTGTTATCCAAGAGTGCAATAAATGTAAATTTATCACAACCAATCCACAACCTACCTTTAACTTACTGATCCTCATTACCCACACATACTGGTCCACATTTCCCGCCAAGCTATTTTTATTCGCAGTTTAGAGTTTTTTGAAATATAATGCCATAAATTTTTTTTAGACAAATATATATAATGTTTGACCTGATATATATTTAGCCGACAAATCTACTATGTTGTGAAAAAAAAATTGTTTTTATTTTTTTACCGTTGTTACGCCCACAATATCAAAAAAGAAAATGGTGGTCCACATTACCCGAAGTTACTCTATGGGAACTATATCTAAATCTAAACCGATTTTTTTTCTCAATTTCTATAGGGTTCGTTCTTGGGCCAAATAGATAACCTGTGCTAAATTTTATCCAAATCGGATCATAAATACGACTTGTACATTCTTTAAAATGTAACATGGACAGACGGTTGGACATGCATAAATCGACTCAGAAAGTTATTCTAAGCATATTCTTAAAAGGACCACAGTGTGATGAAGGGTATAAAAATGCGGGTAACACTAAAGCTTAAAGATATACAGAAAATGGAGCAATTTGCATACAATTTGGTTGGTAAACGTGTTCTAACTCCCCAAAATAGAGAGGGTGCAGTTAACGTGAATCGATATATTATCCCTTTTCAATACCAAGCTTGAAAATGGACAACAGACAGAAATATAAATTTATTCTGACAAAGAATATATACACTATAAGGGATCTTTGATGAATATTTTGGGGTGTTGCAAAGGGAATGATATATTTACTCCACTCCACGCTATAGTGGAGGGTATAAACATAGTGGATAGGTGACTATTTTCTTGTTTTTTAATTTATGATTTTCATAAAAAATTTGCCAAGTATCTAATTTAACAACAATTTCATTTGAAGCACCGATATGATTTTCACATTTTACAAGTTTATTAGAAAATCTAAATTTTCTAATTTAATTTAAAAAACAACACCCTACTTTTGTAAACCATTTCTTTTATTTTTAATTGAAACTGTTATGGCAACAAAGCTCATGTCCAAAGCATAACAATTATTGTTAGATTCAACTGAAAGGTGCTTTGTAATTAATATTCCAATGCGATTTTCAAAGAAAACAAATTAAAATGCAATAAACGTTTTAAAGTTATGGCTGTGTGTGAGTGATGTGAGAAATAAAACAATCGAAGAAGTGTAACAGTCTTTAGTTTTATGTCACCATTTCTTCTTTCTTCTGATCGTGTGTTGGCGTGGTGTAGGGAATTTCTTATTAGATTTTCATTGTTGAATTTTAAATTTTCTTTCTCTTTTTTTGAGTACTTATGTAAAGTGCATAGTACCGTTTTATAATCATGGAGGTGGTTAAAATAAAGGTGCTCGGTTCAAAAGTTTTAGTACACATAGAAAAGTATAATTAGACACTCCTTTAAAAGAAATGGCTCATAACAAATAAATATAAAATAGTGATTTTAAAGATAGATTGATCGATTTCAAGGGTACTCAGAGATTATATTATATCGAATCATGTAATATTGTATTTTCAATAATTTTTTTAATACTAACTTTCTGTATGCATGAGAATTCAATATGTATGTAATGATATGTGTATGATAAAGACAGTTCGGCACCAATTTTATTTCCTTCTTTAGTGACAATCACAAACATATACACTCATTCCATTTTGGCCAAATTTTTATTTAAACTTCTTTGTTGCAAAATTGAGAATTTTTAATGCATGGTGATATAATTTTGTTAATTACTTATTGGTAAAACGTTTTTATAAGACAACAACGATTGAATCTGCTGACCGAATTCTAAGTAAAATAATATGCAAATTAATTTTGATACGTTGGTATATTTTTGGGTACAGAAAATGTGTATTTATAATGAAGACGATTGGTATCAGGTTTAATTAAAGGAATACTGCCAAACATATCATTAATATCGAAATTGAAATATATTTTGTAGTTTATTTGATATTTAAATTCAGAATAACGAAAAAATATTTGAGAGATTAACAGAAGAGAAAAAATCGATATGTCGTCTGAATCTCCAAAAATCTATTGAATTGAACTGTCGAATATCTAGACTATATGCATATGACAAAATTTGATAAAAAAACAAATAAATGTCCAATTTGGTCCGATGGCTAGTCATTTTGAACCATTTTTATGCTTATAATTTAGGAGAATTTTCAATGTTGTTCCGAAAATCTTATGGGGGTCAAAGCTCATGGCTAGTATATTATGAATCCAAAAAAAGTAATTAATTTTGTTGCTGGTAGCTCTAAAGTGCATGAAGCAAAATTGTTACATATTTGTAAGGTTTTTTTGAGGTGACATATCTACAGTCAAATCGAATGAAGAACATTTCTGTAAAACATGTCCTCTTTCATTGTCCATCGTCGTTTATCTCTTGAACAGTAAACATTCAGATTAACAAGCTCCATTGGAGTGAGACGGCAACATTGGCTCTGATGGAAAAAATATAAAAGCCCTTAAAGGAAAATCTTTATATATTTGTATGCAATATTTTCCTCTTTTACCCGATTCTTGCTCATGAAACCTTATATCTACGAACACAACTGAAGTTTGAATATGAAAAACTGTCGGCCAATAATAAGACCTGCTGTAAGAAAGTGAGAGAAAAACACCTAGCGACGGAAGTGAGGGAAGCGACGAGTAGTAGAAGATGTCTGACTCCCAATAAAATCTATATATGTTTGAGGCCCGCCAGATAAACCTCCATCGGAATGAGACGGCGACAGTGGTTGTGATGGAAAAATTAATCAAAGGTAATTAAACATCGATCTTATTCATGAACCTTGGGCTTGCTCAGGAACGCTGAGGAAACTAATGGAAAGTATAAGTGAGATAATGAAAGTAGACATTCCTCAATTACAAATGGTCTTCGTTAGAAGAAATCATTGGTGTATTGAAAAACCAGAAAGGAAAGTAGTAAAGTCAGGCTGGACCGACTATATGATACCCTTGCAAAACAAACTTGACACACGCTATTCACTATGCTCCCCTGTTTAAAATTTAATCTCAATCAGACACCTATTGATTATTTGGTGTACAATTAACATAAATAAGACGAAATTATATATGGAAGCTACGATATATCTATATCTGAACCGATTTTCACGATTTAGTACGCTATGCCAAAATTCGTGCAAATTAAATTATTTTCAGGGACTTTCGTGCACCATTTACCTTAAATCGGAGGAAACTATACATGTGAGCTATATCTAAATCTGAACCGATTTTCACGAAACTTAGCACACGTCATTCTAGACTTAATTCAATACATTATGCCAAAATTCGTGCAAATCTAATGACTTTCAGGGACTTTGGTGCACCATTTACCTAAAATCGGGCGAAACTATATAGGAGTTATATCTAAATCTGAACCGATTTTCACGAAACTTAGCACACATCATTCTAGACCTAATTCAGTAGGCTATACCAAATTTCGTGCAAATCGAAAGATATATAGGGACTTTGGTGTACCATTTACCAAAAATCGGACGAAACTATATATGGGAGCTATATCTAAATCTGAACTGATTTTCCCCAAATTCAATAGGGTTCGTCCTTAAGCCAATTAAGTGACATGTGCCAAATTTCATCCAAATCGGATCATAAATTCGACCTGTACTTTGTTCACAAAAATACATGGACGGACGGACAGACGGACATGCATAAATTGACTCAGAAAGTGATTCTATGCATATTCTCAAAAGGAACCATGGGTCTATCTCTATTATTTTTGCCTGTTACAAACATATGCACAAAGACATAATACCCTGTACCACAGTGTTATGAAAGGTATAAAGAGGGGATTCTCCTTGTGATAGATTTAGACAGGGGTTCACTGGTAATTCTTGCTAAGACTACGGGTAGGGCGCGATTCGTACCCAGCAATAAAAGTAAGGAAAATCATTTATTGCAGGACAATTGATTAAGGTCATCCAGATAAACCTCCATTGGAGTTAGACGGCAAGAATGGTTCTGAGGGGAAATTAATCAATTTTTGACTATTAATAGCAAGGTCTCTAAACCATATTAATTATCAACTTTTCTATGCAAACACATGTTATAGACCGAGAACCTGAATAATATGTCAACAAATTATGTTTTCTGTTCAGATTTTTCAAAATCAACACCTCCATACTGAAGGAAAATAATGGTCCATTAAATGTGTTTATAATAAAGAATATATAAACATTGAGTTAATATTTTGTAATTTACCAAACATGGTTAAGTTCGGGCCGGCCGAGTTTTTATACCCTTCACCACGCTGTGGTACAGGGTATTATGTCTTTGTGCATATGCTTGTATGGTTACTTTTAAGAATATGCATAGAGTCTATTTTTTCATGTCCGTCAGTTTGTATATTAAAAATTATAAGATGAAATTTGGCCCAAGTATGAACCCTATTGATATTGGAGAAAATCGGCTCACATTTAGATATAGGTCCCACATAGATTTTCGTCCGATTTTATGCACCACTAACGCCCCTATATTTCTTGCGATTCACATGCGATTGTCTATATCGTATAACTCCCATATATGTTTGTCCGATTTAATGCAAATGTTACACCAAACATCCAATGATTGTCCGATTAAAATGAAAATAAGAATTTTAAGAGCATATTTTGTACATACTCAAAGTGATGAAGTGTATCACATAGTCCGCGCCGTTCTACTTTTGAGCATTCCTTACTGGTTTATATTCAGAATCTCTTCAAAAGGCCGGGCCCTCTAAAGTCATTGAATTTCGGCTAGTATGTTCTTTATACTCTTAAAAATTAAATACCAAATTAGTGTGGAAATCTAGGCTACAAACTTTGACATAGCAAAAATTAAGCGGGACTTATATCTTAACTATTGCGAACTCTATCCTGATTTCAATAGACAGACGGACATACACACGGAAACGGCTAAATCGACAAAGTATTTTATTCTGATCAAGAATGCATATACTTTATGGAGTCTCCGAGGTACAGTAAAATCTCACTAATCGGGATTACCAATTTTTTCGAATTACTGAGGTTTTAAAATTGGTAAAATTGTTTATTAAGGGAACCTCCCATTCTCGATTTTAAATATTCAAGATTTTCAATGGGCTGGTAAATCAATACCAATGCATGTTAAGTTTTGTAACTTTGCATATATAAATTTCAAGATTTAAAATGGAAGAAAAATAATTTATTTTTTTTTTGTTATTGGTTTCTTGTTGTTAATAAAATGGAGGACTGTAGAAAAAATATTTTTGGAAAATCGCATATTTTTGACCACAAACCAAGTTAAAAAATAAGGAAGCTCTTCAGCGATTGGATTTATCCTAGTTCATACAATAGCTACACACTCACAGAAAAACGTCCCAAAATTTGGAATCGATTGGGTTTTTAGTTTCAGTACAGTCCTTCTAATTACTTGTCCATATTCCCTTCACCGTGGGTTATCACAAAAGAGAAACACGCGTTTAAAGTTTGAGAAGCCCTTTAGCCGTCACTTGATGCTGACACAATAAATCGGATATATCTTAAAGAGTTCTTGAGATTTTCACTTGAAATTTTGTAGGGACATTCTTGAATTAGTGTAGATTCGAATTAAATCAAAAAAAAAAAAAAATTTGACCCCGAGAATGGGGGGGTCCCCTTAAGTGTAACTCCCACATCCGAGTACATACGACAATAAAATTGGTATCAATTTATCAACCACTTCTCTTGGATATAATAATATCAACTTTTCGCGTCTATGTCCTTCATAAAATACAGATTTTGTAATTTTTCACACTAAAGTAAGGTTCCATTTCACTCGCTAAATATTGACCAATCTTTATCAAATTTATCAGGCATGCTTATACTTTGGCTTTTGGTCTATTTCATCCCCTAAATATTAACCGATCTTTAGCAAAAACAATTGGGGTCTTCATTGGCTACAACCCATCCTACATGCAAAATTGGTCAATAACTGTGGCCTGTATCGTGTTTACAAATTATAATGGACAGACGGACGGACACACATGTGTAGGTAGACTCACCTAGTCGAGATATGTCGATCGGTATACTTAAAGGTGGGTCTAGGACGTTACAAACTCTTGGGGCGTCACAAAGCTATAATATCCTGACAACATAGTTGTGGAGGGTATAAAAATTAAAAATTTTGAAACCGAGAATGGGGGGGGGTCCCCTTAATTTAGTGATCATAGTTTTATGTTTTTGTAAACATAAACAAACATAACAAAAAACGTTATTCGTCCGGACTATCGAGATTTTACTGTATTTATACCCTTCACCACACTGTGGTACAGGGTATTATGTCTTTGTGCATATGTTTGTAACAGGCAAAAATAATTGAGATAGACCCATGGTTCCTTTTGAGAATATGCATAGAATCACTTTCTGAGTCGATTTATGCATGTCCGTCTGTCCGTCCGTCCGTCCGTCCACGTATTTTTGTGAACAAAGTACAGGTCGCATTTATGTTCCGATTTGGATGAAATTTGGCACATGTCACTTATTTGGCCCAAGGACGAACCCTATTGAAATTGGAGAAAATCGGTTCAGATGTAGATATAGCTCCCGTATATAATTTCGTCCGATTATTGGAAATGGGATACCAAAGTCCATATATATCTTTCGATTTACACGAAATTTGGTATAGTCTTCTGAATTAGGTCTAGAATGATGTGTGCTAAGTTTCGCAAAAATCAGTTCAGATTTAGATATAGCTCCCATATATAGTTTCGTCCGATTTTAGGTAAATGCTGCACAAAAGTAGCTGAAAATCATTTGATTTGCACGAATTTTGGCATAGCGTATTGAATTAGAATGGCGTGTGCTAAGTTTCGTGAAAATCGGTTCAGATTTAGATATAGCTTCCATATATAGTTTCGCCCGATTTTAGGTAAATGTTGCACCAAAGTCCCTGCTAGTCTTTTGATTGTCATAAATTTTGGTATAGCGTACTAAATTAAGTCTAAAATGTGTGTGCTAAGTTTCGTGAAAATCGGTTCGGATTAAATATAGCTCCCGTACATAGTTTCGTTCGATTTTAGGTAAATGAAAATCATTCAATTTGCACGAATTTTGGCATAGCGTATTGAATTAAGTCTAGAATGATGTGTACACCTCCTATATATATATATATATATTTTCGTCCGATATTAAGTAAATTGTGCACTAAAGATTCACAGCTAGGCCGATCGACACAACGTACTGAAATTAATATAAATTAATCTCTGGCAAGTTTGCTTCAAATCGGTTCAGATATAGATATATCGTAGATTCCATATATAATTTCGACCTATATATGTTAATTTTAGACCAAATAATCAATAGGTGTCTGATTGAGATTAAATTTTAAATGGTGCAGCATATTGAATAGCGTGTGCCATGTTTGCTTTAAATCAATTTACACAAATGAAATGAAATTTACCATAGGTTACAGAAAGATATAAAAATCACATATTTAAGTTCGTTCAATTTCATTTCAAAATTCCTTCAAAGGTGACGTCTTTTCGGATGCATATGTAGAATATACCCAAAGTGGTGAAGGGTATCATATAGTCGGGCCAGTCCGACTTTACTACTTTCCTTACTGGTTTAAATGAATGACACATTTAATATACACTCCGCCTATTTTGGAGGTTATGAAAAAGTCTTGATCTATTTGCTAAATATATACCAATTACTTTCGAAATACATGGCGATTCGTTGCCCAGATTATTTAATTCCTTAAATATAACATAATAATTACCATTATTTGTTATATTGAATTTTCTCCACTTATGCATAAGGCATATTACTAAAGGTGGACCAATATAGGGCAAATATGTTAACAAAATATGAGTCCAATGTTACAGTAAAATAAATTGAAATGAGATACAATAATTTCATGTCACAAAAATATTAGATATTATCTCGTAGTCTATATTTACATAATTTACATGAAATATTTATATCGAATTTTAGATTCGTTAACCCAATGAATTTAACAACATGTACCATTTATGCATTTCACAAAGATGTTAATGATATGAACGCCATCGAAAAAAAACCATTAAAATAAATACATATTAATTTTTAGTAGTTAACTAATGCAATAAACCAATGGAAATGTTAAACGCGTCAGCAGTCAAAACAGCGTTCAATCATCGTCGTCGTCATCATCAGCAACTGTTGTAGGTGAAGATGTTTCATCCAAAAGGTGATGTGCAATTGGTAGTCCAACATGGGCAGAAAAACAACCCAGAAGCGACAGAATCAGTAGCTGCGTTATGTTGCAATTGTCATCTCAGTCGGCGAAATCGGCACCGGCAGCAGCAGTGGCATTTAAATGCATGTGTGCTAAGTTTCGCAAAAATCAGTTCAGATTTAGATATAGCTCCCATATATAGTTTCGTCCGATTTTAGGTAAATGCTGCACAAAAGTAGCTGAAAATCATTTGATTTGCACGAATTTTGGCATAGCGTATTGAATTAGAATGGCGTGTGCTAAGTTTCGTGAAAATCGGTTCAGATTTAGATATAGCTTCCATATATAGTTTCGCCCGATTTTAGGTAAATGTTGCACCAAAGTCCCTGCTAGTCTTTTGATTGTCATAAATTTTGGTATAGCGTACTAAATTAAGTCTAAAATGTGTGTGCTAAGTTTCGTGAAAATCGGTTCGGATTAAATATAGCTCCCGTACATAGTTTCGTTCGATTTTAGGTAAATGAAAATCATTCAATTTGCACGAATTTTGGCATAGCGTATTGAATTAAGTCTAGAATGATGTGTACACCTCCTATATATATATATATATATTTTCGTCCGATATTAAGTAAATTGTGCACTAAAGATTCACAGCTAGGCCGATCGACACAACGTACTGAAATTAATATAAATTAATCTCTGGCAAGTTTGCTTCAAATCGGTTCAGATATAGATATATCGTAGATTCCATATATAATTTCGACCTATATATGTTAATTTTAGACCAAATAATCAATAGGTGTCTGATTGAGATTAAATTTTAAATGGTGCAGCATATTGAATAGCGTGTGCCATGTTTGCTTTAAATCAATTTACACAAATGAAATGAAATTTACCATAGGTTACAGAAAGATATAAAAATCACATATTTAAGTTCGTTCAATTTCATTTCAAAATTCCTTCAAAGGTGACGTCTTTTCGGATACATATGTAGAATATACCCAAAGTGGTGAAGGGTATCATATAGTCGGGCCAGTCCGACTTTACTACTTTCCTTACTGGTTTAAATGAATGACACATTTAATATACACTCCGCCTATTTTGGAGGTTATGAAAAAGTCTTGATCTATTTGCTAAATATATACCAATTACTTTCGAAATACATGGCGATTCGTTGCCCAGATTATTTAATTCCTTAAATATTACATAATAATTACCATTATTTGTTATATTGCATTTTCTCCACTTATGCATAAGGCATATTACTAAAGGTGGACCAATATAGGGCAAATATGTTAACAAAATATGAGTCCAATGTTGCAGTAAAATAAATTGAAATGAGATACAATAATTTCATGTCACAAAAATATTAGATATTATCTCGTAGTCTATATTTACATAATTTACATGAAATATTTATATCGAATTTTAGATTCGTTAACCCAATGAATTTAACAACATGTACCATTTCTGCATTTCTCAAAGATGTTAATGATATGAACGCCATCGAAAAAAACCATTAAAATAAATACATATTAATTTTTAGTAGTTAACTAATGCAATAAACCAATGGAAATGTTAAACGCGTCAGCAGTCAAAACAGCGTTCAATCATCGTCGTCGTCATCATCAGCAACTGTTGTAGGTGAAGATGTTTCATCCAAAAGGTGATGTGCAATTGGTAGTCCAACATGGGCAGAAAAACAACCCAGAAGCGACAGAATCAGTAGCTGCGTTATGTTGCAATTGTCATCTCAGTCGGCGAAATCGGCACCGGCAGCAGCAGTGGCTAAAGTTGTTGTCCTTCAAAATGAAAACCGGCAATCTTGGAAATGGGTTGATAAACTGCTGGTGAACCGACTGACGTTGGATGTTTCTTCTTTTTTATGATGTTTTGATTTTTTGTTTCGTTTCGTTTTTTTTAATATTTATTATTTAAATAATTGAAATTAATACAATTCAGTTCAAGCAACAAAAAAAAAAAAAAAAACAATATCTAGAAATTAGCTGTTGTTGTTGAACAGGTTTCATATTGCCGGTAATTTGAGGGTCAACTCTGCCTATGGTGTTAAGGAAAACATAAACATGCTGTGACAAAAGGGCTGGATACGATGGGAGCGGGTGTTTGAGTAAAAATTGTGTCATGGTCGTCGTATAACAAAAAATAAAATGCATTTAAATGTATATGATTTGATGACATGATAAAACTAAATTCATATTTTTTTAGAATATAAAAAAAGATTTTATTGTCACTATTCACATAGGTGTGGTATTCATGGCAATATGAATTTACATTCCTGAAGATAGTCGGATATTGCAAAGATGTAGTTACTCGTTTTAAATAAATGTGAATACAGCTGGCCGACAATATACCGACATAATAATAGTGGCAGCCGTTTGTAGTATTGTATAAAGCTATAAATGTGGACCATTGTATATAATATGTAAGATGGCGAAATGACAAATTCAAATCATGTACTTGAAAATACAGCCCACCTCAGCCAAGAGACACATTTAACAATTTGACAGATATTTAAGGTCCTGTGTTGAACATCAAAAATGCAAATTTTCAAAAATTCAGAAAATAATTCAATAAAGGTATCTACAGAGGAACTGGAAGGCACTGAGCAAAAAGGCAGTACCCCAGAAAATAATCCGAATAATAAGAACGATGAACGAAGATGCAGACTCTCAGTTCTTCACAACGGGAAAATAAGCCACGTGTTACGAACAAACGCAAGAGTAAAACCAGTAAGCAAAGCTCAAAAGTCGGACGGGCCCGACACCACTTTGGGTACATATAAAAGATATATAAGCAACCGTAACATCCTTCAATTTACATCGATCGAAGAAACGTCTATTATTTGGTGCTCAATTTGCTGGGAGCTATATATAAATCCGAACTGTTATTCTCCAAACAGAGTTCGTCCTTGAGTTAATGAGTGACATATGCCAAATTTCATCCAAACGACCTGTACTTCGACCAGTGTTCGCAAAAAAACGGTACACTATCGTAGTGTACCGTACCAGGAACACAAACACTAAAAAAAATTTAGCGTTAGTGTTCCGGTACACAAACATTAAAAAATATTTTAGTGTTACTGTTCCGGAGCACAACGAAATTCGTAGTGTACCGCTGTCAGAGCACTAAAATCGTAGTGTACCGCGGTCGGAGCACTAAAAATCGTAGTGTACCGCGGTCGGAACACTAAAAAATCGTAGTGTACCGCTGTCGGAACACTAAAAAATTGTAGCGTACCGCGGTCGGAACACTAAAAATCGTAGGGATCCACTTGGCGGAACACTTAAAATTATAGTTTTCCATTTGTCGAAAAACAAAATGATGTATTTATCATTTATTTTTGTATGAATAAAATTTATATTTTTATTGCTTTTCAATATATTTAACCAGTAAGGAAAGTAGTAAAGTCGGACGGGGCCGACTATATGATACCCTTCACCACTATGGGTATATTAAACAGGACTATTAACAGGAAATTGGATGAAATAAAATATGTGATATTTATCTAAATGTGAATCTACCTAGATCTATCCATAAACATGTCATTCGTTTCTTACAATGGGACAAAAGTATGTAAATCGACTTCAAACAAATATAAATAGGTCATCCGTTGGGCTATATCTGTACTTCTAGAAAACGCAACTACGTAGTTCTATGCTCAATTTTGTAAGTTGTGCAAAATTTGATGTCAATCTGACTAACATGAGCAGTTTGATGCCCAATTTACTTGAAATCGGGCGAAAATATATATGGAAGCTTTATCAAAATATTAAGCGATTTCAAACAAACTTGTCACAGGTTAGGTTATACCAATTTCAGAACGTTTTGTTCCTATTGGTTCCTTGGTGCGTCAATTACTTAAAATCAATCTATAATAAAAGGGAGCTATATCTAAATCTAGGCCGATTTTCACGAAACAAGGCAGTGATGTCTGCCGGCTCAATTCGAAGGATATATAGGGACGTTGGTGCACCATTTACATGAAATCGGACGAAACTATATATGGGAGCTTTATCTAAATCAGGACCGATTTTCTCAAAACTTGGTAGACATCTTTCCTGCAAATCGATGGATATATAGGGACTTTTGTGCACCATTTACATGAAATCGGACGAAACTATATATGGGAGTTATATCTAAATCAGAACCGATTTTCACGAAACAAGACAGACATCACTCTAGGCTCAATTCAGTACGTTATGCCAAATTTCGTGCAAATCGAAGCATATATAGGGACTTTGGTGCACCATTTACATGAAATCGGGCGAAACTATATATGGGAGCTATATCTAAATCTGGACCGATATTCTCGAAACTTGGCAGACATCACTCTAGGCTCAATTCAATACGTTATGCCAAATTTCGTGCAAATCGAAAGATATATAGGGACTTTGGCGCACCATTTACATGAAATCGGACGAAACTATATATGGGAGCTATATCTAAATCTTGACCGATTTTCACGAAACTTGGCAGACATCATTCTAGACCTAAATGATTAGGCTGTACCAAATTTCGTGCAAATCGAAAGATATATAGGGACCGTTTACATTAAATCGGTTAAATATATATATATGGGAGCTATATCTAAATCTGAACCGATTTTTCCCAATTTCAATAGGGTTCGTCCTTGGGCCAAACAAATGAGCTGTGCCAAATTTCATCCAATTCGGATCATAAATGCGACCTGTACTTTGCTCACAAAAATACATGGACAGACAGACGGACGGACGGACATGCATAAATCGACTTAGAAAGTGATTCTATGCATATTCTCAAAAGGAACCATGTGTCTATCTCGTTTCCTTTTGCCTGTTACAAACATATGCACAAAGACATAATACCCTGTACCACAGTGTGGTGAAGGGACAATATCTTTTTATATTTGTATTTGTTTATATTTTATTAAAAAATAGTAATATTATATTAACATCAACTGTTTAACATAATAAATATTTTGTAACTAAAAAAGGACGTCTAGTGACGGCCAACTCATAACTGAAAATTCCATTGAATTGCTTTTTGGGTTATAATCGTTTGCGCTGATCGGAAATATGAAATTCGGCTTTTATATGGTACCTGTATGTGGTCTTGTAATATTTATCCCAAAATCCTAAAACTACTTTGTTCATATCCGCGTAACATGTACACTTCTTTTCATGAATAAGCAGGTAATAATTATGTTGATTGTGTGCCAATCATCATATCATATTTTTGATAAAATTTCCTAAAAGTATGAATCATATATTCATTTTGATTTTTTTATTATTTGATCTCAATTTACCTCAAAAAACAAAACAGACCTGTATGGTACTCTACCAGTACAGTTCAAGTAAGTGAAACGCTACGATTTGTATTGTTCCGACCAGTGGAACACTAACATATTTAGTGTTCCGACCAGTGGAACACAACGATTTTTAATGTACCGCAGTCGGTACACTACGATTTTTTAGTGTACCACCGCCTGTACACTACGATTTTTAGTGTACCGCTGTCGGTACACTACGATTTTTTAGGGTACCGCAGTTGGTACGCTAAGATTTTCGTTGTGCTCCGGAACAGTAACGCTAAAAATATTTTTAGTGTTTGTGTACCGGTACAGTACGTTATTTTAGTGTACCTATCCATCTTGGTACGGTACAGAACACTATGGAACGGTACCATAATGTTTATTTTCGAACGCTGACTTCGACTCAGAAAGGGATTCTGTGCATATTCCCAAAAGAAGAATTGGTATATTCCGATTCCTTTTGCTTGTTACAAACATATCACTCATTTGCTGCAAGAGAGACATAACTCAAAAAATGTGATTTTCGAGTTAATGATGCACGATTGTTCGCTATAATAGACCTCATGTTGTGTAAAAAATGCATATCAATATATCTTACACACTCTAATTGAGAAGCTGTAATAGAGCTATATATAAATCTGACCCGAAACTTGGCACACGTCATTCTTGACCTAATTCAGTAATTTATGCCAAATTTCGTGCAA
Organism: Musca vetustissima; assembly: GCF_032173495.1. Taxonomy (NCBI): domain Eukaryota; kingdom Metazoa; phylum Arthropoda; class Insecta; order Diptera; family Muscidae; genus Musca; species Musca vetustissima. The sequence goes on from NW_026883455.1 coordinate 322,440, forward strand.
ATCGAAAGATATATAGGGACTTTGGTGCCCCATTTGCCTTAAATCGGACGCAAATATATACGGGAGGTATATCTAAATCTGTACCGATTTTCGAGAAACTTAGCACACATTATTCTAGACTTAATTCAGTACGTTGTGCCAAATTTCATGCAAATCAAAGGGTATATAGGAACTTTGGTGCACCATTTACATAGAATTGGACAAAACTATATATGTATATCTAAATCTGAACCGATTTTCTCAAAACTTGGCACACATCATTCTGGACCTAATTCAGTACTCTGTACCAAATTTCATGCAAATCGAAAGATGTAGAGGGACTTTGTTGCCCCATTTACCTTAAATCGGACGAAACTATATATGGGAGCTGTATCTAAATCTGAACCGATTTTCTCAAAACTTGGCACACATCATTCTGGACCTAATTCAGAACTCTGCACCAAATTTCATGCAAATCGAAAGATATAGAGAGACTTAGGTGCCCCATTTACCTTAAATCGGACGAAAATATATATGGGAGCTATCTAATCTGAACCGATTTTTCCCAATTTCGTCCTTGGGCCAAATAAGTGACTTGTGCCAAATTTCATCTAAATCGGATTATAAATGCGATTTGTACTTTGTTTACAATTTAACATCTACAGACAGACAGACGGACGGACGGACATGCATAAATCGACTCAGAAAGTGATTCTATGCATATTTTCAAAAGGAACCATATGTCTATCTCGTTTCCTTTTGCCTGTTACAAACATATGCACAAAGACATAATACCCTGTACCACAGTGTGGTGAAGGGTATAAATAGGATGGATCGAATTTCCATCTGTGAAGCCTTGGCCAAACGGAATGAGATAGACCCATTTCTAAAACGAAATGCTCAAAGAGCAATGAAGCACCTCAAACGGTGGTCAAACCAGGACTAACGGCCATGAAGGTTCAGCTATGTATTTGGTAGGACTGGAAAGGCATTATTTATTATGAGTTGCTTCCTTATGACCAAAGGCTAAATTCTGATCTCTACTGTCAACAAGATAGCAATTGACCAGAAACGGCCCGAATTGGCCAACATGAGAGGTGTCGTGTTCCAACAGTACAACGCTAGGTCACACACATCTACAGAGTCTCGCCACAACCTTCGGAAGCTTGGTTGGGAAGTTTTAATGCATCCGCCATACAGTCCGGACTTGGCACCAAGCGATTATTATCTCTTTCTTGCATTGCAAAATTTCTTCAATTATAAAAAATAGGTATCAAGGGAGGATTCTGAAAATCGATGACTGGAGTTTTTTGCAAATAGAGAGCAAGACTTCTTTGAGAGAGGCATTATGAAGTTACCTTTAAACTGGCAACAAAACGGTTCATATATTTCGAAGCATGTTATATCATAACCATATAAAAATTAAAAAATATCGAAAGTTAAAGTGCAACGATAATTGTGTAGAGAACCATAGGTTCTTCCCCGACTGGCTATTCTACCCTACTTAATGTTTAACAAATGTACGGTTATATCATAACCATTTAAAAAAAATATAAAAGAAAGGTCGTTATGTTCGGCCAGGCCTCCATCATGTGGTGTGCATTCAAAATTCTTTAAATGGGTAGGGACTATTATATGAACTCAAAATACCAGCTGATTAGGTTGAAAAACATACCGAAATAGTGGAACCATACATGGGTCAATATTAATAATTGTTGGTGGGGATTGTTGGGTGGATTTTCTACTCAATGGGAATCCAAACTATAAAATTACAGCCAATTTGATTGGGACACGTGCCCAAAATACCGACATTTGGGATGCAGTGTTATATGGGGATTACCCGAAAAAGTGGACAAATATTGAAAACGTTTAGCAGGAAGATGCTCTACCCTGTGAAAAACCAAAAACCAATTAAAAACGTGCCCAAATGCTTCATAATACCTAATATTGGGGGTACCATTAAAATGGGCGATAATTGATAATTGTTGGTAGGAAGAAATACTCGTATGAGAACAACGATATATGGGGCCTATGTCTAAACCTAGACCGATAAATTCAATTTTCAAACTGACCTGAATGCTGAGAAAAGAACCTGCACCTCAGCATCCTATATCAATTATATCGTGATTACATTAAACGGACGAGTTAATATTTCGTTCGGATAAATAATAATATATCTAAATATGAAAGGAAATGATGAGTTACCAATGGAATGACAAATGTAACTATACAAATCTTTCTTTTATCAATATGCGAAAAATAACTCGGCGAACCAAACCTCTTAAAGTTCAATATTTTTTTAAAAGTTCAAAGCAATTGTTGTACTACAACTTTCAATGCTTTATGTAGCATCATTAAATGACCGATAGTTGCATATTTCATAAATACATTTATGTATATTCATATATGCATACATACCCATATACATAAGAGTGTGTGTCAGATATTTGTACATGCCGACAAAAAATCCGATCACTTTTTTATGTGAAAATGAAAATTAGCTGCTAATATGTTGGGTCTGGCTGGCTGGCTGAGTGACTGACTGCTTGCTTTTATTTCAAGGTTTTCAACTTCAACTCTGGTTTAGCAAGCCAACAGATAAAACGTTTACGCACAACCGAACCAACAAGCCAGAGTGCGGGTTTGTAAATCATATGAATGTTTGTACTCTCTAATTCACGCATGCACAGATAAACATTGATCCATATTGTTGTTATCAAGATTGATTATTTACAAAGAAACAAAAGTTTACGGTGTGTTTAAGACGCTCTTTTTTCGCACTGTCAATTGAAATCAATCAAGCACAATGGTTGGAAAAGGTATAGTCGACAAGCAAAAAGATATTGGAAAAAAATATAATTATGTAAAGCTGTCAATTAGGATTATTGACTTCGCTCTAAAATTAACAAAACAATGGTTGGAAAAGGTATAGTCGACAAGCAAAAAGATATTGGAAAAAATTATAATTATGTAAAGCTTAACGTTGTATTTACCCTTAAAGAAAAAAATATTAAGTGACACAAATTTTTAGATATTTTAATTTTTTTTTTGTTTCTAACATCTTGTGTTATAGTGAACATAAATAATTCGTTATATTTTCGCTATTCCTCCCAATGTGTCATGTTGATAACAAAAGTTAATTGATCTGAAAATACAGTTTTGATAAATGACCCTTGACTTCAAACATAAATAACAATTGGGTTATTTTATGCAATAGTTTTGTTCACTATTAACAAATTTGAGAAATGAACTTCAAATCTTATTACGATAAGTGGTGGGAACCATTGAACTATTGGTAATATACAAAGCTTATTATGTCAGTATTGAAATAGATCATGTGAAGTGTTATATGTTAATCTTGTGTGTTATGAAATGTAAGCTATTTTTATATATTCCATTATATGGTGGAGAGAATATAAAATTTATCATTATAACATCTCGTCAGAGACCCGAATAAGTATATATAATATTTCCCCATCAAAAAAATGGACTAGTTCTTAGGACAGGCCTTGCCTCGAAATTACTTATTTTGGAGAATAAGGCGACTTTATTCAACAGAACTGGTTGTTAATTGATAATTTGTGGTTTTTAATAAGGTGACAAATCTCCCTATCAACAAGTAAAAAGGTGTCAGACGGATAAGGCCAGAATTAGACGAGACAACATTTGTATTTTCATGTACTCGAAAAGTGGTACATCTTTTCAAATTTGGGAAATTAAAAAAAAATAATAGTATTAGAATCTTGCATGCAGTTATGTATACGTTTTTACCATATTTTCAAAATATTGAGCCTTTGGAGAGGTAGTAGAAGGAGTGGACTGACATTATAAAGGCTTGGTAAAAATATTAGGTTGCGCAAAGAACCCAATGTATAAAATTTCAGCGATTTCGGTTGAAAAACGCGCTTAATTGAAAATTGGGCGGTACCCTTATATGGGGGCTAACAGAAAAAATGGACCAATATTCATAATTTTTTGTAGAAAGATTTGGTATCTATTAAGAAATCAAAATTCTAAATTACAGCCAATTCCGTGGAAAAATACGATCAAAACCACCAAAATTAGGAGGTACCGTTATATGGAGGCTACCAGAAAAAAGTGGACCTATATTTATAATTTTTTGTGCAGATATTTAGTACCCAATAAGAACCCAATGCACCAAATTTCAGCGAATTCGGTTGAAAAACGCGCTCAAGAAACCCAAAATACCGAAAATTGGGGAGTACCGTTATATGGGAGCTATGCCTAAAAGTGGACCGATATATCTCATCTTCGAACTTGACCAGCCTGCAGACAAAAGACAATCCTATGCAAAATTTCAGCACCCTATCTCAATTTCTCCAGAAGATAGCGTGATTACAACAGACGGATTACAACAGACAGCCAGATCATCTTAGAATTTTACCCTGATCAAGAATATATATACTTTATAGGGTCGGAAATGAATATTTCGATGAGTTACAAACGGAATGACAAAATTAATATACCCTCTATACTATGGCGAAAAAAATTATAGAATATCAAAAGCTTCATGATACCGAATAATCCAAATAATCATACCTCCCGATTTAAGGGAACCTCCCCACCCCCATTCTCAATTTGTTATTTTTAAGATTTTAAATGGGCTGGTAAATGAATACCAATGATTGTTAAAGTTTGTAACTTTGCACATATATATTTGAAGATTTGAAAAGGAAGAAAAATAATTTACAAAAATTTTGTGTTGTTGTTTTTTTTTTGTTTGTGATCAAAGAAAAGTCCTTATTTTTGAACTTTGAAAAAAAAATTTTTTTAGTTAGTTAGTTAGTTTAGTTAGTTTGTGGTCAAAACTAACTAAAAATGGGGAAGATCTTCACCGATCCTAGTTCATACGAGAGCTATACATTCCCAGAGAAACGTGTCAAAATTTTGAACCGATTGGATTATTAGTTTTTGAGTTATCGTACCCGCCATTCGTAAAACACTACTTCGAGAAAAATGCGTTTAAAGTTTGAAAACCCCTTCAGTCGTCACTTGATGCTGACACAATAAATAGGCTATATCTTCAAGAGTTCTTGAGATTTTCACTTGAAATTTTGTAGGGACATTCTAGAATTAGAGTAGATTCGAATTATATAAACAAAAATTTTGACACCGAGATTGATCTCTGGGTCCGTGTTTTGGGGGGGGGGGGGTGGTCAATATAGTTAATATCCAAATAAATGTCCACAAATTGGTATTTACTCATTGCACATCTCTATCAATATAAGTTCATGTTTCTGCACACAAAGTATAGGCGTAATGTATGGTATGTTCTAGGTCCTAGGACAATTCCCCCCCCCCCCCCCCCCAATTTTCGGTATTTTGAGGTTCTTGAGCTTGTTTTTCAACTAAATTCGCTGAAATTTGGTATATTGAGTTTTTATTGCGTAGCAAATCTCTCCACTAAAAATTATAAATATGGGTCCATATCTTTGGATAGCCCCCATATAAGGGTACCTCCCAATTGTCGGTATTTTAGGGTTCTTGAGCGCGGGTTTCAACCGAATTCGCTGAAATTTGGTACATTGGGTTATTATTGGGTAACATATTTCCCCACTAAAAACTATAAATATAGGTCCACTTTTTCTGGAAGCCCCCATATAAGGGTACCTTCCAATTTCCAGTTTTTGGGGGGTTTAGATCAGATTTTTTCACCGAATTGGCTGTAATTTTGTAATTTGAGTCCTTATTGGGTAGCACATATCTCCACAAAAAATTATGAATATAGGTAAATTTTTCGGGTAGCCCCCATATAAGGGTACCCCCAATTTTCGATATTTTGAAGTTCTTGATCGAGTTTTTCACCGAATTCGCTGAAATTTGGTATTTTGTAGTCGTATATGGTAACGAATCTCGCCACCAAAAATTATTAATATTCACCACTTTTTAGGGGTAGTCCTCATATAACCCCCTTTTTATATTAAAATAGTTATTTGATTTGTCCCATGTGTTGCGGTTGGGTAGTCGTTACGGGGAATAATCAATTTTTACCCTACAAAGACTATTTAGCCATCTGTTGTAAGCATTCCGCCTTCTAAAGATATTGTGATAAAAAAAAAAAACTCAAACATGACGATAATGAATTATATCGGCAGATATTTAGGCATCTCCTCAATATAGTGATACCTCCTGAAGGAAAGAATTGAGATAAACAATTAAAATATTGGGTTCAATATTGGCATATACCGGTCAATAATTAGGCATAGCCCTCATATAATGACATCCCCAAATATTCACTATTTCCTACACTATGTAATCAATATTGGTCCCCCTGTAGGTATAGCCTCATATAACTTTGTAATCTAAATTACAGTAGTTTGAGGATTTTATACTCTACCTTGCGTTATCAGTATCAGTCCACTTTTTGGATCTTACAGATTTTAGGAAAAATCCCCATTAAAAATTGCTGAAGTTTGAATTTGGTGTACATAATAGTTTACATAAATCGGTTTGTAAAATTATCGGTATATGCCTACTTTTTGGTACGTTCCCTATATTTTCATTGCATGTCAGTATAACTATGGTGGAGGGTATCGAAAGTTCGGCCCGGCCGTACTTAACGCTTTTTCATTTGTTTAATGTTGAGTTTTAAGATTCTACCTACCGTCAATTTCATTTATAAACAAGAAAACACTTCCACCACACGACATTCCCAACGGACTCACATCCTCAACGTAATTCCAATTGCACCAAATTTTGTACCACTTAAAACTTTATAGTTTAACCCCTAAAGATCCTCTTTTAATATGAGATTTTAGATCAATTCATCCACACATCTTAGTACTTTTCGTAACCTTTCGTAACCTTTCGTAGATAGAGTTTCATAGAGTTCCATCTGTATTCATTTACCAATTTAGTAGCATTTAGTACTTTTCGTAACCTTTAGTACACATTGCAAAAACCACTTTCTTATGTAAATCATTCACTCAATACCAATGGTAACTGTTTTAGGAAAATTTAGTACAAGGTTCCACCAGTCAGTTAAAATAACTCAACTCTTGTATATTCGGTGATAGTCACTTAGGATCGGGAATTCTATTTTGAATCATGAGACAAATTTTCACATCGCTGGCTACGTCAATAAAATAAGTTGTTGAATCTGGGGCTCGAAAGAAAATACAGAGTTATTGTTGAGAAAACACTCCATTATTAACGTGTGAATGTTTGGTTCTGTTTATGACCTCAAAGTTTGAATTCATGGGGCAGCAATGTTATGTTCACTGATCGATTTCAAAGTACTAAAATTCTTGTTGTTTTATAACCTTTTGGGCGAATTATTCTGAACTTTTATGAACAATTTTTAATCAAAAACCAGTAAGGAAAGTAGTAAAGTCGGACGGGGCCGACTATATGATACCCTTCACCACTATGGATATATTAAACAGGACTATTAACATGAAATTGGATGAAATAAAATATGTGATATTTATCTAAATGTGAATCTACCTATATATCCATAAGTTATATAAATCGACTTCAATCAAATATAAATAGGTTATCTGTTGGGCTATGTCTGTACTTCTAGAAAACGCAACTACGTAATTCTATGCTCAATTTTGTACGTTGTGCAAAATTTGATGTCAACCTGACTAGCATGAAGAGTTTGATGTCCAATTTACTTAAAATCGGGCGAAAATATATATGGAAGCTCTATCCAAATATGTCGAAGGATATATAGGGACTTTGGTGCACCATTTACATGAAATCGGACGAAACTATATCTGAATCTGGGCCGATTTTCTCGAAACTGGGCAGACATCATTCTAGGCTCAATTCAGTACGTTATGCCAAATTTCCTGCAAATCGAAAGATATATAGGGACTTTGGGGCACCATTAACATGAAATCGGACGAAACTATATATGGGAGCTATATCTAAATCTGGACCGATTTTCGCGAAACTGGGCAGAGATCATTCTAGCCTCAATTCAGTACGTTATGCCAAATTTCATGCAAATCGAAAGATATATAAGGACTTTGGTACACCATTTACCTTAAATCGGAGGAAGATATATACGGGAGCTATATCTAAATCTGAACCGATTTTCACGAAACTTTGCACACATCATTCTAGACTTAATTCAGTGCGCTATGCCAAATTTCGTGCAAATCGAAAGATATATAGGGACTTTGGTACGCCATTTACCAAAAATCGGCCGAAACTATATATGGGAGCTATATCTAAATCTGAACCGATTTTCACGAAACTTGGCACACATCTTTCGTGGCTCAATTCAGTACGCTATGCCAAATTTCGTGCAAATCGAAAAATTTTCAGGGTCTAAAGTCCGTAAATCGGGCGAAACTATATATGGGAGCTATATATAAATCTGAACCGATTTTCACGAAATTGGCACACATCTTTCGTGGCTCAATTCAGTACGCTATGCCAAATTTCGTGCAAATCGAAAGATTTTCAGGGTCTAAAGTCCGTAAATCGGGCAAAAATATATATGGGAGCTATATCTAAATCTGAACCGATTTTTCCCAATTTCAATAGGGTTCGTCCTTGGGCCAAACAAATGAGCTGTGCCAAATTTCATCCAAATCGGATCATAAATGCGACCTGTACTTTGTTTACAATTTAACATGGACAGACGGACAGACGGACGGACATGCATAAATCGATTCAGAAAGTGATTCTATGCATATTCTCAAAAGGAACCATGGGTCTATCTCGATTATTTTTGCCTGTTACAAACATATGCACAAAGACATAATACCCTGTACCACAGTGTGGTGAAGGGTATAAAAAAATGTGAAGTAGAAGATACCTTTTTCTTATTCAACAAATCCAGTCTATAAATTTATATGAATCATTTAATCTTCCCCCATTAAACTGGTTTGAAATATAAATCAGAATATTCTGGCTACTGCTTCCACATTTTTAAATTGCTTCTTAATAGAATATTATCTAATCACGATGTCAACATTTCACGTAGATTTCATTTGGTTTGCCAAACAAGTAAAAACAATTATTTTTAGAATTTATAGGCGAACTCTCTTCTCTGTCTTACTTAACATCTGGAGATATTCGCAATGAATATAAATTTATTTAATTAAGAAGTTGTGCAAGGAATTCTAAAAAATTTAGAAATAAGTTCCTACAATAATGCAGGGAGTGTTTCGACTGAAGCTCTAATGTTATTATGCATCCGAAATCGCTTATGACCGGCGAAATTAGTCGCTAGAAGATAGAACATTTTCTGGACTTTTTATAACGTCGTTATAATCAAAATGTCGTTAAAATGGTGTTTATAAAAGTATCGAATGCTAAATCATTAAAAAAATATTTGACTTTAAAGTGATGTATGTTATTAAGTAGTAGAACAGTTCAATCAGATCACATATTCTTTGTGAGTAAACGTTTTTTCGACGAGTTAATACCTGTAAGATTTGGCTTCAGTTTAAATCTCCTATTATAGTACACATTTCAAAACAGATCAGATTGTCCCGCGTTATAACGGCAATACTACATTTACTTACAACTTAACCCAATCGACTTCACCACTGGTTCTTTGAAGTGATTATCAAAATCATTAAATATAAGCTTAAACACAAAATTTGGGACGGGCTTTAACGCCCCCAATTTATAAAGTTTATTAACTTTCTTTCGATTGAAAGATTGGAACCATGAACTTGTCGCCGCATAATAATATTCATATCACGATATTTTCATAATATTTATATGACTATCTTCAGCAAAAGGGTCAATCATTTGTTTTGTTTTTATGAATTTCAATCACGTAAAAATGCACTGACGTTCTTAGCATGTATGTTCTTATCTTATCATGTTACGTTACCGTACGTTTTTATTTATTTGGCTTCATGAAAAGAACGGTGGAAAGTTCCGCAATGGTTGTTTGCATATTGGAGTGACCAAAATTTAAATATTTTGCTAATGCTTCTGTACGCAGTATTATAGGTAGGTATTATAGTATCAATATATAATAGGCCACAAATAATGTATAAGTCCATTTCTTGTAGTAGGCTATGCCGATAAAGAAAAGGTAGCTTTTCTAGAACTCTTAACACATATGAAATCGGTAGGTACTATCATTGACGAATGACAAATGTGCGGATTTATTGAATTTGTCTCATAAACATATAAATCAAATGTTTAATATCATCTATTTAATATCAAAGGCCCACCAATGATCACATTGTCAGCCCCCTCGGACAGAGTAGTTCAATCTATAGAAAACATAGTGTTGGGCGCCATCTGTTTAATTTTCAACAAAAATATTATATTGGATCATTATTGGGAGTACTATGGCAGTATGTCATCGCGGTACGAGACTCAGTGGGTTAGTTCAGGATCTTGTATATTGAACGTCTGCCTCTATATAGTTTTCGTACGCTGCATTTTGAAATTAAAACAAGTAAAAATTTAGTCAATTTCGGCCGGACCTAACTTTTTATACTCAACTTCGAAAAAGGGAACCGAATCCCCCCAATGTTGTCGCCCCCCGCAAACATAAAAGGGACAACGATCTGCGAATCTGCACTTGGAATGTGCACACGCTGTACTGAACAGGCGCAGTTTTCGCTTTGACGGATGTACTCAAGAAGTACATAGACGATTTTATTGCCTTACAGGAAATGCGATGGAAAGGGACTGGTGTAAGTAAATCAGATGATTACGCCCTGCGGATTTATGGTTAATAGGAGCATAAAAAACCTCTTCTCCAGTCTGATTTGCGCCCATGCTCCGAAGGAAGACAAATATAAACAGACATTCATATTTTACGAGCGCCTAGAAACAGCATATGAGCGCTGCCCTATGACATTAAAATTTTGCTAGGATATTTTATTGCAAAAATCGAAAGGGAAAATATTTTTGGTTCCATCATCGAAAGTTCAGCCTCCATAAAAAACATCCGACAACTGTAGTTAGCAGCACCAGATTCAAGCATCTCGATATACACAAGGCCACGTGGATTTCTCCCGATCAAACAACGAGAAATCAAATCGATCATGTTGTGATAGACGGAAGGCATTCATCCAGACAATCCGGGGAACGAATATCGATTCGGACCATTACCTTGTGGCAGCCAAGGTACGCACTCGTCTTAATGTAGCAGCAAGGGTGCGATCTAATGTAACACGGAAATTTGACGTCGAAAAGCTGCAAACACAACAGATAGCAGAAGTCTTCTCCGCTCAACTTACCCAACTGCTTGACGAAAGCATCCCTTGTCCCGATAATATAGAAGCACAATGGCAGAGAACTGCCCACTCCCAACAAACTGCAGCAAAAGCAACACATGGGTACCAAAGACCACCAGCAAGAAATCCGTGGTACGATCAGGAGTGTAGTAATGCTACTGATATGGAAAACGCAGCGTATAGGGCAACCCTGCGGACAGTAGCAACACGTAATGTGATGGAGAACTATCGGGAGAAAAGGAGAGAGAGGAGAAACGTATTTTCAGGAAAAAGAAGAAAGAGCAAGAAAAATGTGAGCGTGAGCAAATCGAGATGTACAGGAGTCAGAATGAAGTCCGAAAATTCTACCAACGGGTAAAACACCAAACCGAAGGCTTCGGTGCTGGCACATCCTCCTGTATATATAAAGAAGGAAACCTGGTGACAGATACAGGCAGCGTGCTGAGGATCTGGAAGGAGCATTTTGAAAAACTTCTGGTATTAAATAGTAGCAGTGAAGTGGATACCCAGAACCAATAATAGATGACGGTATAGAGTGTATAGCACCTAGCCAAGATGAAGTCAGAATAGCAATCAATCGGCTGAAGAATAATAAAGCAGCAGTTGCCGATGGGTTACAAGCCGAACTATTCAAGACTGGTGGTCAGGTGCTGGTAAGGAGCATGTACCAGCTGATTAGTACAATTTGTCTAGAAGAATGCATGCGGAATGATTGGAACCTCAGCATCCTGTGTCCCGTGCACAAAAAAGAAGACAAGACGAAATGTGCCAACTATAGAGGAATATGTCTCCTTCCCATCGCATATAAAGTGCTATCCAGCGTACTGTGTGTACGACTGAAGCCAATGGTCAATGACATTATTGGACCATACCAATGTGCCTTCAGATCTGGCAAATCCACCATTGACCAGATTTTCACTCTGCGCCACATTCCACCCATTCGTGACTACAAATCGCATTCGACAGCCCAATCCGCTCAGAGGGATTTAAGGCCATGTCTACGTTCGGCATTCCTGCAAAATTACTACGGCTATGCAGGATAACTTTTACTGGCACAAGGTCAGAAATTAAAGTGGGAATAAACCTTTCGAACCCTTTCAATACCGAACGAGGATACAGACAGGGTGGCCGTTTGTCGTGTGGAATTTTTAACATCCTTCTGGGAAAGGTCATACGAGATGCAAATGTGACCAAAAATGGCACTCTTTACATCAAACAGCATCGCCTACGCCGACGACATCGATGTAATGAGTCGAACACTGCGAGCGGTAACAGTCACCTTTGAACGAATAGAGAGGGTGTCTATTAAAGTGGAACTGGCAATAAATGGTTAGAAGACCAAGATGACGGTATCAACGCGCAAGACGTCAAGTATTCTCGGACCAACTGTGGAACTTGAAAATTACAGCTTCGAGGTAGTGGACTTTTTTTCATACCTCGGTCCAGCATAAACCAAACTAATAACATCATCTTTAAAATCCGTAGAAGAATAGTGTTGGCCAACAGATGTTACTATGGTCTGAGTAAGCAGTTTAGAAACAAGGCCACCTCCCGCCAGACCAAATTTACACTTTACAAGACGCTGATGCTATCCGTGCTGTTGTATGGATCTGCAGCATGGGTACTTGCACAAGCAGATTAGGCAGCTCATGGAATGTTTGAGAGAAAAATTATGCGGAAGATCTATGGGCCGATCTGCGTCGACAGTGAATATCGCCGTCGAATGAACCATGAGTTGTATCATATATTCTCGGACATCGACATAGTCTGACGTATCGAGCTGCAGCGACTACGTTGGCTAGGTTATGTTGTGTGAATGGATGAGAATGCCCCACTTCCCATCAATTGGAATACAACATTTCGGAACGTGGTCTTTTAAAATGGAAGAGCTGTGCACAAGTCTGTTTGGAAATCTTTTTTAAGCTCGGTTTAGGAACCAATGTTCCGTCACAAGCGAGCTAAGTAAGTAACTTTTTATACCATCCCCCAAAATATGTTCATTCAAAATTCCTTAGATCGGACGGGACCTTTATATGGGGACTATTTTATTGCATTATATGATATTCGGTTGTTCATGCTGTGAAAAAAAGAGTTTCCATAGTATAGACATTAAGGTTGGAAAACTGGTTTGGAACTTCCGCATACCGAAAATGAAACGGGAAATTTGTATGGAGGCTAATTTAAAACATTTAAAAATATAAACGCTACGATGACAATTTTTTTTAAAAACCCTTAAAATGTAAAAAAAATGGGGCGGGCCCTTTCTAAGATGGTTATGTCAATATCTCGACTGATATCGAAAATTGTCTAAAAGTGGAAAATTCGGCTAAAATCGTAAAAATTTTGGTATCTTTATATGGAACTAACAAATTCCTAACATGTATTTGCTCTTCAATTCGGTCGGCTATGTCAAAACATGGTTGCTTGACCAGCCACCTTATTCTCCCGATTTAGCTCTTGGTGACTTTTACTTGTTTCCACATCTAAAAAAATTCCTTGCTGGCAATCGTTTTACCTCAAATAAAGATGTAATTACAGTTGTAAACCACTATTTTGAAGACTTTGAAGAAAACTATTTTAATCAAGGGATAGAATTGCTAGAAAAGCGTTGGACTAAGTGTATTGAAGCTTCAGTATATTTATTGAAAAACAAAAATATTTTTGAAAAACTAACAATTCTCTTTCATTGATATGCTAGAAGATTCCGAACCGCCCTCGTATATTGATAATTTTCTCTATGTATGTCAGCCTTTAAGAACTCATTACCAAATTACGGCCATAATGTTGTTATACATCAAAATACCTAAGATGAGCCGAATCCCTTATATGGAAGCTATACCAAAACATAAATCGATATAGAAAATTGTTGGTAGGAAGATTTAACACACCATGGGAACCCAAAATATCAAAATCAATTCGGTTGAAAAATGTGTCCAAAGTCCCCAAAATACCGAAAAATTGCGATACCGTTATATGGGGGCTACCCTGAGACAAGGACGAATATTAATAGTTTTTGGCAGAGAGATTTTCTACCAAATAACAATTCCAAATATTAAATTGGAATCAATTCTAAAATTTCGAATATTGATAATTCTTAGAAGGAAGATTTGGTACCCAATGAGATGCCAAAATATCAAATTAGTATCGCTCTATGAAGGGTTACCTCGAAACATGGACCAATATTCATAAAAGTTGGTAGGCAGATTTTTTACCCAATGAGAATCCAAAATATGAAATGTTGGTAATAAAACATACCAAAAATCCTCAAAATACCCAATAATGGAGTTGTCGATATTTGAAGTTTAACCTGAATCATGGTACTATATTGATAATATTTGGTAGGGGGATTTTCTAACCAATTATAATCCAATATAAAAAACCAGTAAGGAAAGCAGTAAAGTCGGACGGGGCCGACTATATGATACCCTTCACCACTTTCGGTATATCCAACAGATGAAACCTAAAAGACGTCGAATTTTTAAAGGACCAGGGACAAAATTATGAAAATCTATTATAAGCGTATATATATATATATATATCGGACGATATATATGGAGCTATATCTAAATCTGGACCGATTTTCACGAAACTAAACACACATTCATTAATTCATTACGCAATGCCAAATTTCGTGCAAATCGAAAGATATATAGAGGGACTTTGGTGCCCCATTTACCTTAAATCGGACGAAACTGTATATGGGAGCTATATCTAAATCTGAACCGATTTTCTCGAAACTTGACACACATCATTCTGGACCTCAGTCAGTACTCTGTGCCAAATTTCATGCAAATCGAAAGATATACAGGGACTTTGGTGCCCCATTTACCTTAAATCGGACGAAACTATATATGGGAGCTATATCTAAATCTGAACCGATTTTCTCGAAACTTGACACACATCATTCTGGACCTCAGTCAGTACTCTGTGCCACATTTCATGCAAATCGAAAGATATACAGGGACTTTGGTGCACCATTTACCCTAAATCGGAGGAAACTATATATGGGAGCTATATCTAAATCTGAACCGATTTTCTCGAAGTTTGGCACACATCATTCTGAACCTAATTCAGTACTCTCTGCCAAATTTCATGCAAATCGAAAGATATAGAGGGACTTTGGTGCCCCATTTACCTTAAATCGGACGAAACTATATATGGGAGCTATACCTAAATCTGAACCGATTTTCTCGAAACTTGGCACACATCATTCTGGACCTAATTCAGTACTCTGTGCCACATTTCATGCAAATCGAAAGATATACAGGGACTTTGGTGCCCCATTTACCTTAAATCGGAGGAAACTATATATGGGAGCTATATCTAAATCTGAACCGATTTTCTCGAAACTTGACACACATCATTCTGGACCTCAGTCAGTACTCTGTGCCAAATTTCATGCAAATCGAAAGATATAGAGGGACTTTGGTGCCACATTTACCTTAAATCGGCCGAAACTATATATGGGAGCTATATCTAAATCTGAACCGATTTTCTCGAAACTTGGCACACAACATTCTGGACCTAATTCAGTACTCTGTGCCAAATTTCATGCAAATCGAAAGATACAGAGGGACTTTGGTGCCACATTTACCTTAAATCGGACGAAACTATATATGGGAGCTATATCTAAATCTGATCCGATTTTCTCGAAATTTGGCACACATCATTTTAGACTTAATTCAGTACGCTGTACCGAAATTCGTGCAAATCGGATGATTTTCAGGGACTAAAGTCCTCAAATCGGACAAAAATATATATGGGAGCTATATCTAAATCTGAACCGATTTTTCCCAATTTCAATAGGGTTCGTCCTTGGGCCAAATAAATGAGCTGTGCCAAATTTCAGCCAAATCATAACATCAACAGACGGACGGACGGACAGACAGATGGACGGACGGACGGACATGCATAAATCGACTCAGAAAGTGATTCTATGCATATTCTCAAAAGGAACCATGGGTCTATCTCGATTCCTTTTGCCTGTTACAAACATATGCACAAAGACATAATACCCTGTACCACAGTGTGGTGAAGGGTATAATTACAGTCAATATGGTTGAAACATGTGCCAAAGATCTCCAAAAATTGGTATAAGTATAATTATTCAAATAATCAACCAGCAAATTGGGGTTTCGAAAATTTCTATAAGTTGTGATTTCGGTTTCTCAGAAGATAGATTTTCGGTTTATTTTCCAAACGATCAGATGGTTCTTTGTTAATAAGAAGATTATTAAAAAAAATCAAATCATTTCAAGCTTTTAAAAATCTTTCCAGTATCCAATTTCGGATTTGCCTTCTTACTATAACCAGCCAATAGTTGCTTCAATTTAGCAATCGCCTTAGCTGGATTCAAACCCTTGGGACAGGTGTTTGTACAATTCATAATGGTGTGGCAACGATATATTTTATATGGATCCCTGAGATAATTCAAACGTTCTTCGGTTGCTTCATCACGGGAATCGATAATCCAACGATATGCTTGCATTAGAACAGCTGGACCCAAATAACGATCACTATTCCACCAATATGAGGGGCACGATGATTGGCAACAACAACACAATATACATTCATACAGCCCATCCAATACATCACGATCTGCGGGATGTTGTAAATATTGTGCTGCTCCAGTTACCTCCTTAATCCCCTTGCAGCAACGTTGCAACCATGGCTGTATCGAACGATATTGTTCATAGAATTGTGAAAGATCGGGTACCAAGTCACGTACCACATACATATGCGGCAGTGGGTAAATGCGCAAGGGCTTCGATAGATTTTTATCAGTTTTACATGTACATGCCAGGGTATTGAGACCATCTATATTCATGGCACATGAACCGCAGATACCTTCACGACAAGACCGGCGAAATGTCAATGTTTGATCAATTTCATTTTTAATTTTAATCAAAATATCCAAAACCATTGGACCACATTGGGTCAAATCAATTTTATAGGTTTGCAGGTGAGCCTTCTCACCCGGTTTCCAGCGATATATTTGAACGGTTTTTATTTGTGGCTTTTTTGGTGGTGGCGCTACCGGTGTTGGGACGGTTAGTGCTTTGGTTTCTTCTTTATTGGGTTTCATTGACGCCTTAGGAGTTGGTGGTGGTTTTTGGGACGAATTTCCAGGACATTGTTTATTGCTGGCAGCACTCATAAAACGCGTTTGCCATGGAATTCCAATTTTAAAGAAATTCTTGGAAATTGTGGAAAATTTACAAGGAGTCATTTTACGAAGATGGAATAATGTTTTATAAAAAAAAATGTGACAAGTTCTGGAAATATATTTTTTATAGTGCACATAAAGAAATTTTTGGTCTGTTCCCGTACTGCAAGAATCTACTCGATTTTACTATTTTTTCGATATCATACGTACGAGAGACAGACCATTTGAAAATTTCTATAAATATTACTGAAGTAACTCTGGGTTTACACAGGCAACTTTTTTAGACAATTCTGCAGCTAAGAACTCGTCAGAGTTGTTTTCAAAAGTTGCATGTGTAAACACCGTGTAATTAAAAAAACACTAATGGGTTTCCTATAAAAATGTAATCATTTATGATTTTTTATTGCAAAAGAATACAACCTGTCTGTCTAATAACCAAATAATAACTACTTTTAATCCTCCTCCTCAACGTCAGCCTCCGCCTCCAGCTCCTCAGCTGACGACACCGCTTTACTCATCATTAAATTAATATCCGACGGCGGCCGGGAACCAATATCCATAGTTTGCAACAGATCGGCATACATTTCAAAACCCCAATTACATTCTGTCAGCTGAGCTTCTTCCCGCATCGTATCATACCAATAGAAACGTTGTGTATTACCACCCAGAGATTTACTAATATTTTTACGACGTTCATTGCCACGATGCAAAAATTCAGCATAATCCATTTGTTGAAAATCATCAACTTCTTCCATGATACGATTGATTTCTTCTTCAATTTCTTCATACGTCTCGACTTGTTGCAATATGGTATCCACCGAGGTTTTTATCATATCACTACGTTGTAAATCGGGTATCTCTTGAGGGAAGATACGCTGACGAACAGCAGCAATTTCATCGCCGATGCGTGACAAAACTTCGGTTAATGATTCCTTTTTAGCTGCCTCGTACGCCAGCCGTTCTTTTTCCAAAATTGTATCCTGCCGAAGTTGTTTTTCATTGACTCGCTTGCGGGTCATGAGAATATTTAGTAGCCGATTAAGATTCAATTCATACCATTGTCGTCGCATTCGTTCGGTATATGTTAAATGGATTGGCGGGGCAGCATTCCTGAGAAAAAAATAGAAAAATTTTGTATTGCAATAATTTTTAATAAAAAACTTAATGGAACATATCAATATTGTTCGAGATATATATCTTAATATGGCATAGTAAGTTCTAGTATATTTGGAATCAATATCAAAACATATCTGAAGAAAATTTATAATACATGTTTAAATTAGGTCATATCCACAATTACCAACTATACTGTATCTTAGTCTGGTATAAAAATTATCTTTATCTAACTGCAAACCGCGCTTAAGCCTCCAATTAATAGCCCTACATCTCAAGATCAAGTGGCTCGGCGCAAGCATAACCATCTTCTCATCCGCGGAAAAGGTGCGACACACTGGAAAATATGCTATCATGACGAGAATGGATGAAGATGCCCCAGCCCAGAAGGCATATAAAAGCAAACCAGATAATGGTTCACGCAAAAGGGGAAGGCCAAGAATACGTTGGAAAGATCAAATCGAAGACAACATTGCCGAAAATGGTCTTTGAAATTGGAAAAAAACTACGCAAAAGACCGACGCGCCTGGAAGTCTTTTCTAAGCTCGGCTTATGGAACGAAAGTTCTGTCACAAGCCAGCTAAGTAAGTAAGACGACCCGCTGACTCGAATGGAGCTTTTTCTGGTTAAGGACAGTAGAACTGGCTTTGTACCATATAGGTGAACCATAAGGTGCGAAGGCAACAAAAAAACCCCAAATATGATACACACCAAACGTCTGCTTCAGCCCTAAAAAACACTTGACAATACTAACAACGGTTGTCAGCTTCTCTTCAATCCGATCAAAATACATTCTCTTTGACATAGTTATTCCAAGATACGGAATACGGTAGTCACATACCTAATGCCGCGTGTGCACAACCTACCTTTCTGCAGCAGCATCATCACTGTTTTTCTGTTATAACCTCCACTGTAGGCCTGCGATTCTAGCATATCCCATTAAAGTCGGATATCAACTTTAATCATGACATGCTCCTCATCCGCATACGCACAAAACTTGAAGGAAGCAGATGATCAATTATTAGTTTCCAAATATATATGGACCATAAATAGAACGCTGTAAAAACCGTATGGTGCAGACCGATGTACTGGCTCACTCCAGGGCTACTATTGTGCGACTAAAGTCGCAGCTTGCAACCTTTTTGATGCCCTGTAACTCTATGTGCAACTTTTTAAGCTTTGTGCGACTTTTCAATCCTGTATAACCTTCCAGATGGCTATAAACATCCTTCCAGTCCTACCATCCATACCTGGCGATTTTTAATACTCTCCCCAACATATATACGATCCAAATCCTGAGGTTTCTCCAATTTATCAACAAGCAGAGGAAATGATAGAGTCTCCGAAGATCGATGGAAAGAACGTTCTCAGCAAAAGTCCTTCGTTCTCCTACCTCCTTGCCATAGAGCCACTTCAATAGTATATTTTACTTCTAGAGCTAGTTGTGGAAAATCACGCTACACATCGGTCAGATCGATGCACTGGCTCACACCATGGTTATCGTTGTGGGAATAAAATCGCAGTTTGCGATCTTTTTGATGTCCTGTAACTCTATGTGCAACTTTTTAAGCTTTGTGTGATTTTTCTCTCTCCTGTTTTTGTTTTTCCTATACGCATTTCTTCAGTTATTTTTGGATTGGACATATTCTCGCAACATTTATATTACTGCCATATTTTGGAGCTCTGGTGCACCGTTTATTGAAAATCGGACAAATCTATATATGGGAGCTATATATAAATCTGAACCGATTTCAACAAAACTTAACACACGTTATTTTATAGTAATTTCAGTACTTTGTTCAAAATTTACCGTCAATCGGTCATATTTTGGGGCTTTGAAGCTATTTTTCCCAATTTCAATAGGTTTCGGACACATGCCTTCCTATCTTGGAAATAACTAGTCCGAGGAGTAATTTCCCTGCAACTGAACTGACAACCTTGTTGCATCAAATCCTATTGAAGGAAGTTATATGCCCTTTGTTTCCAAGGAAACATTTGGCATTTAACCCACTCAGGTAACTGCACTGTAGAATTTCCTAAGCCGTACCACCATAATCCTCTCAAGAACTGGAAAAAGACTTACAGCCCGATCGAACGAGAACTGTTCCTTACTCGATCATGCAACTTACGCAACACATCAACTCGGGCACACTTCAATCCACGCGGAAAATAATCCTGACTAATGGAACTGGTGGTGGAAATACTCGATATATTCCGGTAAGACCAGATGACTTTAACCAGCCTTTTAGATTTTCTAATTCGATCCCGGCTGATACTGTTCGCAACATGTATACGATCCAAACCCAGTGGCTTCAGCAATTCATTAAGAAGTGGAGGAAATTAATTAGTCTCCGAAACGGGAAAGAGCGTTCTCAGAAATATTATTTCGCACTCCCCCACCACAAGGACATTGTAGACCAGGCAAGCAACCCCGTAGGTCAACCTGACGGTTAGACATACCATACCGACAATACCCCACGGATCATCACTTAACTGTGCTACCATAATCCTCTCCACACTTTTTCAACAATATAATGGAGGAAGACTAATGCCCCGATACGAAGGCACTTCTTAATCGGGCACCTTAAGCAAAACAATTCAGGCCAACATCAATACACACAGGAAGTATCCCTGACTAATGCAACTGGTGAAAACGGACTCGATATATTCCCTCATGACTTTCCAGATGGCTATAAACATCCATCCAGTCCTATCATCCATATCTGGCGATTTCAATTTCTAATGGGACAGATACTACCCCTACATCTATTCGGATTTACGCTAAGTTAAATCTTCGGTATTGGATCGCCTGACTCTCTGGTATCACTCCTGAATCGTCTATATGCCGTGACATCAACAATCACAAAAGTCATAAATTTTGGGTTACAATTAGATGTCCGCGCAGACATCCTATATTGAGCCATCTCCTTATTTCGGAATTTCCCAATTATAGGTAAGGATGGCGCCCAAACACATCAAACTTAGCGGGAAATTATTCATTCTGAGATTAGTTTATTGCTAAGTCAAAAGCTTTGCTACTTGAAATTCTCGACATGATAAAGATTAATATATCAATCGTGGACTGAGATTAGTTTATAGAACATCCCCGATTAATGTGACAACACTCACAGTCTCAAAAAGCCTTTGTTAGGTCAAGCGCTCCCATTACTACCGCACTACTAAAGTGCTATTTATGGTCACAAGCGATGAATTCTGAATCAAGGATCTATGAGTCCGCGCAGATTCCATGGCAGCTAAATCAAACCCAAAGTTGATCGTGGAATGAATAGACACACAAAACCAATTCTGTTTCGAATCGATGGATCAGACACAAAACAGTTCTGAATTGGCGCCCAATGTATTTTTTATTACCGCATGTCAAGAAAACGATATGTCGTCATCGAAGTTGTTGGTGAACCGTTCAAAAATCTTGTTTTGCAGGATCCTTAAACGGAGTGAAAGAAATATTTTGGAAACTAGCTTGAGGGCATGAAAAAGTTCACAAATCATGCTGGAGAGTACATTGGAACTTCTCAAGTCCATTTTTGATGGAAAATATTTCCATTTCATTACTTTTTGAATTTATATCCATGCAAGAAATAACGAGACGGATGCAAGATATTCGGTGCTCAGGATGCAAGTTATTCAGAGGTACCTGGCTGCTGGTGTGATTTTTATAATTTTTGGAATCATAAGGGGAAATATATGCGATCAATCATTTAGTTTTCAGGGGTTTATGAAATAAATAATCGAATATTGACCATAACACAATAGTTTTCCGAAAACCTCACATGAGGAATAGAATTCTTATTCAAGGTGAAAACAATGGAGTGAATGTCGTTCATTGTTTAACATAACCTTTATTTAACAACCTCGAAATATATCCTTTTCTGTCACTTACCGTTTTGCCTCTTCCTCCTCCTTGGCTTTTCTCACCGCCTGTAAAACTCTTTCCTTCTCCTGACGTTCCATTTCCTTGTGAGCATCACGTTCAGCTTGACGTTTCGCCTCAATGACTTCTTTATTACGTTCATAGTATTGTTGCTCCCACAATTGTATGGACTTCTTTCGGGATTCTTCATTGAGAATATATGATTTCATATCCTGAAAATATAACACTTAAATTTATTTGAACTGCGGTATCAATACCACCAACCTCCAATTCCTGGGCAGTGTAACGATAAAAACTTCGTGGCAATTTCACCATGCGCAGGCTACTATTGTAATCGCCAATACCCAAGAGTTTATTAGGCTCCACAGGTTTATGCTCACAGATTTGGGTAACAATACCACCACCGATGACATCATTTAAACAGGCATCATCATCACGGGCTGTTTGGAGAGTTGAGATATATTTGAAAAACGTAGTTTTAGAAATACTGAAAAGATCTTACCCAAAATATCCCACGCTTCCAAACTACCATCGATTCTGGTCAAAAATAATACTGAGGGTCGCGATTCACTCCATGTAACGGCCGTTAAATCATTTTGACATCTTCTCCAAAATATTGGTGAATAATTATAATCTTCCTTCCATACAGCAAACACGTTACGGCCAATGGAAACAAAAAGCCAGGGAAAGAATGGATTCCGCTTCATTGAAATAATTGGTCCATCATGCACACGGGCAAAATGTTCCGATGTATTGACGACTTCTTTGCCCTCGGTGTCGGCATACATACCCAACCAAGAAATTCGTTCAATCCGCCCATAAAATGATGAAACTATAAATGTTTGCCGAACTTCCGAAGGGTCCTTTGATATTAATTGCACTTGATAATTGTAAAGAGTAGTATCCCCTCCTTTAGAGACGTCCTTCCGCGAACATTTAAAACTTGGTGTATCGGCCACAAATGCCGTCAATGGTTCGTTAAAAACCACTGAAAATATCGGCACCAATACCTTGCCCTTGTAGCTGGATTCACTTTGCGCCAATGCCTTGGGCAAATCTCTACGCTGAGAGGATGCAACTCGTTTACCCATTTGTGAATCTAAATTCCAAAAGGCCACCGTTCCATCCAGTGAACATGTCAAGAAATAACGATGATTTGCCTTCGAATTTTCTTCACAACTTAATTTTCCAAACGTATTAACCGAACAACGTTTTCCCAACCATTGTATAACAGTTATGGGTCCTTTTTGTGATTTATCCAACTGTGATATGGTAGCAGGAAATATTATCATATCCTCATTGATCTGAATAGTCCATTTGAGAAATTCATTCATTAGGACACGATACCGAACTTGCGAAGAGGATAACATTTCGGTATAATCTAAACGTTCGGCACGATTTTGTAAATCCCATAAAATAACCTGACCATTACTAGCACCACCAATTAAAATATTCGCATCATAGGGACAAAAGGAAAGCGAGGTTATTTCCAACGGCGATTCGAATTCTAATTTATAATTTAGATTATCATCAAAACTCCACATAAGTATGGGATTCGGTTGCAGTACCGATCGCTGTATTGTATCCGTTTTTGTATTAACTGAAAGAGAGGTATTTGGTATTCATTACGGTTTTCTAAAAAAAAGATTTAAGCGTACTTGATTCCACTGTAGCCGCTGTACTAAAAGTGTATGAGGTCACTATCAGACCAGCTATTGTCGGATACCAATCATAACCACATACAAATCTTTGTTGACTTTTTGATATATTGGCAAAGCATAGAGTTTCTTCCAGACTCGGTGTGGAATGGTGCATAATAGAGGCGTTGGAAATCAGAGGATAATCGTTTCTGAAATTGGAGAAACATAAAAAGGGTTAGCTATAATTTGCCAAGAGATTGGAAGTTTTTAAACCCCATGACTGTAAAACGTGTTCAAAATTCTACGCAAGTAGAACTTCTTAAAACATAAGCATCAATAAGACTTTCGGAGATCACCAGCCACTGTAGAGACCGTTGGCTTCTATAAAGACCAATTGGTCTACACAGAGACCAAAGGTCTCTATAATGACCAATTGGTCTATACAAAGACCACAGGTCTCTATAATGACCAATTAGTCTATACAGAGACCTGCGGTCTCTATAAAGACCAATTGGTCTATACAGAGACTTGCGGTCTCTATAAAGACCAATTGGTCTATACAGAGACCTCCGGTCTCTATAAAGACCAATTGGTTTATACAGAGACCTCTATACAGAGACCACGGGTCTCTATAATGACCAATTGATCTACACAAAGACCACAGGTCTCTATAATGACCAGTTGGTCTATAAAAAACCATAGGACTCGATAAAGACAAACTGGTCCATACAGAGACAGCAAGTCTCTATAAAGACCAATTGGACTATACTCAGACCACAGGTCTATACAAAGACCACAGAAACCTCTATACAGACCAATTGGTCTATACAAAGACTGGAGCTCTAAAAAGACCATGTAGTAGTTCGTACAAAGACCACCGGTCTCTATCAGGACTAATTGGTCCATACAGAGACCATCGCTCTCTATAAAGTCCAATAGGCCCATACGACAAACGCGAAGACAATCTGAACAAAAATCTTGTCTCCATGATTTACCTATATATATCAATTTGATTGAACTCCAAAGTTTTCAAAAGAAAATGAATTCTGTCCGATACTTCTGGTGGCGGTTTAGGTGGTTTGGGAGGTTCCGGTGTTACAGCTCTGCTGGGGGGTTTACTTTTGTCATCCTCATCCTCGGTTAAGGGGTCAAGACAATCCTCTAAAGCAAAAACCAAAGAAATATATTCAGTTTCAAATACCGAAAAATTTTCAAAACTAATTTTACCATCCTCATTAATTTCATAAAAATATTGGGCCCATGCATTTGTGGGAAACGTTGGATCGGTTTGTTGCTCTATATCTATGCGTGGCATTGCCGATTGTATACCCACGGTAATTCGACGACGAGCTACATTATCGAAACGTGCACTATCCGATGGCACTAGCTCCACATAACCATCTCGAACATCGCGACTGAAACGAAATGAGAATTTCTTTTCCGCTGGAATATTTAACGGATAGACACTTTGTATTTCAACGTCGACAGCTTCATGATAACGTTGTGATATGGTTAAATTAACTTCATCCTCACTACCCAGTGACACCCAAGCTCGGGGCATTTTCTGTAAACGTTTACTGATCATCAAACGTTCATACGTCTCCAAATTATGTATTATGGTTAAAGCTAATTTTGCATCTGCCGGATCAATGTACATGACAAAGGGATCACCAGGTGGTGGATCATCCAAGTCCTGTGTCAACAGCGGTACATAACCCAACAGCACATGGCTATCAACATCATAACCCTGAAAGGCATTGTAATACATTTGACCATTTGGTAAATCATCGAAAAGGTTGTCACGTAAATTTTTGAATGGTATTTGTTTCCAAGGGAATTCCTGGGTAACATTTTCACCTACAACCATGTGTAGGCGGCGTTGATTCGATTCCCTGCAAGTAAAATCCGAGTTTTATTTTAACAAATTGATTTTGTCTTTTGCAACACTTACTGTATCATTATTTCCTGACAACTGGGCAGTGAGAGCAAAGCATCCCATGCCTTGGCTGTATCGAAATATTCCACAGGTTCAAATTCATTTGTTGGTGGCTTCCATTTCAAAATATTTTTATTGATTCGTAGAAATCTGTAAGATAAGTTTAAAAGTTTATAACAAATATTATTTAATTGCAAATGACTAATTTTACTTTGTCTTTTCATCTTCAACTTCTTCTTTGGGTTCTTCAACAGCAGTGGCTACGTCAGCCATTGTTTTCTAGTAATGTTTTTAATTTAAAAAAACATTAATTGTGTAAAGTGATTGACGTCTCTTATTTTTGATTTTATTTGTTTATATTTCAAAAGTCACCTTGGTAACGGAAATGTAAAATGGCAACTCTATTACATTTATATGCAATGATGCCAACTTTAAATTAATAAAAATAGTTCACAGTTAGTCCTGATTTATATTAGGCGAGTTTACTTGCGGCAATTTTTATCGTTCTCTTTTGAACTTGCTCCATGCGTCAATACAAGGCAATTCGGTTTCCAAAATATTTTTTATTTGTTGTTTTTTTACATTTTAATATATATAAAATGTAAACAAATACGAAATACACAAAACGAATTGTCAGAAAATTGTCGGTACGAGCAATTTTTTTTCATTTCTATACCCCTTGCCCCTCTCTCCTACAAACAAAGACTTGCCGCAAGTAAACTCGCCTAATCTAAATTGGGACTTATGTAGTCCTATTTGTTCAGTTCCGTAAGCAGCAATAGCTCTGTCTGTTAACTCGATATTTGGTAACAATTGTTACCAAATGTTACTAAATGTTGTCTGTTTACACAAAAATCCAGTAAAAGAAAGTCAAGTGAGAGAGCAAGTTTGACAGTTGAACAACAACAAAGTTGCTGGAGTTTAGCTGGAGAAAATTTGTAAGTAATGCAAAGTTTCATTAAATTAGAAACTAATTCCTTATATATTTTTAGGCAAGTTCCAGATAGAAGGCAATGTATTGATGCAGGGGGCTTAAATGTTCCCGGGGAACATACCAGATCAATTTTTCTTTTATTATTCATTTTATTTTTAATATTAAATGCAATACAAATAATTGTGTTCGTCCTTTGTTTGTTGTTTATTTTGGCGCAAATCAAATATTTTCTTGAACCAGCTGTTTATTTGCTAAATCTTACTAAATGTTGTCTGTTTACTGTTTTCAGTATTATCGCAAAAGAGAGTAAAAAAGGCCTACTCTCTGAACTAGAACTTACTGAATAAATGTTACTGGAAAAGTAACCAGACACACCTAATAATAAAAGTAGTTCGATTATTCAATACTTCACAAGAGGTCAAAACGACCGCTTTTAGTCAATATAAGGTTCGTTCGTTTACTCAATAATTTGTACGAATTTGTACAAATTATTACAAAATGTTGTTCGTTTACCCAAAAGTCCAGTAAAAGAAAGTGAATTGAGAGAGCAGATTTGACAGTTGTGTTACTGAGTATTTGCAAATTCTTACAAGGAAAATTTACTCAGTAAGAATTTTCTTGTACCATCAGCTGATATTTAATCAGCTGTTTTGTTATGTTTTGTAAACAAACAAAAAATTGTTCTCAAGAAAATTGATTGTTTTGTGAATTTTATTTTGATTTTGTATCATTAAATACCAAAATGGATGACGAAAACGCAAGTATTTAAAAATAAGAGTAATAAGAGTAATTGGCGAACGATTTTTTAGGTTCCAAATCGAAACAAAAAAGTGTGCATCCCTAACATGTCTGGAACACCATCGGTTATGTCCACCCCCATATCAATTGCAGATACAGGAATAACAGGTCACAACCCTTTTAAATGTTTATGGGGAACAAACAACATCAATTTTCCGCATGTTATCCATTTTTCTAATAAAAATGCTGTTTTATAGTTTGCGCCAATTTGTTTGTTGTTTTAATCAGCTGTGTCGAAACAATCTTTTTACTGGATGTTGTTCGTTTACTTTTTGCAGTTTTCTCTCTTGAAAAGGAAAAATTCGTATTTACTCTCTGCAAATTCTTACTGAGTAAATATTACTGGGAAAGTAAACGAACGAACCTATTGGTACAGCACATGTGAATACGGGAAATGACAGAGGGGGAGAAGCAGCTACTATGATTAATAAACGTAGTTCTATGTGGTACAAAAAGTCACCAAATTTTAATAAGCTTTGTCATAATATACACAATTGTTTTTGTATTTGAAATTGAAAAACGGTCAAAATGACCGCCTTCGGCAATCTAGTGTTAAATGAAAATATCTTCTTTCATGAGTTCAGTGGCAAAAATTGCGAAATCATTTATATTTATAAATATTTTCAAGTTCCGTGCCTATAAAACGTTTAAAATATAAGCTTTAAAAACCATGGGTTAATCTTGAAAGCAATGCTCAGCTCATGGCATAATTACACAAGGTAGTCTCATGCAGACATATGATTCCAATTTTTTCATCATTTTACTTTTGACAACATTCAGCTTTCAAAATTGAAATAAAAATATACTCTTTCGAAATAAACGCACAACATGTGTTCAGTGGTAAAAATTACAAAATGTTTATTATCTTGAAGTTTCCAGCCTCTATAATCTACAAATATAACATGTAACATCTATAGTTATATCTTAAGAGCAATATTAATAAAAGATTGAAATATTTATTAACATAAGGTATATATTTTTATTATTTTTTTTTAATATGCCATTCGACATGCATAAACTTTTATTGAATTTATTTTTCAAACAATTTGAAATTGAAAAACCTGTCCAAAATACCGAGTATGTATTGAGGAGTGTCGTTATATGGGTGCTAACATTTTTTGACAATTGGCCTGCATTATAATTATAAGTTCTGTTTCAGAACATAAGTTCTGTTTCAGAACAGCAGAATTTACTACTTTTATTTATTTATTCAGTAATACAAAAGCCTCCATTGTTAGTTTTCTAGTAAAACTTTGAACAGACTTTAAGGGTCGTACCTAAATTCATGCGTATGCGTACGATTTTATTAACCTCAAAAGTTAAATACATGTACTTCAATGAATGTTACCCAAATACGCATTGCGTATCAAAATATAAAGTTGAAAATTTTCAACATTGACAATGGTTATTTTGAATTTTTTATTCTTTGAAAATAGAATTACCGGGTTAACCTGCTTTGTGAGGATTTATTTGGTATATATTCAAAGGAATTGACAATTAAAAACCACTGAGTTAACGAAATCCAGTACAATGTAAACGAACTATCATTCAAAAATTTGTTTTTCTATACATGTAAACATTTTTCGATCAATTAAAAAAATATTTTCATCTATTTTCGCCGTTTTCAATTGCAAATAAAGTCTTTGGGTAATACGGACGTCTAAGAAACACTATAACGGTGAGAAGTTGAGTATTTTTGTACAGAGCACCATAATTTAGGTACGACCCTAAGAAAAAATGGAGTATTCTTTATAAAATGTTTACTCGAGAAATTTGGCCGATTGGCTTTTGTGTTGATTTTGAAGCATTGTCATATAATTTTTTTACTAGTTTTTCGTTCCAGAACTGTACTGTTTTCGTACTGCTAGAAACTAAATAGTAAAATCCAGTAGATTCTTACAATATGGAAACAGACCAACTGAACAGAACAATAGCTAGACCGACTCATAATTCTGAAAATGTTTGCACACAAATATTGTATATTAAATTTTATTTTGAACTAAATTTGAATATTTTTTTTTTATTCGAAACAGCAGCAGATTTCATTCATATAATTCAATCAATATTTTCCTTTTTTTCTCGGTTTATTCGAATATTTTCCTTTTAAAAACCCACAATTCTCATCAACATTAATTTAAACACTTACGACAACGTCACGTTTACGTTCCATTCAAATAAAACATATGCAACCTCACTGTTGTACGATAAATCTATCCGACTTGTCATTTGGTTTGACGTTTTTCATTTCATCCCCAATGACTGGGCAACACTGCCGACTAGAATGAAACAGAAACATCGACACAACAGAGACAACAACACCGAATGATTAATTTTTACAGAGAGAATTGTAGAGAAACTTCGCAAAAAAGGTCTGAATTGTATACTGTGTGTACGGAGTCGAAAAAATAATGTTGTTTTAGAAAAAGTACTTAATTCAAGGCGTGAAAAGTTAATAAAATCATATAAAATACTAAGATATAGGTATTGTGAATGCAATCCAATTGGAATATTATGAAGGAAATTGAAATTTATAAGTTAAAATTTGGCAAAATGAAAAGCTGCAGTGTGAAAATGAAATTAAAAATGTATTTGCCTATTACCCCCGCCCTCTCTCTTTGTTGACTGATTGTCTGGCCTATACAATTCGGAGAGTTTTTTTTCTGGTTGCAGGCCAAAAGGCATTGTGGGTTTTGTAGATGATTACGACAAAGTGTTGGTCAAAGATATTGATTTTTTATTGTCGTGTTATAAAAAATAAGAAAATATTCAAATCTTTCTATTACAGATGTGGTAAATAGAGTTAATTCCACTTCCTCATACCACTAGAAATTGGTAACAAAGAGCTATTGGTTGGTGACATCATCAAAGCCTTATTTGATGATGACTCGTAAGATACACCTTTTTTTACAAAAACCCAAGAATTGATTTTTTGCATACTGTTTTTCATATTGCTGGAAATATTGGATGTGAATAGAAGGTGTCAGCGAAGTGAATGGTGAAATGGATATACTATATTTCAGAGGTCGGCAGCCGGATTTAAGTGATTTGATTTTTCTCTGTAAAATGTATTATAATAATTATTTGCATGTAATTACGAGGTGTTTTCCTTCCTGATACACGAAAATCAGATCAGTAGCCATCAGCATGTTTTGGTAATACAACCACAAAACCATATTGTCTTCATTGAAAATGCCCAACTAATGTTTAGAGTATTGACACCAGTATCATTAGGTGTGTATTCTACACCAATGTCCGTCCATAGTGTTGACACCGGTATTATAAGGACCACGTACAAGTACCGGTGTTTTTAATCGAAAATTGTAAATGTAAAACTGTTATGTTCTTGTTGGATTCGTTGAGGATATCGAATCTGCAAAAGGAACAGACAATTCTAGAGATCATAAGGAGCCGTTAAAAGGCAAAAGCTGACCAAACTGGAAAATTAGTAACTGCCAGAATTGTAGATTTCATTCCGAATCGTTCTAAAATGTTCCTCAATAAGTGGCAGAAAGGGAAAATGGAATCAAATATCCCCTTAACCATTATTGATGTAATATATATCGGTCAAACTAGCAGATATCAATCTGGCTAAAACTTGATTGCAAGCAAAGGTCAAGTGTGCAGTTCTTATGTATAAAACATTGTATGCACTTGAGCATTATGATGTCAGTAACCCACACTCAAATTGTATATACTTCTATATACTATATCCAGAGAAAAATAATAAAATTATCTATTCTTTACAAGGAACTGAAATTAAATATTAAACAGCCATAATGGTATTTAAAGAAAAATGCAATTGTTTAAAATAAATGAGGGAATGTCCTCTTTAGCCTCAAATATTCTATTTTTGAGGTCTTGAATTGACACTCACATGACCCAAAGGTGTTAAATCACAAAATCGTTGTGCCCAATTGATTCCTCTTCAAGAGATAACTGTAAAGAACCAATAGTCCGTCTGTTTTTATATGGAACGGTAACGTTATTCCGACCATAAAAATTCTTTAATATAGTCTCGATAACGCAATCGATTAACCATAACTCATTGTCGTAATAGGAAGATTCTTTGACTCTGCCGAACTTTAAATCGGACAAAAAGTCAGGATTTGGTTCTGGAAGTCAACAATAACTCTTAGTTTTCCGAAACCCATTTGCGGAAATTTTACTTTAGACTTAGCCATGGAAATGTGCAAGTACATAATCAGCAATCACTACGGGTGTGGGAACTGCATAAGCCTTTAGTCCCGATGCTTTATTCAAAATACGGTGTAATGAACTGAGGTTTTTTCCAAAATACCTGCCAGAACTATTGACACCCACATGCCGCCCATTGCCGATTTTGTGACATGTGCCCACGGGTGATAGTCTTAGGTCAATATTAAATACAGGAAGTATAGTATTTTTTGATAAGATCATTATATTTTCGTAATCAAAAATTAAATTGGTATCGATGTTGTTTCAAAAATATTGAGTCGTTGTAATAAGGGCCCTTAGGGCTATCTGTGGTAAATGTCAAAGCAATCATGACAAACCACGAAATACTTAGGTTTTTTTGAAATACGACTACAAGATGTATACCATTTTTGTATATTATACACCCAAATACCGGGTAATTCATAGTTTTACCTCTTTCATAGTATGTTCGGACGCAAATTCCACAATATTGATTATTATATAAAAAATTTGGTGTCCAAGTTTTGGTATATCTATTATAATGTTATTTTTATTTCTGTATTTTTATAATCCTATCCTTTGTCTAGTCTACGATCACACATATTACATTGAATCTCGTGTTATATTCTGATTTAAAAAAAAAATTAAAAAATAACTTATTTTTATATTAACAGATATTAATTATTGATTTCAGTTAAAAAACACATTAGGTCTTCGAGAGGCAATACAAGGCAACAACTTCCACTTATCAAGTGTCACAAATAAATTTCATAACAATATGGATCGCAAAGCGGAATTAGAACGTAAAAAGGCCAGATTGGCCGCTTTGCGTGAAGAGAAGGACAGACGTCGCCGTGAAAAAGAAATGAAGGATATGGAAGAACTTGCTGTACGAAACAATAATGATAAAGATCAACGCAAGTAAGATATATCACAATAAAACTACTTAAATAAAGTTTGTTCTAATTTTTATTCTCTTTTTCAGGGACTTGGATGAGATGCTTTCATCATTGGGCGTTGCACCCGTTTCAGAAGTTTTAACTTCTTTGTCTTCAGTGAATTCATTAAATTCAGATAATTCTAATACTCAAACACCCGATGCCAGTTTACAAACAAATATGAATGGACCCAGGTAAAGTTTCCAAGATTATATGTATTTTCAAAATATATTAATGGTTTATTTTTTGTTTTTTTAGTGCTGGCAAAAAGCCCCTAAGCTTGACTGTTTGCAATGTCCAGACAACTAGCATTCCACCAAAAGAACCTCTTACATATTCTAAGCAAACACAAACACAAAGTACTGGTGGCCATGATCGTGATGGTACGTATTATTATATATTTTTTTTATTTGTATTCTCCCCTATTTAAAAATTAATATATATCTACACTGTTAATTGTTTTCTATTATATATTAATCCTGTTGACGTTAAGTTATTCTAATTGATTTTCAAAATTAAGTGAATGCCTTGCAAAAGCAAATTTATATTAAATTTCGTACAAGTTTTTCTTAAAGTCATACGTCATATTATATTTATTTGTCATTTCCCGTTTACCCTGTAAAAGACCATAGCTTTTATGGCATGTTTATAAAATCGTACCCTTTCAAACGAGCATTCGTTGAGTTAAAAACAAAATTGTAACATTTTTTTAATGTTATTTGTTATACTTCTTTCATATATTATTTAAATCTAGGCTTTTTTAAATGAAACAAAATAATTTAAAGTAATTAAATTAGGGACCATGAAATTGGATTGTTTAGAAAAAATTGCAGGCTTTATTCCCACATCAACGTTTTTGTCATAAGCGATTTGAAATATTATTATTGAATAAAGATAAGCCACTAAATTTTAAATCGAATTCTGGCATGAAAACAATTTGATATTTTTATAAAAAAAAAATCTCTTTGGGAGATCAACTATTTTGTTTACCCCGAAACTTCGCTTCAAGGTAACACTTTCAATAGTTAGTAATGAAAATATTTTGTAATTTTGAATGCAATTATTGTTATAACAATAACGAATTGGATCAACTGCATTAAACATGGAATAACAAATTACAAATTCAAAGAAAGACATTTTGAATTGAATTAAAACATCACATTTTAGAAGTAATGGAGCATGTAGAATGTTTAGATGTAATTCGAAAAAAAAAATAATTTTACTGGTATGTGTTATGTTCCAATGTAATGATTTTCAAATAATGTTATTTTGAGAAATGTGTCGTCCTATAGTTCACATGTCTGTAGAATGCATTTAGTTTGATTCTAGATATTAGTTTAATTTTAACAACTTCGTAGAACCTCTCGTCAAAATATAATAATCTCGTCATATAGTTATAAATAAACGTTACTTTGACTAATAATATTATTTGTTCTCCATCGTCGAATCATTTCAGTTCACTATCGCTTCGAAACTTTCTAACTCAAAAAAGTTAATAAATACTAGGTTATCCTTTTTGCTAGGTCAGATTTACCTACCGACGATTAATTGAGTATGGGGTGTTTATGATTTTAAAGGGTATTTTCGTAGTGTCAATACGATTGAAAGTATAATACTGGGTATATCCCCTAAAGACACAGTCTAGTTTGTCTGTTCCAAATATGGATTATCAGTTATGTTCTCCGTACTACCAGACTTCTGCGTCAATACTAAATTGAGATGTCATACTAATAAGACCTACATGCCTTTGAAGTAGCACCTTTACACTATTGCGACAAGTTCGTTTACTTATACAAATCTATTGGTAATTTTTATAATCACTTTTTCATGTTGGTACAAGCAAAAATGTTTGTCTAAACAAGCACGTCACTTCCAGATAGTGGTTGTCCGACATTCCAGTATCTTTAACAGGTTATTCTTGATGTCTGGCGCAGGATTTGGGTTAATGAATAAAAACATATTTTTTCATCCTACTTTCGATAAGTGGTCAGTTTTGAGAAATTCAATTAATATACAAATTATTTTATTTAAAATATATTCTTATATTTATTATCAATCCATACTAATTTTCAATATTCTTTAAATAGTTTTAATTTAACTTCATCCTACTCTCCTCTACAAAACAAATTGGTAACTTTTTCTTTTTTTCCCCAAAAACATAAAGCAACTGTGTGTCTGCATACATTTGGCATGTATTATCAATCCTATAATTAAAAAATAATTTTTTATGAACGTTTTCTTGTGCTAGCTAATCATATAAATTATATTATTATATACTATTCTAATTATATTATTATTATTAAAAGAATATGAAAATCGTAGTGAAATAAAATAACAAATACAGTTCTTTCTTGCCACTCCTCACCTCTGTCAGGATATATGGAGGATTGGTGGAGACCACGCAAAGGTACTGGTAATTAAACAAAAAATTAATTTTTAAACAAATTTATTTTTTTTTGTTTTGCTATAAAAACAATGCCTTTC
Organism: Musca vetustissima; assembly: GCF_032173495.1. Taxonomy (NCBI): domain Eukaryota; kingdom Metazoa; phylum Arthropoda; class Insecta; order Diptera; family Muscidae; genus Musca; species Musca vetustissima. The sequence continues at coordinate 357,682 of NW_026883455.1, forward strand.
TAATTTTTCGTTTACTTTTAATGCACAATTTCTTTGTTTTAAGATTTTGCATTAATTAATTATTTATTTTTTCTGATCTTTTTCATGATATCACACATTGCATAAGTATATGCTTGTTATAACAAATTTATTTTTCTATATTGATGAAAATCGAAATTTGTTTGTATACACCATTATTATTAATAATTATTTTGTGAAGCACTTTATTCGATTTTGTGTAGACAAGAAAAGTCAAATGATTTAATTAAATAATAGGGGATTTGGTATGGACTTATGTACTTATTGAGAATTTTTTTGAGAATATTTACATTTCATTAATTTAATCCCACGAAGCTAGTTTTAGCTTGTCTTCAGAATGAAAATATATTGATAATGATTTTTGGAGTTTTTTTTTATTAAACATATTACGACTTTCAAATTATAAATCTGTAATGGATGAGCAACCACAATAGTACATATGTCCAACTTGTCCGATAAAGGCCTTGTGAAAATGCATTAGAAGCTATACGGGTTCGTCGATAAGATGGATTGCAAATATTTTGGAGTTGATATCGGTCATTTTTATGCTTAATGCAATTATAAGGTCTGAAAACAATTATACACCTTTCGGATTAAAAAAAAAACCCTCATAAGTGCGGTATCCAAAAGTTTTCTTAGTATAAGAAGCAGTCCAATGAGTCACCTTTTTAAAAATGTCCAAAGATCTAGTTCATAAATCGACCCAAAAAGCGATTCTATGTATAAGTATATACCCAATACCCAACGTCTTAGTATGTATCTATTTTGGTGTATGTTGAGCAAAGAATACCTTTAATAAAATTATACAAAACTTTCTAAACGATTGCCTCCCCCAAAGGCCAACATAATTTTGAAATCATTTGACTTTTCTTAATAGTCTATAATTTGTAAATCTTAAGTAATTGTGTAGTCTATAAAAAAAGATAAATAATCCTGTCTACATTAATTTGCTAATTTATAACAAAAAAATATTCTTTTCTTCTTCTTCTATTGTTGCCTTCTTTTAGCTCATGCTGCGGACTATTATGGTGAGTTTTATTGTGTAAATTGTATAATGTACTAGCTATGCGTGTAGAAATTTTATTTTTTTAAATATTAGCATTTGCGAGTTAGATATGTTTATTTTATTTAAATTTTTTGTGTATAAGTGTTTTTTGTAGTATAGGTTAAAATCTTTTTTTTTGTTTAAATTTAATCGTTTAGTTTTAACTTTGTTTTTATTTAGTTTAACAATTAGATGTTTTTGATTTAAAACAACCAACAAAGAAAACAAACTTTTTTGTTTCGTTTTAATTTCTCCATTACTTTCGCAACGAACTTGTTTAACCAAAAACAACAACAACAATAATTGATTTCAAAAACAAGTTAGTTATCCACAAAAAATATGGCATTTCAATAATATTTAAATTGTTATTATTCTTTTTTTTCATAATTTATTTGTATATATACTTTGTAATCGAGAGCAATAATTATAATCACCACCAATCAACTATATATTGTTTTTTTATTCTCCACCCATTTTTTTAATTTCAATAATAACTAAGAAATATTATTTTTATATTTCTAGTGGATATTTTATTTTTTAGAAAATATTAAAAATACCACATTTCTTTTAAGTTCACTTAAATAAGTTGTAGAATGTTTTTTTCTATTTAATTTTAATTTCTTAATATTAATTCTAGTTTTTTAAAATTCTTCTAACATTTCTAGGTTTATCTTCCCAAATCAAACCAAAAATATAATCATTCATTAATATTTAATTATATAGATGTTTATTTATTTTTATTAATTTGTTTTTCTAATTAAACACTTTGATATCATCACTTGTGTTTAACCAAATTCCCGTTATATTTATTTTTTAATTTTCATAAATAATTCTCAATCACTTAGCGAGCAAATTATTAGGGGTTTAACATTTTGTTAATGTTTTTTGCATGTTGTTTCTATTTTTTATAGACAAATTTTATAAAAACAAGCTACACCATTTTTATGTGTTATTAAAAAAAAAAGATTATTTGTAATTTAAAAAATTCAATTGTAATTTATTTTCACTTGAAATTCATAATTCGATTTATTCTTTCGAAATTTATTATATGCCGAAAGATCTTACTTACTTAGCTGGCTTGTGACAGAACTTTCGTTCCATTGGCAGGTCTTTTTCGCAGTTTTTCCAATTTGAAAGACCATATTTGGCAATGTTATCTTCCACTTGACCTTTCTATCATATTCGGGGTCTTCCCCTTTTGCGTGAACCATCAGCTGGTTCGCTTTTATATGCCTTTTGGGCTGGGGCATCTTCATCCATTCTCAGAACATGACCTACCCAACGTAGTCGCTGCAGCTCAATACGTCTAACAATGCCAATGTCCGAGAATAGCTGTTATAGCTCGTGGTTCATTCGACGGCGATATTCACCGCCAACACAGATCGGCCCATAGATATTTCGAGAAATTTTCTCTCAAACACTTCAAGAGCTGCTTTATCTGCTTGCGCAAGTATCCATGCTTCGGATCCATATAGGGGGTAGTAGTATCAGCATCTTGTAGAGTGTGAGTTTGGTCTGACGGGAGGTGGCCTTGCTTTTGAGTTGCTTACTCAGACCATAGTAGCATCTGTTGGCCAACACTATCCTTCTCCGAAATTCAAAACTGATGTCATTAGTTTTATTTATGGCGGTACCGAGGTATATAACATCTTTGACTTCCTCGAAGCTGTCTTGGACGTCTTGCGCGTTGATACCATCAACTTGGTCTTCTCGTTGTTTACTGCCAGACCCACTATGGCAGAATCCTTCTTAATTTGTTCAAAGGTGGCTGTTACCGCTCCCAATGTTCGACCCATTATGTCGATGTCATCGGCGTAGGCGAGTAACATATGACTCTCGTATGACTTTTTCCAGCAGTATGTTAAAAAGGTCACAGGACAAACTGTCACCTTGTCTTAATCCTCGTTCGGTATTAAAGAGCCCAGAGATCTTTTCCGACTTTAACTGCTGCCAGTTAAAGTTATCCTGCATAGCCGAATTATTTTTGCAGGAATGCAAACGCAGATATGGCTTTAAACACCTCTGAACGGATTGGGATGTGTCGATATGTTTTTCGTGGGTTTTTTTTCCAGGATTTGGCACAGAGTGAAAATCTGGTCAATGGTGGATTTGCTAGGTCTGAAGCCGCATTGGTATGATCCAATAGTCGTTCACACAGCACGCTGGATAACACTTTATATGCGATGAGAAGGAGATTTATTCCTCTATAGTTGGCACATATCGTCTTGTCTCCTTTTTTGGGCACGGGACACATGATGCTGCGGTTCCAATCATTGAGCATGCATTCCTCGAGCCAAATTTTACTAATCGGCACCTGCTGCTTTATTATTCTTCAGCCGATTGATTGCTATTCTGACCTAATCTTGGCTAGGTGGTATACACTCTACACCACCATCTATTATTGATTCTGGGGTATCCTCTTCGCCGCTACTATTTGATACCAGAAGCTTTTCAAAATGCTCCTTCCAGATCCTCAGCACGCTGTCTGTATCTGTCACCAGGTTTCCTTCTTCATCTCTACAGGAGGATATGCCTGCACCAAAGCCTTCGGTTTGGTGTTTTACTCGTTGGTAAAATTTTCTGACTCCTGTACATCTCGATTTGCTCATTTTTCTGAAAACACGTTTCTCCTCTCTCCTTTTCTCCCGATAATTCTCCATCACATTACGTGTTGCTACTATCTGCAGGGTTGCCCTATACGCTGCCTTTTTCACATCTCGTTGCTTGATCAAGAGAAATCCCGGTGGCCTTGTGTATATCGAGATGCTTTAATCTCGGGCTGCTAACTACCATGTTTTTTACTGCCGCGAAGTCAATCAACCTCATGCCGTTGTCGAATGTTTCTCCATAAAGGCTGATTTTTGCATTAAAATCTCCTTGCAGAATTTTAATGTCATGGCTAGGGCAGCGATCATATGCTGTTTCTAGGCGCTCGTAAAATATTTCTTTGGTCTGCTCATCTTTGTCTTCGGTCGGAGCATGGGCGCAAATAAGACTGATGTAGAAGAACTTCGCTTTTATGCGGATTATAGCAATTCGCTCATCTACTGGAGTGAATCTGGAGTCGAAAAGCCGAAAGATCGGACGAATATTACATAGTTTTAAATTCATTGACCCTATTCTTACGTATGTTATGTCAAGGTCGCCCTTTCCAAGAGCATCTTCCGAACACAATATTGATTCAATAACTTGACAAACTATATGCTGACCATTAGGCTATAAAATCAATTCTAAACAGATGCAACTGCTAGTTTGCAGCCCTTTCAGAAGGGTTGAATATAGTTTACTGCCTTAATAACGCACAGTAGTATTTGCATGCCAATGATTCCCGTTTTGGCTGTAAAAACTTGTCCTTAAATATGCCTTCTTCGTTTGAACTTCCAACTTTTGGGTGTTGGATTCAGAACACTTAATCTCGGCGTTCTTGGATGTTGAGCGTGAGTTCAACAATAATGTAATGGACAATTTTTAAATATCTTGTAAATAGGATTGAATTTTAAGCGTATTTTTTATTCCATATGAAATATTTTTTTAATTACAAATAAAATATTTTTTAAAACACACATATTATGGATGGTGTAGTAGTTTAGAACTGCATTCCCTTCATTCTCTTTTTCTACATTTTTACAACAATTTGTTTAATGGTTAGTTAGCTAGTTTGAAATATATTAATACATATATGGGGTTCCATTTTATTTTCATTTGTTTTTCGTACATATTTTTTTCTCTCTTAATTTTTATTTCTTTAACAAAAAAACAAAAACAATCTTTATTTTTCAAACTCAAATCTTCTTGAATTTCCAAACAAACAAAAAAATCAATCAAGAACAACAATGTTGCAACATCTTTCTTTTTTTTAATTTTCTATTTTTCAAGATGAATACAATCTAAATCCGGGTTTAGAATGGGAGGATGAGTTCACAGGTAGGTACTCTTTTGAAATTATACGCCCACAGTAAACGGAATAAATCGACATGAAGCAAAATAGGAACGTCAAAATTCTGCGTTTTGAACAAAACAACAACAAAAAGTAAATGAAAAGAAATTAAAACTTGATTTATTCATTATTTTGGAAACTTATCGTCTAGTAGTTTTCAAGTAAACAAACAATATTTTGGGTTTCTAAAAAACGTATTCAATTTAAATCATAACATTTTCAAATAATAACATGCACTCACCTTTTTCGAAATAAGGAATAATAGATAAACTTCGAATATATTTCTTTAAGTAGGTATCATTTCCTTGTTATATGTAAACTTCTTTCACATCCATCACACTCATCATCGTTGTCTGTGTTAATGCTTTTGTAAATGTTGTCTATCTCTTGGTTTTCCATTGTCTCTTGGCTTGTTTATTACCGATTCATGCATTTTGGCACGAATTTGTAATGTCCAGATGAGCTATAACTAAATATATCTAAAGCTATAAAATTTTTGAAGCATTTTTAAAATATTTGGAACTTGTCCTTTGACAACCGTTGAGGCTTTAAAAGTGTATATATCAGTCGAAATTTAGAATCTATCCAAATTATTTGCCAAATAAAATGGTTTCTGTAAATAATGTTTTTTTCACGATATAGAATTTGTATTACCAATTATAATTTTCGGTATTCTTTTGTATAATTAAAAAAATCTGGTGGTAGTCTGATTTTCCACTCAGACTTATATCTCAATAACGTGGCAAATAAAACCATTTGAATATTATTGCAAACTAGTAGGATATCAGGTGAGTTTAATTGGTGTTGGTAAATTATTCAAACAATTTAAAAATGCTTCAAAATTTCAAAATAATATTTTCATACTTTTTGATATACATACAAACATATTGCTAATCACTTTTAAATATATATATATATATATATATATATATATATATATAAAGCATGCATTAACACAGTGCTACCCAGTTTTTATTCTCTCATAACACTGGCTTTACTACACAATAATGTGAATAACACAAAATTTGAAAAAAAAATACTGAAATCGTTGTAGCAGCATGAAGAAAATGATTTATCTATGTGTACAAACCAAAATTGAACTGAACAAATTAAACTTACATTTATACATCTATTGTGAAACCTATAACATATTTATAGTGGTTCTAGAGCGTGTGTCTGAAGAAAACAGTACTCGATTCCTTAGAAATATTGCCGAGTATTGAAAATATTAAAATGCTCACCGAGTACCCATTCAGTCCAATTTCATTAGAGGAGGATTTACCCAAATTGATATTATCTTCTCACATGGATTCCAATCGGCAAGTTATGCATTCTTCGATTTCATATATAATAATCTGTGATGGACTAAGATTGACTTGGACTGCTTGTGCAGGATAATCTTACAACCTGGACCTCGTCCGTAAGGTAAATGGTCTTTGGAGGACTACTCTTTGGTCATCAGAAGGTGGTAGTGTTCTCACTGTCCCTTTTAGTCGATACTGATGCATAAGTTCGAAAGGTTACCACCTGTATCGGTCCAAAGAGAAAATGGGATTAGGTGAGTGGGTTTGGCTGGGCAGTTGAATAGGTATAGCATGCCGTGTGGTCCGTTACCACATGCTTGCAGTTATATGTCAATTCGTGCCCAATATCTTAGTTGTGCCAAGACCACTCTGGTTTGTCGAGGTAGCTGCTGCTCTTCTGCAGGTATCGTAGGCGGGTGATCTCGAATTCTCGATATGCTCGAATTGCTTCCTCAACTCCATCCGTGTGAATACGATTCAACCCTGCTTGATAGACCTTTTGATCTAGAGGTTCCCTTTTGTACCTTTGGACCTCCCTTTCCAAATCATGGAGATCCTTCCTGACATGCCTAGCTGGTAGGTGCCTATCCATTAGTTAACTATTTGGATGGCTACTCCTATAACATCCAAGCAGGTATTGCATCGACAACATTTTGTTGTGTTGACGCACAGGAAGGATCCTTCGTCTTCTCATGTAAGTGGTCAATTGGGATCATGAGGAGACACCCTGTTGCAGTCCTCAGGTCGGCATTCTGGCAGGATTGAAGACTTTCCACTGCGTTGCTCTGACGTTAGCGGACCACACTGGCGCTGCATAGTTTACGACAGACTGGTATATTGCTGTGTAAGTCGTTAACAAGGTTTCCTTGTCAGCTACCCAAGTACTGCCGGCTAGCGACTTGAGAACCTTGTTTCTGCTCCTGACTTTATCGCAAAACGATGTGGCTTGCGCGGACGAGTTGTAAAGACTATCGAATGTGGCCCCTAGAACCTTGGGGTAATTGGTGTTCGGAATTGTGGATGCCTGTACCTGCACATTCAAGTACAGCTGCATCTCCGATGTCCATGTGGTAAACAGATGGACAGCGGAGATGCCGATATTTCCATATTCCTCGACCGGAAAAAGTCTGCGATATCCACGAGATAGTGGTTCAGCCTCTCGCAAATGTCATCAATTTTTGGCCCTGACGCCATAATCGTACAATCATCTGCATATGTTACGATGCAAACCCACGACGGCCGGTTCAATGCCGGATTGACTCTGAGGAATCCGACCAAGGGCTGTCAAACCAGGAAATACATGTTCGTGCATTTTTTTAACCCATTGAAGTCGTTGCGGTTGCTCCGAGCACTTTTCCTGCCTATTATTATTCGTTTTACCACATTCACTGAGGTATTGGGAGCCGTTGCACGCAATTTCTAAATTCTTTCGATTAAGAGTTCCGCGTTCGTACTTCCTCGTGAACTTTATGTGCCGCCTAATCAGAAGGAATTTGTTATATCTAATTGTAGTAGGGTCTTGACCACCGATATTTCTTCCTGTCCAATGTCTTTTTAGACTTAACACATTTAGATGCTGGAGTTGACCGTGGGGTTTCCAACATTTCTTTGGAGTATCCATTGATGGTCTCTGCTGACTAGATGGTAGTTCTCAAAGAGATTGATGTGTGACTTGCTCTTTCTCACAACATTGTCATTTGTGTAATTTAAAACAACCATAAAGTCGGTCACTCCCGCGACAAAGGTTTGCCACTGCTCTTTTGACATTTGGGAATTAGGGTACCAAGGCAACATCTATAAGAGGATCAATCTAAAGACCATTGGCACTCGGCCATTTCCTCTAAGACTCTCCCATTAAATTTAAATTAAATTCTAATAGCAAACTTTTCTGCATTTAGAGTGCATCAAATCCATTTGGCCTGGATATCAGTAGAATGACCCTTGAAAAGAACCCCCAACTCTTATACATCAGCCCATTATATAAAAACAGTAGAGTAGCTACAATAAAAACAAGCATTACAATATTGGGAACTTAAGTCCTTGCTTCCTTCTGGGTTCAAAAATTCGTTGACTAGCAACATCACTCATCATTAATTGAAGGACATTCTTAATGAGAAAAGTTTTTATACGACATATTATTTTCCGATTCGTCCTGTATCTCACCGTGACATTACATAAATTATTGGGTACATCACCTTGGACTGGAAAATTGTGTCGTTAAATTTGACGTATGTCGTTTCTTTTTGTTCAGTATAGACTGAACAGAGTTGTGCAATATAAAATATAGTTCCAAATTTCTGCTTCTCTGTGATCATACTTCCTCAAAACGTTCAATTTTGGTTTGCTTATTTTTAAATTTTGATCAAGTTCAGTTTTTTTACAACGATTTCTAATGAAATATCGATTATATAAAATTGAATCTTTTATTATTGATAGACTTCTACTCACCACTCTGGTTTTATTCTGGGGAAATAACATCTTACATTTCTTAGTAATATTTCATCACATTACACATACCTCCCTTCCATAAAATAATATATTTATACAATTTTCAAATAAATAAAATTCAAAAATTTAATTTTTTGGCAAAACAATTAAAAGAAAACACACACTTAACAGCAACAATGTTCCTAATTTGTATTCATTGATCGGTAAACTTGTAACATAAACAACAAAAATGGATCCCTCCCTCTTCTTCTCATCGTTGGCGTCATCTAATTCGCCCCTTATTATATTGATAATTCTTTGCGCCCAAAAATATGCACCACTAAGAATGAAAATTAATTTTAAGCCATTTATTCTTAAACAAAGTTTATCTATATTTAATTTTAAAATAAAAAAAACTTACAAGCAGAAATTACAAAAATGAATTGAAATCAAAAAAATTGGGTGGAGATTTTTTTTATGAAAAAAAAAAAATTAAATTACACTTTAATTAATTTTAAAAAATATGTAAAAACAAACTATCGAATTGTTTGACTTGCACTGATGCACCAGAAAAAAATATAATTTTCATTGTTTTCTCCGGCTTATAAATCAAAATTCAGATTTTCAAAATTATTCTTCATTTTCTTTTACTGTGCAATGATAACTTTTTGATAACAAACAAACAAAAATTGGTCCAAAAAGAAGGTACTCAAACAAACAGACTTTATGTACAAACTTGCAAATTTAATTTTGTGTGTGTGTGTATAAATTCAAAACTAATTCATAATACAACAAACAAACAATATATACATATGTTTATCTGTGTTATTTTCCTTCTTTTTTCTCTCATTTAAATCATACTTAATGGTTCGATTATAAAATGAAATCGATCTAAACCAAAATTAAAATCTAAACATTACATAAAAACTAGTTTTTTGGCAAACTGATGTTCACATTTTCCATTTTTTTTTCGAATAGAAATCAATAATCCAACCATTAAAGTAGTTTTATTCCTTTTCAAACCTCTTGCAAACAGTTTATAAGACATCTGCGCACCTTACAGAAAAAGGTAAATCTTGTATGTGTGGTAAACAAACAACAACATTATAACAAAAAACACCATATTTTGTTCCTGTTTTATATAAATGTACATTTTTTCCTCTTTATTATTTAGTTGATTATTTTCTTTTACAACTTTGCAGATTCGAAATGTTTAATTGTGTGTTTGTTCATTTGTTTTTTAATAACCCTATTTTGCACGCTTGAATTATATATTTGAATTAATTTTGATTAATTGCCATACAAAAGCTGCATTTTAACATGTTTCTAACCAAAAACACAAAACTCATTTTTTTCTTAATATTTTTAAAATCTCATTTTTTCACAAGGAATTTTGTATATACAAGATGGAAGTGATGTATATAAAATATAGTTAAATGATTAGTAATACATAATATCTACATATGGCTCAGCTACATTAAAGACTCATGCTCTAAACATTTTTGAAATCATTTAGAATTGTCGATATGATAATTTCATAATTATACAACCTGGCAGCACCCCCATGATAGCTTTGCAACAGGATGTTGTTCCTCAGGATACCCTATATGTATTACTGCAACAGACTGTGGATATTGTTTCGTCACAGGCACATGAGTTCACAGTCTACCCGCGTTCTAACAATCGTTCATTTATTCTTTTCAACAGAATTGGTTTATTCAGTCTCGTCAATATTTTAAAAGAGCCGAGAACTTGAATATTTTTCTTCTGAGGTCAAACGGATTACAGATAATTTACTGCCTTATCCTGGATATCAGTAGAATGAAGAGCCAGTAAAAATGCACTTGAAGAGAATTTACTGTAGCATTTAAAACATCTGCCCTCCTCGACGTCTATTTTGTAAAAACAATATAGCAGCTACAATAAAAGCAACGATTTCAAATTTTGTGATCATTTATTGGGGTTGTAATAAGGTACTTTATTCCCTACTTCCTTCTTGGATAAATTTTCAAAGGACCTTGGACTCGAAAATTGTGCCGGTAAATCAGACATATGTTGTTGAATATGACGTTTTATGGGGTTTGAGAGCTTGAACTGTTGAATAAAGTCTTATTATTTTATAACCTTGTTTATAACATTCAAAACATCAATCCTATCAAAATTTATCTGTTAATGGCCAAATTCGTCCGTTACGAAAATGGTCTTTAGATGCCAATCGAGTAGCAACCAATGGCTCTCACAACATCCTGCCTTTAGGATCAGCTTTTTTCAATAATTGCACTCTTTGGCCATTAGGAACCATTTGCCGAGTTGTCGCTTCAGAACGGCGTTGGATTCGAAATTTACTGCGAACTGTCTTCATAGATGCATATGAGACAGAAGATTGAACAGTCTGTAGCAATTACGGCTTCTTTGTAGCAGGATGCTGTTTCTAGTGACTGTCGCGATCTTGAAGTGTTACCTGTACAGAAGGAATTCCTTCTCCCTAATTCTAACCCCATATGCCATCCAGTCCACTGCATTGTGGTTATTTCTATGGAGAATCAAATGACGGCCTCTGCTGACTAGATGGTAACGTTCCATATTCGAGCTGCGATGCTTTATTGGCATCAACTACTAGTAAACTTCACCAAATTCTCAGAAGAAGGTTCGTTGATGGGTGATTTAATGCCTTTCGATTTTGTCCGACCCTTCTGTATGTTGGTAATGCGGTAAGCTTCCCGAATTTATTTTGTAACAATCCCCTCTGATCAGGATATCCTGTGTATACAGAGCCAGCAAAATCAACTCTTTAAGCTGATTGTAACTGTAAATTGTCAAGTGTCAAGAGTTGTAATATGTGCGGTCAAATGATCCACATTGTAAAATGAGACTCCGCGGATATTGAGGCATATTCAGAGGCACTCTCATCTCAGCAGTCCATATAGTAAACCCCGAATTTTCCTATTTCTTGAGTGGGGTTTTGAAAACTGTCTTCCTACCACAACTACCTTACAGAACTTCTTACTTTGCTATTCATAATGTGAATTCTCTAAGTCGAAATTCCGAATACTACTGACGTCCACAAATATTGTGTTATAATTCACGGTCTGTTCCTCAGCAGTCGTATGTGGATAGGTTGTGCAAAGTTGTTGTACACTATTGAATCTCTGATGACATTCTTATTTTGCGAGGACTACCATTACGTTACGAAGATTAAGTTCGGAGGGTTATCTAAATATTTGAGGCAATTGTGTGGTATTAGATTGCCTTATTCCGACCGGGATTAAGAATTGAGTTTGTGGTTATTTATTAAACCAATTGTCTTGAACTTTGGATTGAATATCGAAATGTAGGTCGAATATATCGACAGTAGATCACATGATTATGTTGGAGAAGATCTGTTGGTCTTCTATTATAATGCGAAGGTTTTCTAGCTTTCTATAAAAAATATTTTTGATGTTCTGTAAAGAAAGCTTTATTGTTAAAAAAAATCCTTCCGGACGTCTTTCTATATGGACTTTCCAAAATTCCGTGAAAAGACCCATGTGTCCTCTATAGAAGTTTTGACCATCTATAAAGTATACCTTCTATTAAAATGTTCTCCACCAATCGACATGTGTTTTTTTTATAAAAAAAAGAACTCTAGGTCTTTTTTTTTTGCCTCTTTCGATATTTTTCCCTGTAGAAAAAATCCACATTTATTCTTGTAGCAAAACATTTTGGTATGCAATAAAAAATTCTTCGGACCTTCTATGAGAAAATCATTTGGTTTTCTACAAGAAGTCTTTGAGATTTTTTATAAAAAATAAATAACATTTAGTCCTCTGTGAAGAGACTTTTTGACCTTTTATGAGAAAAACAAGTCATCTATGAAAATGTATTCGAGACTTTTATGAGATGACCTCATTAATTTCTATAAGAAGACTTCCTTATTAGAATACCTTACATGAGAAACCGTGCTGTACTTACATGAGAAAACCTACAGGTATTTTATAAGGAAATCTCCCGGTCTTAAATAAAAATATGTAAAAAATATTCTTGGGAAGACCTACAGGGTTATATTAGGAATCCTTTCTGACCTTTTATTAGAATTCCTTTTGAGGTTTTCGTCATTTTATAGACGAGAATCTTTCCCTTCTATTTCTATTCAAAAAAATCCTCTTTACTATGTAAATGGACTTTAAGTCTCCCGTAAGAAAACTTGTCAAATATAAAGAAGTTCTGACCTTCTATTAAGCGTATATTAAAAAGCTCTCCAATCACTCTAGTCTAGTACTTGGAGAAAAATGCCTTCAGCCATTGTCATGAATACTAACTTTCTAACTCTCAACAGTATTTAAGACAAATCAGAGATTCCTTACAATGTTTCTAAAATCAATAGACTTTCCTTTACAAAAAACATTTTTTAACGGTCCTCAAAGATATCTAGTTTCTAAATTTCTATCTTCAAATTCGAAGACATATTTATTTATATAAAACCTCTCATTTCTTGAATGGTCTGAGGTCGACACAGAAAATATATCAGACATATTTGGACTTGAGATGACTTTTTACTATTTTTGTCACGTTAAAGACTAATAAGGTACATCACTTCTGCTACGGCTTTTTGCCCCTTTTGTGACGAACTATAGGTCTTCCGACAAACACAGATCAAGTCTCTGGATTCATATTTTATAGGTCTCGATTTTTAACAGCCTTTTTTGGGAAGTTTCGAGTGTATGTGTAACAGATATATGCTATATATTCACTTTTTAGGTAGCATGCAGGAGTTCAAAAATCCTCATTATATTTAACATATATTTCGAATCTGCTTATAAGTTTAAAAGAAAGTAAAGTATTTTATTCATTTATATTTTTTTTTCAATTATTGTTTGTTGTAACCTGCTTCCCCCTTCTCAAAAACACACACAAAATGCACCTCAGTTGTTTTCTTAAGACAACCTGTTAATTACAAAATGTGATTAATTTTTGTAAGTAATATCTAACATGGCTTTTATATGTCTTAAAAAGCTTAAGTTTTTCTAAGTAAATTACAAAATGGATACGAAAATAATGAGAAAAGTAAACAAAACAGAAATAAAGAAAAGAAACGAATTACAAAAAAGTATAGTAGAATTTGTTCCTGTTCTGTCGATTGTCATGTTCCTCTAGCTGTGTTAGTTTTTATACCTTAAACAGTGCTTGCATTTGATGCCCAAGGAGATGACGAAGAGAGTTCGATGCCACATTTGGATGGTTTCACCTCGAAATTGCCGCCTGGCTATTTGACACATGGTTTGCCAACGGTGAAGGATGTTGCCCCAGCCATTACACCGCTGGAACAAAAGAAGGAGCAAGAGGAAAAGAAGGAGAGTAAGTAAACAAAATATAATTTTTAATGTGGTATTTAGTTTTTAATTTGCCTTGTAATTCCCCTTGCAGTCAAAGAACTATCTGAGGAACAAAAACAAATGATTATTTTGTCGGAGGACTTCCAAAGGTTTGTATTACGCGCTGGCCGTATTATGGAGAGAGCCTTATCGGAGAATGTCGATATTTATACGGACTACATTCGTATCGGTGACAATGAGGAGGCCAACGATGAAAAATCACATGCACGTCTATCGTTGAATCGTGTGTTCTATGATGATCGCTGGTCGAAAAATCGTTGCATTACATGCATGGATTGGTCTTCACATTTCCCTGAATTGGTAGTGGCTTCCTATCACAATAATGAGGTAAGTTCGTTACCACACAAACATATTTATTTGATGTGTTTAAAATCATGTATTTTTCTTTTCCTCCCCAGGAAAGTCCCAATGAACCGGACGGTGTTGTTATGGTTTGGAATACCAAATTCAAAAAACACACACCCGAAGATGTTTTCCATTGTCAGAGTGCCGTTATGTCAACATGTTTTGCTAAATTCAATCCCAATTTAATTCTGGGCGGTACCTATTCCGGTCAAGTTGTACTCTGGGATAATCGTGTACAAAAACGTACACCCATCCAGCGTACACCCTTGAGTGCTGCAGCTCACACCCACCCGGTGTATTGTCTACAAATGGTGGGAACACAAAATGCTCATAATGTCATATCGATTTCATCGGATGGTAAATTATGTTCATGGAGTTTGGATATGTTGTCACAACCTCAGGATACAATGGAACTGCAACAGAGTCAAAAGAAAGCCATAGCCATAACATGTATGGCATTCCCGGCAAATGAGATAAATAGTTTGGTAATGGGCAGCGAAGATGGTTATGTGTATTCAGGTAAGGGTGAAAAAATGTGTTAAATGTTCTTTTATGTATTTCAATCAAATCTCAGGAAAAGTTGTCGTCAGGAACTATGGGATTATTCCTATTGGAAACTAATGACTTTTTCTATATAAAATATAGCACTCGGTAAATGGAAAATTGTTTTAATGAACTGAAAATTTTTTATATTGAAATAAGGTTGTCCTTGGGAGAAAATTCCTCACATCCTCAAGAAGTGAGGAATTTTCCTTTGGAGAATGTAATCTTTAAGATCTGAAATTGTGGAATTATTTTAAAAGAAAATTGAGAATTTTTCTAATGGCCTTCTGCAAATCCGGGTTTACACTGCAACTTTTGTATGTGACAAAAGATAATCGTAGAAGCAGAAACAGAGTTTCTTAATTTTTTGAGGATTTTGTTAAAAAAAAACGCCTGACTATTTTGCAATAACAAAAAGAAAAATATATCCTCAGGTGCTTTGAAGTTATTTCTATTGAAAACTGAGAATTTTTTCTAATGGAAAAATAGACTTCGGCAAATGATTTTTTTTAAAAAGCAATAGTTCTCAGTAAGTGATATATTTTTATATAAGAAAATCAGTCTTCAGATGCAGATCAATTATACTTCTGTACGAAAATTAACAAAGCACAAAAGAATTTGTTTCCATAGAATCTGTTTTCAGGAACTCGGGATTTTTTTCTATTGAAAGATATGATAGATTTTAAAAAATAGTCTCCGGAATCTTATGACGACTGATGATTGTATAATAAAGACCTCCGAAGATGATGCCTTTTTGTTACCGAAATACCCCAAAATTCATTCTAACAAAAAACCGAAATTTTTATTAAATTCAAATCTTTTTTCTTCATCTCCTTTTTCAGCTTCTCGTCACGGCCTGAGATCTGGTGTTAATGAAACATTCGAAAAGCATATCGGTCCGGTAACTGGCATTTCAACGCATTACAATCAATCATCACCTGATTTCAGTCATTTGTTCCTTACCTCATCCATTGATTGGACAATCAAGCTGTGGTCATTGAAGGATAACAAACCGCTATATTCATTTGAAGATAATTCCGATTATGTTATGGATGTAGCATGGTCTCCCGTTCATCCGGCACTGTTTGCTGCTGTCGATGGTAGCGGTCGTCTAGATTTATGGAATTTAAATCAAGACACCGAAGTACCAACAGCATCAGTTGTTGTCGAAAATGCGCCAGCATTGAATCGTGTATCATGGATGCCAAATGGCCAGCATGTGTGCGTGGGCGATGACAGTGGTCGTCTGCATGTCTACGATGTGGCTGATCATTTGGCACAACCATCAAGGGATGAATGGTCTAGATTTAATGCTACACTAAATGAGCTCAAAATGAATCAAAGCGATGAGGTTTAAATGTAGAGATACACCTTCCACCCCCGTAGAAGACACACTCACACAAATTTGTAGAACTTTCTGATTATTGAAAATAGACTAAATATATATGATCAGAGGTCCTAGAA
The DNA here is from genome assembly GCF_032173495.1 of Musca vetustissima. Classification (NCBI taxonomy): domain Eukaryota; kingdom Metazoa; phylum Arthropoda; class Insecta; order Diptera; family Muscidae; genus Musca; species Musca vetustissima. The sequence goes on from NW_026883455.1 coordinate 374,137, forward strand.
ACAAACAATTCTATTTACAGCTTTAAAAAAGACTTTATAAAGTTGTTCAAATGGCAATTTTACTTTCAAATTAAATTTTTGTATTTTTGCTTTATCTTCCTCTCACTTTTTTGCATCTCTAACTAAGTCCTTGTATCTCTCTCTCTTTTTTGTATTGTAATATTTTATTCCCACCCTTAGTCATGGATCAATTTAGTCCTTCTATTAGAAATAATTTGTAATGAGTTATCATATTTCCTCACTTTCTCTTCCCTTCTGTTTCTTCTTCATTTTATAAGTATTATAAGTTCATTACAAATGAAGGTTTACTGTATTAAATCAAATAAAATCTATGATCAATTTGTTAAACAATTGTATTTATGTTTTTGATACAAAACCAATTTATTTAACATCGACTTTTATAAAACACTCAAGAAAACAAATATTTCGTTGTTTTTCTAATCCTAACATCTATATTTTTTAAATCAATTTTTATTATGGTATTATTTATACACAAAATATTTGGCTAAATTTGTTAATATAAAAAAATCAATTTAAAACTAAATAAGTCCGTCATGGTTATAAAGAATATTGGTTGCAATAATTTTTCCGAAATTGTTCTTCATGTTCTTTATAATCCTGTTAGACTTTATATTAATAATAAGGTGTAACAACAACAACAAATCCTTATAAAATCAATCTGAAATTTATGGCAGTTTTCTTAAAGAATAATTAGTAAATGTAAAGATGTGTACGATTGTCTCCTTAATAAGATTGGCATAAGATATATTACAACAACAACAAACCAATTATATGAATTACAGTAAATGTGTAACAACCGTACATGCATATTATTATATATGATGAAGTATACATCTATACACAAGAGATATTTATTGAAAAACAAACTAATCTAATAAATATACATTTGAAAAATAATTTAAACCAAAATTTATTTAGTTGGTAGTTATCTAAGGTAAGATAAACTTATTTATTCCAATATACTGCATCATGAAATGTTAATAATGAAGAAAGATGACGTGAAGAAGTTAACTTTAACATAAAATAAAATAGCATCACGATAGCGAAGTTTTCATCCGACAAAATGAGTAGTGATTTTATTTAATCCAAACCTATAACTATAGTTTTTTAATATCACGTAAATTATGCAAAAAACTGATAAATTTGTTTCTATAAATAATAATTTATCTTTCAGAACTGAGAAATTGATACATACCAAGAGAATTTTGGAAAATTTTGTACATCTCCAATGTATACATCTTTGAATGTTAACCGTTGCGGCGGCTGCAGGCATCCATAAATATAGAAAACTTGGTTTTCTGTCCTAACAGAGAAACTGTGGTCTTCTCTATCCCACAGTAGTTGGACTTTCGCGGTTCCAACGCAGATATTTCGGCCTCGGATCTGTCTTAGGTTTTCTGTACTACAGATAAATTAAAACTTATAATAAACCACAGCCGTTGACGATTATCGTCTCTCCAAAATCCTATCTAGCACAATTCGTCCACCAAATACAATTGTACTAAAGTTTTTTCTGGTTCGGGTCATAACTCTTTCTTGTTTTGCTTGGTTCAATTGTGGTGATGTTTTATAGCTGCAATTAAACTATGAAGTAATCCTCTCTAGAATATCATAAATATAAAGGTCACCCCCCATTTTCGGTCCGAAATTTCCCATCAAACAGTTTTAAATTTGGCATTTCGTTTTCTCATAGATGAGTAGTGCTCACTTTGTGATGAAGGGTATAAACAGATTTTAGTTATTTTTATACCCTTAGCCTACAGGGGTTATATACAGTTTGATATGACAAAAATATGCCTCATCGAAATATCGGGTTTAGCTAATCAGTTTTAGTTAATTTTGAATCGATTTGGTAATCTTCGGCCGCCTTTCGATTTGATCCATACATAACCTATTGTACTTGAGAATAATGAACCCGTTTTTCAACCGACCTAGCTGTAATTAGATATTTTATACGTATACACCTAAGTCTGTTTTTACACGGTCTTTTTGTACACGATTTTGATATAACACGGTTTGAAATTGAATATTTTTAATTTTTTAGACGATTTTATTCCATTTAGCACGATTTGAAATTTTATGTACTTAAATTTTTTTGTCAAATTTAATTTTTGCGAAGTATGTTCATATCACAAAAAAGTATTTATGAAAGAAAAAAGTCTGAAACCATCGATAGTTTGCGAGCACTAGCTTAAAGATTTAAGTGAATTCCCCTTTAGTGCGTACAAACAATTTGTACTGGTCAAAGCAAATGTGAATAGCACTAATTTAGGGGAATTATTCCCTTTATGTATAAGATCAATGTCTTTTTTACACGGCTTCTTCTGGAACCAATCTACCGTGTAAAAACATACTTAGGTGTAGTCCACATATATCGATACTTCTGAAATAAAAGGTTATCCATTTCAAAAGCAGGGATCCGGATTCGACACCTGCACTTTTTCCATCGCAATGGCTTGGTTCTCATTGTATAACACATCTCCGTACCAAAAACTATTTATATTGACTCACGTTTCAGGGTAGCCCCCATATAAAGGCATGCTCCAATATTCGGTTTTTGGGGATTTTAGACACGTTGTTCCAACCGAACTATTCGATAGTGGGGCCACCCTTATACACACTTTGGTACAGGGTATTACTTCTTTGTGCATATGTTTGTAACAGGCAAAAGTAAACGGGATAGACACATGGTTCCTTTTGAGGATATGCATAGAATCACTTTCTCTTTCCCACTGTCGATTTATGCATATCCGTCCGTCCGTCTGTTCATGTTAAATTGATTCGAATTGGATGAAGTTTAGCACAGGTCACTTATTTGGTCCAAGGTCGAACCATATTGAAGTTGAAAAATCGGAAATCGGTTCAGATTTAAATATAGCTCCGATACGTATTTTCGTCCGATTTTATCTAAATGGTGCACACAAACTTCCAATATTTGTCCGATTAAGACAAAATTTCAGATTGATGTGTGCGATGTTTTGTTGAAATCCATATTATATATAGCTCCCGGTTCAGATTAAGATATAGCTTCCAAAATTTTCCGACCGATTTTTTGCAAATGGTGCACCCAGGTTCAGATTTAAATATGGTTTTCCAATATATTTGCATCCGATTTATACAAAATGGTGTACCAAAGAAGTGTATCCGATTGGGAACTTCATCCCAATCGCGCAACGTAACAAGTTCAACCTGAAATAATGTGTATTGTATATTCAGATGTGTGTATTACCGCTATATATTTTCGTATGATAAATTTTGGACAGCGCACTGTGCTGCAGCATAACAAATTGTGGATGCCATGGTTGCTAAAATACGCCCATGGCTGCAGATTTACATATAGCTTCCATACATACAATCTAAAGAATTCAAGTCTGTCCCATTGACATGCAATTTTTCATAAATTTGAATGGGTTGTTTAAATTAGTTGAACTATCTATGTAAGAGGATAGTTCGGAGAGTCCTTAGCCTAGCACAAAAAGCGCGGTATAAACAGAAAAAAGGTTAAGTGTTTTGGAAACTTCCATCTCTGTTATGAACACATGTTAAATTTTGTTTCGATCTGGCAACCCCTTCATATAAAAACAGGTGTTCAAAAAGACGTAACCGCAATTTTTTTACAATGAAAGATTTTTCCATTGTAAAACCAGTAAGGAAAAATAATAAAGTCGGACGCGGCCTACTATATAATACCCTTCACCACTTTGGGTATATTCCACAGATGAATCCTAACAGATGTCGCATTTTTAAAGGACCAGTAAAATGAAATTAGATCCATAAACATGACATTCTGCAACCGATACAAAATTTTTCATTTGGTCGGATATAGAAGCTATATCTAAATCTGAACCGATTTCACACACATCATTCTAGACCTAATTAATTACGCTGTGCCAAATTTCGTGCAAATCGAAAGATATGTAGGGACTTTGGTGCACCATTTACCTTAAATCGGCCGAAAATATATATGGGAGCTATATCTAAATCTGAACCGATTTTCAGGAAACTTAACACACACATCATTCTAGGCCTAATTGATTACGCTGTGCCAAATTTCGTGCAAATCGAAAGATATATAGGGACTTTGGTGAACATTTACATTAAATCGGACGAAAATATATATGCGAGCTATATCTAAATCTGAATTCAATTCATTACGCTGTGCCAAATTTCGTGCAAATCGAGAGATATATAGGGACTTCGGTGCACCATTTACATTAAATCGGACGATTACATGTTTCACATATAATGTCAACGTTCAAACTTTATAATATACGTTTCCTTTGGAAAACACGAAATGCATAGCCCTGTATATTGGAGTAGTGGTGTAGGGTATCATATAGTCGGCCCCGTCCGACATTCGGCCTTTCCTTACTGATTTCTTATTACAATAATGCAGTAATCTGTTTCTCTCAAGTATAGATCCCCGGATGTGTGTTTGTTTACAATAAATATAATAATTTATTATTATCAAATTGTTTGTGCACTTTATTAACACTTGACTTCTTACAGCTAAACATAATTTATTCTATAATTTTAATCACAACAATAAAAAAAATTGTATGTCATATATTATATGATACGATAAAAAATAAACAACAACATAATTATAAATAATAATTTAGAAAATATATAATACAGTTGATTTCTTGTGTTTGATTTTTGGTTAAGCTAAGCCACTTGTGTTGGCACTGGGATTTGAGTCTGCGTTTGAGCATCACACTGACGATAGATGCGATAACACAAATAGGCATCGAATGTATAGAAGCTAAATGCGAGGAAAATAAAGAACTGAAATGACAAATTAATGAGTTACTTTCTGTTTATATTCAAAACAAAACAAATGGAAAAAATTCATAATCTTAATTTGGGTACTTACTGTTGCCACTGTATACGCTATCACATCCAGCGAGATACTGACACAGCCGCCAATAAAGCAACAGCACGCCAAAAAGGCATTCACGTACAATTCATATTTGATGGCATTAAATGTTAAGAATTTACGCTGCCATACTTGAAAGAGTCGCGCGAGCAGCATAATGCCGGAAAGCAGAAATGACAGTCCAACCATTACATTGTAGAAACAGCCACGAAAATTGTGCAATTGCACCGAACTGCAAACAATACACAGGAATCCAAGGAAGCAGCATATCTGTATTTGGGGTATGGTTGGGTGGGTGGATGGTGTTTTTACGTGCATTGCCAAATATGGAAGGATTGTTCGTTGTGAACAAAAAAAGATGGGATATTATGGTAGAAGGTTAAAAAGAGAGAAAAGTAAAATATTAATACATATGTGTGATATGAATGTATGCATATCATTACACATTATAAGCCTTGAGAAAATATGACTTTGAAATCTTAAATCATAATCACAGTTATTATCTAGATTCTGCTACATAAGACAATAGAAAATAAGTAGAATTTGTTCGAATAACTGAATGGCTAATACAAGTAATTCGGCAGGGTGTTATTTTTAAGATTCTTTGCATTTGACTTAGAGTTAATAAACAAATGCTGACACTGCGATACCCTAAGGGTTCTATAAGATCACCTATTGGCTATACTGCGAGAAAGCCGTCAGAAGATGGCCATAGGTGCGTGGGTGCAGAACATCAAAATTAATCTGGTCTGAGATTTAAAAACGAAAGTAATCTATTATTTTTATATAAACTTTAGGACTTTATTTAACATGCTTCGGAATTTCCGATTTGGGACATCCGAGACAGGACTCATTGATCTGGATAGCTGAATTTTTAAATGGGTTTATCTAATGCTAGAATTTGAATCATCAAAGAGTCTAGAAGAATATGTGCGAACTGTAAAAAACACTGTGTTCCAGAACATGCACGGTAATTCCCAACCGAAAATAATCGATATCGCTCCACTTTTTAGAATAGCCCTTATATAAAGGTACTCCTCATTATTCGAAATGTTGGTGAGTTTGATCATGTTTATGAATCAAATTGGATACAATTTAGTCTCTTGAATTGTAATTGAATAATAAATCTTACTACCAAAAATGATCGATATCGGTTAACTTTTTAGCATATCCCCATCTATATACGATAACCCCCATTTATATATTTTAGGAGTTTTGTCAAGATTTTCAACCTAAAAATTAATATCGTCTACTTTTTAAAAGAGTCCTCATTCACGGTATTTTGGTGATTTTTTGACGTATTTTAATCGATTGCTTCCTACTTTTTTGCTCATTGAGTGTCAAATCTTCCGACCCGCCATTTATGAAGATCCAAAACGATTACTAGTATTTAAAATGTCCAACTCATTGTGGAGTTCGACAAAAACTTAACGACTTTTTTACTTGTTTTATAATAAGGCTATACAAAAACTGGACCGATATATCTAATTTTCAAAACTAAACATCCGAGGATCACAGCTACATATAAATATCTAAAGGTTATGATAAATTTTTAGTTCATTGTAAAAAATTACAATGATACTCGTAAAATATTGTGAAACAAAATGTTGTCTCGCTTACTGCTATTATTTTCTACACCGTTCCGCTCCTTTCTTATCAGGTAATGAGTTGCTAAATGAACACATTTGCCCGGTGAAACAACATGTCTTCATTTTTTTTGGAATTCCGCATTGTTTCTTTGTTGTCCTTCTGTGTATGACATCATTTATAATGACACTGACATTATGTTAATGACCTACAAACTTGTTTTGCGGATGAAGAGTAACTATGAAGATAGTGCAAGTGTAAATTTAACCCTTAAATAAGTTTGGCCCAAATATATTAAATGTAAATGGGTTTTAAAACTAATATTAAAATGGGTTTCAAAAAACAGTCTGAATTATGTACATTCAAGGTGTATGCAATTTTTTTTCATCTAAATCGGAACCGATTTTCTTGAAACATAGCACACATCATTCTAGACTTAATTCAGTACGCTATGCCAAATTGTATGCAAATCGAAGGATATATAGGGACTTTGGTGCACTATTTACATTAAATCGGACGAAAATATATATGGGAGCTATATCTAAATATAAACCAATTCAGTACGATAAGCTAAATTCGTCCTTATAGGATATACAAATTTTCAAATTTTGATACAGGGTAAAGCCGGTTACTCTCTTTAACAATTGTCATGTAAAACAGCCAGACAGACTCTCGGATATTTCTAAATGAATTCATAATTGTTTGAAACCGATGTGGTCTAAAGGCAAATATCGTCTACAACGTCTGTCCTGAAGACTCAAAATTTGTCTCTGGTGAGTTTGGATTAATTCTTTCAAATATAATTTTACCAATTTCATAAACATCCGTAAATCCGTGGTCGTAAAATAGGTTTGTCCCGTTGAACCTCGTACAATTAAAAATTTAAAGAAAGCAAATGGTTGCTTATTTCTTAATACCAGTAAGGAAAGTAGTAAAGTCGGACAAGGCGACTATATGATACCCTACACTACTATGGGTATATTAAACAGATGCATCCTAAGAGACGTGGCATTTTTGAAGGACCATTAACATGAAATTGGATAATTTCGTGAAAATCGAAAAGTATATAAGTCCCTATGCAGCATTTACATTAAATCGGACGAAAATATATGGGAGCTATATCTAAATCTGAACCGATTTTCACGAAAATTGGCACACATCACTCCAGGCTCAATTCAGTACGCTATGTCAAATTTCGTGCAAATCGAATGATATATAGGGACTTTGGTGCATTTACATTAAATCGGACGAAAATATATATGGGAGCTATATCTAAATCTGAACAGATTTTTTCCAATTTCAAGAGGGTTCGTCCCTGTGCCAAACATGTTAGCTGTGCCAAATTTTATCCAATTCGGATTATAAATACGACCTGTACTTTGTTTACAATTTAACACCAACAGACGGACGGACGGACGGACATGCATAAATCGACTCAGAAAGTGATTCTATGGGCATGACGCTTTCACAAAAACCGATCTCTCAAACACATATCCAGGACATTTTCGACCGACTAAACCGTGGAATTGACAGATCATTCGCATTGCAGTCCTGACTTGGTACACAATGACTTAGTTTTATCCCTCACATGAAGAAAAAGTGGTCTACGAATTTCGTCACCAGAAGATACTGTTGACGCGGTTGAAAACCTTTTTGGTGTCTCAATAGGTGTGGATAGCTTCCCCGGTAATTGGTTTGAGCTCATAAATATGTCTAAAATCATGACGGAAGATACTTTGAGAAACAATAACACAATGTTTTATGATTAGTCTTAGCCCTCGTACACTAGCTTTTACGATCGACATAGTTGACTAGAGTGTGTTCATGTATTATATATTGCGAATAGTTAATTCAAGTCTGAACTTTCGTCGCAACTTATCCTTCCAGTACCCAACAAAATGCAGGTCGCATTTATAATCCAAATTTGATGAAATTTGGCGCGGTCAACTTATTTGGCTCAAGGACAAACCCTATTGAAATTGGAAAAATGACGGTTCATATTTAGATATAGCTCCCATATAGCTCCTAAGGATTGTCCGATCGGGACAAAATCTTGCACAGCGTACTGAATAAAGTCCAGTTTAATGTGTGTGGAGTTTTTTTGAAATCGGTTCAGATTTAGATAACTCCCCTATAGTTTCGTTCGATTTTATGTAAATGATGCACCGAATAGTGTGATGTGTATTAAAATTGCAAAGATTGGTGTAGATTTAAATATTTCTCCCATATTTGCATCTGATTTTGTGTAAATGATGCACCGACCGAGCAGCCTACGTTTGTACACGAGATGAAATTGTGGTCAGCGCACTGTGCTGCAGCACACCAAATGGTATATGCCACGGTTACTCAATTAGGTCCAGATTTATACATATTCCCACATACATTATTTTGCTCGATTTTATACAAAAGGTACACAAAAGAATCCGATTGACATGTAATTTTTCATAGGTTTCAGAATGGTATGTGTATGGATTTTTAATTGTTTCAAATATTTATGAAGATCACATATTTAGTTTCGCCCCATTCCAATGGTCCTCTAAAGATTATACGTCTGTGCTATCTACAGTATATATTAGCATCTCTTGTATGTATCCAAAGTGGATACATACATTTTGTACTCTATATTATTTGTCAGCTTGATCAACCAAATATTTTGTACTCCCTGCAAAATACACAAGGAGTTGTTGAGTATCATATAGTGGTTATTTGGACCCACTTTCCAGTTTGTAAGATCATGACCAACTGATATCAAAGGAATTTACAACTGCACTTGGCCCTATAAGGATATAATTTCACAATTTTTAAATTATCCACATACATGAGTTCAACAGGACCTATTTTACATATATATTTTTTTGATTACACCTACATATACCTCATAGAACCACGTTAATTTTCCAAGCGGTTTTGTTCTCTTCACTTCTTATGGAATTGTTCCGCCTTATCTTTAATTATTTTTTTAATTATTTCCAATCACTTTCACTGTAAAATGGAAATCATTAAACATTTTAATGGAACAATTAGTGAAAGAAAACGAAAAGGGTGGACGGGAAGAAGAAACAAAAAGACGAAACACAGCAAAAACCTTTGAGTCAGCCGATACAAATAAAAACGCACTGAGGCTACATTCAGACATATTAGCTAGCCATCATCTTTTGATGACGATGATGAGGCGGTTGGTGTATGGATGTATGAATAATCAGCAAAAAAAAAACTCTTATGGACTTTATCTTTATAATAAATAACAACAAAAATACACACACAGCCACATACAGCTGACTATTGCTGCTCCATTATCCGATGATACCTACCATGCAACAGATTTTTAAAATACCGGAAATAGATTTCAAATATGTGCCATCATAAGCCAATGGTGCAGACATTTTTGATTGGCAGGCACCCAGTCAGGCTACCCTTCCGTCGCTGTCAATTCCAGGGAATATTCGTGTTTTTGTAAAGCTTGATTTTTCAGTAGTCACGATGGGACGATAAATGTCGAAGACGACCACGACGACAACAAATCAAATAAACTGAACTTAGATATCTCTGCTCTGGATGTTGTCGCTGTGTGTAAGTTCTTCATTACTTGTTGCTGCAGATGCTGTTGTCGTTGTTGTTGTTTTTGTTGTGATCTTGAGTAGTTTTCCGGTTTACATTGATGATTAGAATGGCCAGCCAGTTAACGACGACGACGACGACTTGATTTTGATATAGCGGTACAAACGGCGGTATTTGATATGCCTTTAGTTGTTGCTGTTATTCTTCTCATTGATTCAAGTGATTTATTAATTATGTCATGCGTAAATCTAGGTGACTTCTATTTGTTTTGTTATTGTTGTTTGTTTGCGTACTTTATGTTTGGTCTTTTGTTTTCTTCATATTTAATTCGCGTTTCGAATTTATTTCCGGTAGAATTTCACGAATATTTTCACTACGACAGTGCCGTGTGTTTTCACTTGTTTGGTTTGTTTTGAACTGAGGAAACACTTCACCATTACCCGTGCACACTTGTGCGAGAATGTTGGAATGTTTCCCTACTCGCGAAGACGACCCACCAATGAGAACAAATGAGCGAACATATGTCTGGCATACCCCCAAAAGCAGTAATGCTAATGTGGTGATTTTTGTGGGTATTACTGTGATTTTTTATTAACTTTTTTTACCCTCAAAAACAAAGTGGAGTGTATATTAAATTTGTCATTCCATTTGCAACACCTTGAAATAATCACCGCAGACCCCACAAAGTATATTATTGATCAGAATAATATTCTATGCCGATTTACGCATGTCCGTCTGTCTGTCCGGCTGTTGATATCACGATAGAACATACATATATCGGTCCACGTTTTGGAGTTGCCCCCATATAACGGTTTGGACACATTTTTCTACCGAATTGACTGTAAACTAGTATTTTGGTTTCTCATTGTATAACACATGTTCGTATCAAAAATTATTAATATTGACCCAAATTTCAGGGTAGCCCCACAAAACGGTACCCCGCAGTATACGGTATTTTGGGATCATATTTCAACCGAATTGGCCGTAATTTAGATTCTCATTGTATATCACATCTCCGTACTAAAACTAATATTGACCCAAGTTTCATGGTATCCCCCATATAACGGTACCCCCAATGTTCGGTAATTAGGCGATTTTCGACACTTGTTTCAACCAAATTGGCTATAATCTGGTATTTTGGGTTATTATTGCATAGCACATCTCCATACCAAAAATGAATAATATTGACCCAAGTTTCAGGGTAGTCCCAGGTTTCACGGTTCCCCCAATATTCGGTATTTTGGGGGCCCCATCAATTTTACATATTTTAAATGTCATCATCATGGTGGAGGGTATAAAAAGTTCTGCCTGTCCGAACATAACATCGTTTTAACTTGTTTTTATACCATCCATATTTTAAATTCTTCATTCCATTTGCAACACTTCGAAATATTTACCAGAGATCCCATAAAGAATTCTTGGTCAGAATAAAACTAAATCATGCCGGCTTGTCTGTTGAATTTACGATAGAGCTCTAATATTTAAGTTAGAGTTTAGAAATTTGTACGCACATTGCTACTATTCCCAGGATATTGGGTATTGAAAATGGTATATGGGCAATATTGCCAATTTTTTAATATTCCATTTTCAAAAAATCAGCTTTTTTTGTTTTTGTGGCACATCTATGATTTTTGGTACACATATAGAGAAAAATGTTCTGACTCCGAAACCGTTCGCGATCAAATTTTTGGTTGATGCGCGCAAAAGTTATCAAGGTTTTAATTTTGGGCATAAGAAAAAAATCTTAAAATTACGCCGTTTATTATATTGACCAAAAACGTTGATATATATCTTCCTCCGTAAAATAAGAATATGAATATATTATAATAATCACAATAAAGTTGCACTTATTTGCGAAATATAAGAAAAATAAAAAAATATAGCAGATTACATCAATATTTTCATTATATTAATAACATACACACACCTAAAAATTAATTTAAAAATATCTACATAATCTAAACACGATGGTGAATCAAATTATATCAAAATCACACAAGTCCGTGTAGCGGTTTCTAAATCAAAGCGACAACAAAACAAGATATTGAGGAAAAATATTTGTTTTTGGTTCGAAAAAATAATGTCATCATATTTATTTTTTTTAATTGTATACAAGAAATTTCAGAAAAAAATGTTGGGGTTATTCTGCTATTTTACCTGAATTTCGCCAAAAAAATTGACATATATAATAATAATCACTTTTTGTGTATAAGTATACGTCTTGCGGATTATATCAAGACCCTTCCGATAAATCTTAGAATTCTATAAATAGGAATAAAACTTAAAATAAAATAATATTATGAAATATACATTTTAAATTGCGTGTAAATCGCGTAATTCTCAAAATCATTTGATGCGCATGCGGATTCCAGGAATTACTGAAGTTTATCTTCCAATCCATATATATTTTGCGAAATTTCATTTGACGGCTAAGATGTGCCGCACGTTACATTGAAGTACCCAAAAAATCGTAAAACGCGAATAATTTCCGAAAACTCCATATGCCATTAACGCGCATCCGATTTCGGTGTGCACCCTAAAAAATACATCGATCTATGCCATTTCAATGTGGTCCATTAAGAACCATGGATGGGCCAGCACAATCTATTTTTGAGATAAATTACGTACATCTCTCTTTCGGCTGAAGTTTTTAAAGTTCTCTTTTCGAAAAAGATCAAAATCCGTATGAGGTCATTTATTGAAGCGGAAATGATACACAGAAAACGCAAATAAATCCGGCATATTTTCAAAAACATTTTTTGCCAAATTTCGTGTTTTTGGAAGGCCAGTTCCCGCCGTTCTAGTAGATGGATTTTCACAAAGAAGATGTTATATCATCCGAAACGTAAAAAACCTTATTGATCGCGGGTACCCATATCATTCAGTTGACAGATCTAAAAATTTGGCCCGAAAAATAGGTTTTTTAGAAATTTGATCGCACAAAATTCGCACCTTCGGATGAGTATTACTCTGAAGCTGTGCATACTACATACACAAAATACATATCAAATTACGCAGATTGGCGACTACAATAATCTTATAATCGATTTTTATAAATTCCTGTTTGCGTATTAAAGCTAGATGTAAAATTAAAAAAACACTCAAAATCGAGCTTCAAAATGTCAGCATCATTTAAAAGTAGATGCAGTTAAAATTTTGAAAAATGATACATAAGGGGCGTAGTCCCCATTTTGTTGGCTTCTAGTTTTCTTTTGACACGAAGACCGTGCAATGAGTGGCTTAGTCACAAAACGATAGAGAATATGAAAAAACTGGTTCGCCTCAACCTGTTTTTACACATTTTTTTACATTAAAGTAGACACAGCTTCCACCAAAATAAAGTTTGGAGGTCAATATCATGAACAGTTTGCAACGACAGATCAATTAACCCAAAACTATTCGCTTTTTTTCATATACTTAAGTAGTTCCCGAGTTATAAAGGGGTGAACCTCCGCTTCAGCTATGTTAAAAAATTGGCAATATTGCCCATATATGGGTCATCTTTTTAGGGTAAGCCCCTTATAACATATTTTTGGCAGTTGGGTCACGTTTTTCAATCTAGTTGACAGCACATTTATATTTTGGGTAGTAAATCTCTCTACTAAAATTTTTCAATATTTGCCTAATATTTCTAGGTGCCCCCATATTATGTAACCGCCATTATTTTGTATTTTTAATCGGTTTTCAATCGAATTGGTCTAAATTGATATTTTGGTTTCTCTGTGGGAATTCCTAGAACTTGGTGGGAAAAATCTTCTTCATAGAATTTGTTTAATACAAGTGAGTGTTTCCAAACAGCCCTCATATAAAGGTCACGCGCTATTTTGTATATATTTAATATCTCAGACCTATTTTCCAACCTAATTGACTGTAGATTGATATTTCGTTTGCTCTTGGCCTCTAATTACCATTTCATATAAAAGCCTCTATCAATTTTATGTCCAGATCGGCCGAACTTTATGACCCTATCTTTGCATATATAGTTCGATGTTTTGACCCCTCGTCTCATGTCATTTTCGGTATTTTAAAGGTTTTAACCGAATTTTCACATAGAAGTTGTTGACATCTCTGTAAAAAAATCGATATAGCCTCCACAAAAAGGCTCCGCACAAAAGTGTTCCTTGTAGGTCTTTGTTTTGAAGGTTGTAGAATTTGTTGCATATATTGAAAATTGTAGTCACAATTTTCCAACGCATTGACTGTAATTTTTAATTTTGGGTTCTTGGTTGTTTAAAAAAATCTCTGTAGTAAATTTTCAATATATGTCCATGTTTTGGTATATTTCGAATTAAATGTTCAGCCTCGGTATTGGTATTTTAAAGGTTTTATTCGAATATTATTATCGAAGTGACTGTCATTGGATGTTGAAAAATATCACAGCTTAAATGTGTATACGTTTAGGTATAGCCTTCACATAAATATCCCGCCCAATTTTCGGTATTTTAAAGTACTTGGATACAATTTGATGGTGAGAAACATATTTGCAGAACAGGTTTTAAATAGAAACCTGTTTCGACGAAGCCTGATAAAAAGTTTTTCCCAAGGTGTTTTTAATAAGGTGTATGCATCAGATACAACAACAAATATTTTACAAAAACCACATTGTTGTTATAGAAATTAAATTGTCATGTTGACAATAAGTTTTTGACAAAAATAAAAAAAAAACAATTATTAATTTATTTTTGTCAAGAACTATTCTTTGAGGAATAATTAATGAATTTGTGTATTCTTGGGTTATTGGCGGTTTTAGGTCAGTGAAAAATAAAGTTTAAGACCTGGTCGCGATTAGTTTTAAGTTTCCCGCAATTAACCCATAGCTCCTAGTAATGTTGTTTATATTGTGGATTACAATCTATATTTTCTATGGAGTGGCTTCAAATCTTGCCTTCTTAAAAAAAATTGAAGGACATAAATCCCCGGCCAAAGACTAAATCATGGAAATTGTGTTGACCGTATAAAATCTTTCCATAGGCGTATTTAACCTCCACCGAGAATTGTGACAAGCACCAAGGTGCCGATTCCAATATAGGCTAACATAATCTCATCGATTTTATGAGTAGTTGGGATTTCTGGACAGATTTTCACACATAACATAAAATATGTGGACAAATCGGCGAACGGGGTTATAACTGAGCCTAAGTTTCCTTTCCGTCCCTCTCTTGAATTTTTATTATTAAAAAAGCCTAAATTTTAAGACCATTTTTGGAATCGAAATATAATATTGAAAATGTTTTTGACAATTTACTTTACACACAATAAAGAAAAAAGTTTGAAACCATATGATTGTCACTTACACCTTATTAAATACACCTTGGTTTTTCCTCTATTTTCGATATTTTGAAGTTATTAGTTGCAATCTCCCAACGAAGTTTCTGTAATTTGGGATCCCGGATGCTTGCAAAGATGGTATATGGTTTTATAATATTTTTATTTTATCGAAGTGGGTGTAATTCAGCATTCGAGGATATTGAATGGTGAAAATTTAGATCCATTTTTTTTTTGTAGGTTGAATGCACAACACCATGTAGGGTGTGAAAAGATTATTCCGCTATTTTCATCCGTTTTTTGAAAATTCAATATTTTGAGGCAATATTATTGGTTTTTGCCGATCTGATTTGGTTGGTTATAGGAATAGGTCAGTTTATGGTATAGCCACACACAACGGTACCTAGTTGCGCTACAAACTAAAATGTTTTGATGATACTTGGGCCAAATAAATGTTAGGTGCCTAATTTTAGTGTGACATTCATTTGGTTCACAAAAAAAATCAACTATTTTGTCCACTTAAGACGTTGACAACACTGCTCTCCTAGAGTGTTTACGGCTCTTGTGCGTGCCAATACAATGTACTCACAGTAATGGGGAGCAACTCACTGTTGCTGTTATTGTTGTTGTGGGGAAAAAGACATTCTAGTAAAAAATAGTATTGAAGTGCCCTCTTCTCACAAACATTTCACAACATTCTTCCGTTTGGTGGGGGCTTGCTTGGGTTTGGGTTCAATGCTGTGACTGCGTGGTGGGCCAATGTTTTTTTTTGTTTTCACTTCAATATCAGAAATCACAAAACCCCAAATCCCAAGCCCGCATACATATTTAGGACTTCCAACCATATGGTCATCATATCTCAAATACTCCTCACAATTAAAAACAAAAAAGAAAACAACGACGAAATCGAAACAGAAGAGCTTTGTGTGTGTGGCTTTGATTTGGTTTTTGACTTGTTCACATTTCATTTCGGTTTTGCGATAATAATAATTTTTAATTTTATATCAATTATAAAAACCAAAATGACTATTGCGCTACTAAGAACTCAATGCGGTTTGCGGTGAGGAGAAATATTTAAAAAAAAATCAAGTAACGATATGCACAACCACACACAATCATCATCGAGTGGTGAACAAAACACACATCGTCATAGGGTATGTTGAGCTACCTTATTGAAATGTATGTAATTATTGTTCTTGGAATAGTTTCATTTTTATGATGGGTTGTAATTAAATTTCAGAGCACTGACCTATACCTATGAATGATGGACGATAACATAATAACAGTATTGCACAAACATATAGCAAATACAAATATAGCTACACTCTGATTAATAAGAATAGAACCACAAAGTTGTGGAAATAGATATGGTTACATCTACATAGAAATCTACGTTCATATTTTCAAGACACTTAGCTATTGGGAGTCTTTTTCAGAATAGAACCACAAAATGTGTATACAATCGAACACCAATAATAGACATATTGCACATTATTGATAGTGCGATATTTGTTGACCAAAAACGTACATTTCCATAGTGATGAACAATTTTTAAAAAATTAAAACTGCCGAATATTGCGAGTATCGTAATATAAGTACCATGGACCAAAACAAGGACCGACAATTGTCATTTTAAGTACCAAACATCCAAGGAGACCCATCAATTCCACGTCTAAGATTTTTTTAAATACGATAAATAGGCATGGATTTTTTAAAAGTATTTTCATAAGCTAAAAATAGGCGTCGATTTTTATACCTTTCACCACACTGTGGAACAGGGTATTATGTCTTTGTGCATATGTTTGTAACATGCAAAAGCAAACGAGATAGACCCATGGTTCCTTTTTTTAGAATCACTTTCTCAGTCGATTTACGCATGTCCGTACATCCGTCTGTCTGACCATGTTAAATTGTAAACAAAGTACAGGTCGCATTTAGGATGGACTTGCATGAAATTTGGCAGAGCGTTCAGATTTAGATATAGCTCCCATTTATATTTTCTTCCGATTTAAAGTAAATGGTACACCAAAGTCCCTATATATCTTTCGATTTGCACGAAATTTAGTACAGCATACCGAACTAGGTGTAGAATTATGTGTGTTAAGTTTTGTGAAAATCGGTTAAGATTTAGATATATCTCTTATATTTATTTTCGTCCGATTTAAAGTAAACGGTGCACCAAAGTACCACAGCGTACTGAATTAGATGCAGAATTATGTGTGTTAAGTTTTGTGAAAATCGGTTCAGATTTAGATATAGCTCCCATATATATTTTCTTACGATTTAAAGTACGATTTACACGAAATTTGATACAGCGTACTGAATTAGGCGTAGAATGATGTGTGCTAAGTTTAGTGAAAATCGGCTCAGGTTTAGATATAGCTCCCATATATATTTTCGTCTGATTTAATAATACATAAGGACGAACCCTATTGAAATTCGAAAATCGATTCAGAAAATAGGTTTAGATTTAGATATAGCTCCCATATATAGTTTCCGATTTAAGGTAAATGGTACACTAAAGTCCCTACATATCTTTCGATTTGCACGAAATTTGGAACAGAGTACTGAATTAGGTCCAGAATGATGTGTGCTAAATATCGTGAAAATCGGTTCAGATTTAGACATATCTCCCATATATAGTTTTGTCCGATTTTATGTAAATGGTGCACCAAAGTCCCTATATATCGATTTACACGAAATTTTGCATTTCGTGCAGAATTGAGTCTAAAATGGTGTGTGGTAAGTTTCCGAAAAATCGGTTCAGATTTAGATATAGTTCCCACATATACATATATATTCGTCCGATTTTACGTAAGTGTTGCACCAATCTTCTAATGTTTGTCCGATTAAGTTTGACACAACCTATCAAATTGAGACTCAAATGGCGTTATTGCATGTTGTTGAAATTGTGCAGATCCAGCCATAGCTTCCATATGTATTTCGAACGGGTGTCTGATGGAAATTAAATTTTTAACAGTGTGGCGTACCGAATATCGTGTATCAATTTTGCTATAAATCGTTTTCCATAAATTTTCCCATGGTCTAAACTTGCCCGAATGAAATTAAATTTATCATAGGTTGCAGAAAGACATGAGTATGTAAGGACACATATGTAGAATATAGCCAAAGTGTTGAAGGGTAGCATATAGTCGGCACAGTCCGACTTTACTACTTTCCGTACTGGATTTGTGTGGATTCTTTAAAAATATTTTTTAGATATCATTCATGGCGTTCGCGGCCTGGATTTTTTAAAAATATTCTTAAAATACTACAAATAAGCGTGGATTCTATGATATTACAAATAGGCGTAGATTCTTTCTAAAGATTTTTTATATTATACAAATAGGTCTGGATATTTTGAAAATATTTTTAAGATACTTAAAATAGGCTCAGATTTTCTAAAAATATTTTTCAGTGTTTTTTTTTAATGTTTTTCATATACTAAAAATAGGCGTAGAGTTTTTTTAAATATTTTTCAGATACTACAAATCGTAAGCTATATGGAGGAACTCTCATATATTCAGGGAAATCAAACTTATTCCGCTATGCGACAGTAAAACCTCCTGTTTACGCCATCACCTAAAATCTACAGGTGTTCATAAACAAATGCCTCAGCATTATATGCAGAATATTCTCCCCCAGCACCATAAGTAGAGCTGTGGAATCGAATGAACAAGGAGATAGAAATAGGGTATAGATTTTTTTTCGATTTCGAATGGGAAGCTTTCACAAATCCAACCAAAATGTTGAGCTTTAGTAAACTGCATTCAATGACCATAGTTTAAAAAAAAAATCATTTTTCACCAGAATGTCAATATGCGATGAGTATATTAAAATATAACCTTCGCACACACATATGTTACGAAAGCAACAGCTGCATTGTAAATTTAAATACTTCAAAACAAGCACATACCTATATACATAGGATTTAATATCGCGTTGGGTGCTAACTGATGCTTTTCAATTACATTTATTGTAAGTAAAACATTATTTTGGAATATTACCGTCCTCCTGCCTATATCCCTGCTTGAAATACATCTATATACAAGAAATTATCATTTCTTCTACTAGTGTACAGTTTTGTACACGAATTGTTTGGAACTATATGAGTTAAAAGTTGCGTGTTTATTCTTTTTATTGTTTTTTCTGAAATGAAAAAATACGAAGCAATATTTTATTTGAATATATTACTACATATAGATAGACAGAATAACACGCAGACATACTCGCGAATGAACACTTGTTGGTAGATTTCGATAATTACTTCATATATGGACAGCCTTGGCGGCAAAGTATACAACGGAGGTAAGAACAGATGGTTGTGCGAAAAAGGAATGAGTGTTTATATGAATCACTTATACGTCTGTCAGTGACCGATATGCAACGAAATTTTATATTCTATGTGTATTTGATTTTTATACCCTTCACCACACTGTGGTACAGGGTATTATGTCTTTGTGCATATGTTTGTAACAGGCAAAAGGAAACGAGATAGACACATGGTTCCTTTTGAGAATATGCATAGAATCACTTTCTAAGCCGATTTATGCATGTCCGTCCGTCCGTCCGTCCGTCCGTCTGTCTGTCTGTCCATGTTAAATTGTAAACAAAGTACAGGTCGCATTTATGATCCGAATTGCATGAAATTTGGCATAGGTCACTTATACGGCCCAAGGACGAACCCTATTGAAATTGGGAAAATCGGTTCAGATTTAGATATAGCTCCCATATATATATTTAACCGATTTAATGGAAACAGTCCCTATATATCTTTCGATTTGCACGAAATTTGGTACAGCCTAATCATTTAGGTCCACAATGATGTCTGCCAAGTTTCGTGAAAATCGGTCCAGATTTAGATATAGCTCCCATATATAGTTTCGTCCGATTTCATGTAAATGGTGCACCAAAGTCCCTATATATGCTTCGATTTGCACGAAATTTGGTATAACGTACTGAATTGAGCCTAGAGTGATGTCTGCCAAGTTTCGTGAAAATCGGTCCAGATTTAGATATAGCTCCCATATATAGTTTCGTCCGATTTCATGTAAATGGTGCACCAAAGTCCCTATATATCCTTCGATTTGCACGAAATTTGGCATAACGTACTGAATTGAGCCTAGAGTGATGTCTGCCAAGTTTTGGGAAAATCGGTCCAGATTTAGATATAGCTCCCATATATAGTTTCGTCCGATTTCATGTAAATGGTGCCCCAAAGTCCCTATATATCTTTAGATTTGCACGAAATTTGGCACAAAGTACTGATTTAAGCCTAGATCGATGTCTGACAAGTTTCGAGAAAATCGGTCCTGATTTAGATATAGCTCCCATATATAGTTTCGTCCGATTTCATGTAAATGGTGCCCCAAAGTCCCTATATATCTTTCGATTTGCATGAAATTTGGCATAATGTACTGAATTAAGCCTAGAGCGATGTCTGCCAAGTTTCGAGAAAATCGGTCAAGATTTCGATATAGCTCCCATATATAGTTTCGTCCGATTTTAGGTAAATGATCCACCAAAGTCCCTATATATCTTTCGATTTGCATGAAATTTGGCATAACGTACTGAATTAAGCCTAGAGCGATGTCTGCCAAGTTTCGAGAAAATCGGTCCAGATTTAGATATAGCTCCCATATATAGTTTCGTCCGAATTCATGTAAATGGTGCACCAAAGTCCACGTATATCTTGCGAATTGCACGAAATTTGGCATTACGTACTGAATTGAGTCTAGAATGATGTCTGCCAAGTTTCGTGAAAATCGCTCCAGATTTAGATTTAGCTCCCATATATAGTTGTGTCCGATATCATGTAAAAGGTGCATCAAAGTCGCTATATATATTTCGATTTGCACAAAATTTGGCATAACGTACTGAATTGAGCCTAGAGTGATATCTGCCTTGTTTCGTGAAAATCGGTCCAGATTTAGATATAGCTCCCATATATATTTTCGTCCGATTTAATGTAAATGATGCACCAAAGTCCGAATATATCTCTCGATATGCACGAAATTTGGCATAGCGTACTGAATTTAGATGTGTGACAAGTTTGGTGAAAATAGGTTGAGATTTAGATACAGTTCCCTTATATTATAGATTGATTTTAAGTAGTTGACACACCAAGGAATCAATAGGATAGGAACAAAACGTATTGAAATTAGTATAACCTAACCTGTGACAAGTTCCGTTGGAATCGGTTCATATTTGGATATAGCATCCATATATATTTTCGTCCGATTTGAAGTAAATGGTGCATCAAACTCCTCATGTTTGTCAGATTGTCTGAAATGTTGCTGAATGTACAAAATTGAGCATAGAATTACGTATATCTAGGTAGATTCACATTTAGACATATATAACATATTATATTTCATCCAATTTCATGTTAATAGTCCTGTTTAATATACTCATAGTGGTGAAGGGTATCATATAGTCGGCCCCGTCCGACTTTACTACTTTCCTTACTGGTTCAACTCTTTTTCCGTGAACAAAAACTTCGTTGTTATACAAAAAATATATTTTAATATTTATTTTCTTTTAATAAATGTCAATACGTTATATAATAAATTAGTATGATAATCTTTTAACTAATTAATGCTACAACATATAATTATCTCGGAAATTAGCATGCTCATGCAATGGTAATAATTATTTAAATATTTACTTTAATCTAATCTAGAATTTAGAGCGAAAATTCTCTTTGGTTTTCACTGGCTAAGAGAGGGAGAGAGAAAAACATCTCAAAATGTTCGTTGTTTATACTATAATTATTATTTCTGCACAGAGAATCGGGTATAATGATCATCGAACTGTTATCTGCTTGTCAAGAACTACATGCTAGAGATGATAGATTGCAGAATATTTGTCTTATCAATATCAGAAGTAAATATGTATTTAATATACTAATGTGAAGCAAAAGACAGAAGAAGTACACCATTTGGTTTGGCAGAGACGGATATTTGAATATACTATGTACCTTAATATTTTGGAAATATATATTAATGCTTTACAGATTTCCAATAGAAAAGCCCCAAAAACCCATTCCCTGAACAGTTTTTCCAAAAGTCCTTTTAACAGCGAACAATTGGAATTAATTTGGGCTGACAACCTCCATAGGTCTTCTATTGGCAAATTATTTAGTAAGAATGTAGTACTCAATGAGAGAGAAAGTATATTTTGTATAGACGAAAGTCTATTGCAGATGGTATTCGACACACTCTTGACCTCCACGATGTATTTTTCACATTGAAGAACACAAGAGATCATTTATTCCGGAGGCTGTAAACATTTTCAATATAGGTAAATTTTTTGTATATATATAAGAGTTGCGTTATAAGTGACTGACTGATCCTCAACGTCCAGATGAAACGGGTAAAGCTATAAACATGCAATTGGGCATGTAGGTGGGGTGTGGTGCGTAGGCGTGTGATAAGGAAATTCGTAAAGGTACTAAAAACTGAATTGCGCGGGAATGGTTAGACGTGAAAGATTGAAATTTGGTACGTAGCTTTTTCTATGACGAGCGAAGTGGAATGTGTAAAAGAATTTAGTACTAAGAGGTACTAAAAAGTACTAAGCATTATGTTTTAGTGGAATAGGTACATGTGCATATCTGAAACTTAATATGTAGCGAAAGAAAAAAAATATTCAATTTGTATTAGAATGTTTTTTTCTTTCGAAATAATACTAAAATGGTACAAAAAAGTACTGAAACTGTATTACACCGGAATGGTTGGAAGTAGAACTATAAAATTGGGTATACAGCTTTGTCCATGATAAGCAAATCAGAATATGTGACCAAATGTTGCAAATTAGTACTAAAGGTACTAAAAAGTACTACATATTGTACTACGATGGAACAAGAAGGGATAGATATATGAAATTTGGTATGTAAACTATTAAGCTATGTACTACTAAAATGTACTAAAAAGTTATAAATATTATGTCACAATATAACCGATAGAGATAGAAATGTGAAACTTGGCATATAGCTTTAACTATTAAAAATATTTCTATACATAACAAAAAAAAAATAGTACTAAAGTGCTGATAAAAAGTACTAAATAATAAAATACAATGGAACTGGTACAAATAAAAATCTGAAACTTAGTATGTAGCTTACTCTTTTACAAATAGAATACTATTCATATTTTTTTATGAAATTAGTGCCAAATGTACTAAATACTGTAGTATAATGGATCCAGAGAAATAGAAATCTTAAACGCGATACGTAGATTTAACTATAACAAATACTCTACTATACAGTAAAAATTTTTTGGAATTGGTACTAAAATGGTACAACATATTAAATTATAATGGAAAAGTTAGAGATTGAAATCTGAAATTTAGTATGTAGCTGAACTATTTCAAATAGAGAGATATGCATGAATATTTTTGGAAAATTGTACTAAATATTGTACCACAGTGAATGGTAAAACATTTAAATGTAGATTTAGAGTACGAAAATTTCCAACTCTTAGTACAAAACAGAGACTTGGTTTATTGGAAATTCGTACATAAATCGTAAATAGCACCAAAAAATAAAAAATATTGCACTGTGTGGGAAAAAGTATAATTTTGAAATTCAGTATATAGTTTTGAATATAGAATTTGGTACAAGGATTTTTCTATGAAAAACCATGCTTTTCCAAATATTTTCGACATTTTCACTTACCATTTTGTGGGGAAGGTACCAAAAGGAGTGTTCAGATGTTCTTCATCTTCGAACTCGATGTATGTTTGGGAGAAATTGTTTACTCCGAGAGAGAGAGAGAGAGAGAGAGATCTCATGTCCACTAGCCAGACAGCCGAAGGGACATTTGTAGATCGTCTCCAAATAGTCTGAAACAAAATTAATTCAAAGAAAATCCACAGAAAAAATATTTCATACATTATATGAATAGTGTCCAGAAAGTGTTGCCAAAGTCCGGATTTCTGCATTTTATGAATGTAATGCATAACACTTTAAATACTACTTTCATGTGAGAAAAAGCGAAAAAATAATTTTGAAGCTGTATTTGGAGGGGTTTTTTATACCCTTGATTTTTATACCCTTCATCACACTGTCGTACAGGGTATTATGTCAATGTACATATGTTTATAACAGGCAAAAGGAATTGAGATAGACACATGCATCCTTTTGAGAATATGTATAGAATCACTTTATGAGTAGATTTATGCATGCCGGTCTGTCTGTCCGTCCGTCCATGTATTTTTATGTGAGCAAAGTAAATTTCGCATTTATGATCCGATTTGGATGAATTTTGGCAGGTTACTTAATTGGTCCAATGACGAACCCTATTGAAATTGGAGAAAATCGGTGTAGATGTAAATATAGCTCCCATATATAGTTTCGTCCGATTTTATGTAAATGGAGCACCATACTGACAATGTTTATCCGATTAAGACAAAATTTTGCATAGTGTATTCAGATTAGCTTCCATATATATTTTCGTCCGATTTTATGTAAATGGTGCACCGAGGAGGCTATGTTTGTTCTATATTCACGAAATTTAGCAGCGGGTATGGAATTTAGTCTAGAATGTTTTTTGTTAAGTTTGAAATTGGTTCAGATTTAAATATAGCTCACATACAGTACCGGTCAAGTAATTAGCACACATCTGAAGAGAAAGGTGTTTTGATCGTTTGGAATATTTTTAAATAGTTTTTTCTTTATTGAGAACGCGTATGCGTACTGTTCTGTTGATCGATTCAGAGTGAGAACAGAAAATTATCACTGGAAATTTGTGATATATATATAAAGGTATTTATGGAACAAGTCAAATTTGAGAGGGACACGTAATTAAAAAATTTATACAAAAAACTACTTCGTGTTAAAAAATTAAGTCTGATGAATCATTTTCAGAAAAAAATTCATTTGAAGGACACCTTTGACGTCGAAAGGCTTCGAGGAAGAAAACTAGTATATTTTTGCATTATGTGAGTCAATAGGACACATCTAAGAGTTTGCTGATCGACTAAACTTCTTTAAATTTTGACCAAATACAAAAGTTTTCCTTTCAGATGTGTGCTAATTAGTGACCGGCACTGTATATACTTTAGTCCCATTTTATGTAAAAAGTGCACCATAGAGAGATCCTGTTCTATTTACACGATATTTTGTTGTTGAAATATTTAGTCCGATTTTATACAAATGGTAAACAAATGTAGGAGCCTATGTCTGTTCGCTTT
Organism: Musca vetustissima; assembly: GCF_032173495.1. Lineage (NCBI taxonomy): Eukaryota > Metazoa > Arthropoda > Insecta > Diptera > Muscidae > Musca > Musca vetustissima. The sequence continues at coordinate 399,641 of NW_026883455.1, forward strand.
ACATGAAAATTCAAGTTCAGGTTTAGATATGGCTTCCACATATATTTTCCTGGTGTATCAAGTATCTAAAGTTTGTCCGATTATAACGTATTAGTGCACAACGTTACAAATGGAACATTCTTTTTAAATTTTCCTTATTGGTCCGATTTTGATTTTATGTTTTCTTTTCTTGGTTTTGTCTTGTCTCAATTTTTATACCCTCCACCATTGTATGGAGGGTATATTAATTTTGTCATTCCGTTTGTAACTCATCGAAATATTAATTTCCGACCCTATAAAGTATATATATTCGTGATCAGGGTAAAATTCTAAGACGATCTAGCCATTTTCGGTATTTTGGGGTTCTTGAGCGCGTTTTTCAACCGAATTTGCTGCAATTTGGTATTTTGGCCCCCTTTTTGGGGTAGTACCCATATAACCCCCTTTTTAATATTAAATTAGTTATCTGATTTGTTCCGCGTTTTGAGTTTGGTTCTGAGACTCTGTTGTAATCATTTCACCTGCGGTGGATAGCGAGATAAAAAATTAGAACATAAGGTTCGATAATGAGCTATAGCCGCATTTAGACCTAGTCTCTCTGTGGAGGTTTCAGAAGGAGTGGACCGATATTCCCCATCTTCGAATTTGAATTATCAATTAAAAATTTCTGAAATTTGTATTATGGTTTACATAATCCATTTTTAGACATGTCGGTATAGGTCCACTTTTTGGTATGTTCCCTATATTTTCATTTTTAGTACCTGTCAGTATATCTATGGTGGAGGGTATTCAAAGTTCGGCCCGGCCGAACTTAACGCCTTTTCACTTGTTCTTATTTGTTTTTCTTATTTACTTACATGTTTCTTACAAACAACAACCAATTGAGCGGAGATACAGAGGACGATACAAAAACATTTGTCCTTTATATAGAAAAATTTTGTAATATACATATGCGAATTTTATAACACCATTGCAGTGGTTGGTAAAAGAGTCTAAAATAAAGAAACAATGGAATCAGTGTTGCCACCATATGATTGTCACTTACACCTTATTTAATACACCTTGCCCTTAAGTATATTCCAGAAGAGATTTCCATCAATCAATATTAACCTGCAGCAATTCGATAATGACCGCGGCCAAAAATTGTCAAAACCAAGTACCTCGGAGGACAAATTTTTTGATGAGGATTGATAGAAAACACTCCAATTAAAATATGTATGAAATTTTATATCGATATGTCGAATAGTTTTGTCTCTACAAAGGTTCAAATCTGATAATTATTTATAAACTGATTTTTTTTATCATATTTTCGAAAAATGGGTGTGTTTTTCTATTGCTAAAATATTTGAATATTCAAATTAACGGTTATTATACAAGTGTTTATTTTGATCAATTAAAGCATGAAGCTGTGGATGTTAAAAACTAGGATGTAGTTTGTATGTATATAGATATCATATGGTGTATACAGTTGTAGTACTTAGTTCATCAAATTTGTAAAACAAATTTTAAAATTAGTGGAGCAGAAAAAGAGTTTCAAAAAGATTCGCTATAATTTTTTTATTTGAGTGGTGAAAATAGTGTTATTTAAGGAATAAAAAAATTAGCTGCAGAGACCTGCGGTCCTAAGAGTTATTTAACTTTTTTTGTGACCACCTTATAAAAAATATGGCATATTTATGAAATGGTTGGAAGCGAATTGTCCAATATGTTATGTATACAATTAAATAAGTTATTGAGGGCCAAATACGAAGGAGAAGATGGACTATGAACATAGTAATCATACAATATTTTACATAAAATTTGCAATTAAGTGGTAAAAACGTTATTCGAAGCGGAATTTTCAGTCAATTTGAAGATTATACTTATTTATCAGATTATTTGAGACATAATCTTATAATCTAAATTTAGAGTTCGCACATGAATTACCTTTGTGGTAAGTTCATACAGAAAAATATTAGTTCATGGCATGGGATATGCAAAGTGCAGTAAAATACCTATTGAGCGACTTTCACAAGATGCTAACAACAACAACAAAATAATTAGTAGCAGCCCGAACTTTTGTTAAAGCCGAGTAAAATAAGGATTTTTTTAGTATTTTATATTACAATCCGATCTTGTAATATCCTTAAACAGCTATAAAGTTAAGGCTCGAAATTATAACATGGATGATAATAAATTGTATATTTGGGAAGACAATATTTTATATATATCTCTAATGTGTGACTCAAATTTTGTATTTAGGCGTTTCATGCTTTAATTGATCGATATTTGGGGTCATGTCAAAAATATGCAAAAAATATGCAAAATATTTGCAAAAAATATGCAAAATTGCAAAAAATTTTTTATGCAAAAAATATGCAAAAATATGCAAAAAATACCTGACACATGGACCAACAACTAATATTGCAAAAAATATTAAAATATGCAAAAATTTGAAGTAAATTAAACGCAAAAATACAAAATATATGCAAAATATGCAAAAATTTGCAAAATATAAAAATATAGGCCCAAAAATCAAAATTTTCACATATGCAAAAAATTGTATGGGAAAAATATCAAAATATGCAAAAAATATGCCGTATGCTAGGTCCAGTATTTGCTAAATATATGCAAAAAATATAAATATGTCAATTTTCGATTGCAAAAATTGCAAAATATTAAAAATTTTATAGGCCAAAATATATGTAAAATTTTCAAACATTTTATGCAAAATATGCAAAATATATGCATGCAAAATATCCAAATTTTTTTGTAAAATTTGCAAAAAAGGCCAATAATATGCAAATGTACTAAATATTCATTAACATATGATAAAATATGCAAAAATATGCAAAATATGTTTATATGCAAAAATATGCAAACATAGTGTGCAAAATATATCTTAGATATGCAAAGAGTTTGAACTTTGTGAAAAATTGGAACCTGAAATGTGCTGGCAAAAAGTTTTTAAAAAAAGTTGAAATTTTGCACCTATATTATTATTACTCCTAGGATGTTTGGTATTGCAAATGGGATATATTGGTCCACGTTTTAGTATATCGCCATATAACGGTTATATATGTTTGCATGTTTTATACATATATTTAGCAAATTTTTCATAATGCCCCAAAAATCTAACAGTTGAACCATGAAACGCATACATACAAAATTAGATTTCTATAGGTTAAAAATAAAGAAAGCACACAAATTCGAAAACTACCATGAAAAATATTTTTTTTTTTTGATTAAAATGATTGCATATGTGAAATATGTTGCTCATATTTGCACATATTTTTGCCTATATTTTTCATATTTTTTGCATATTTCTCGCATATCGACCTAGCATACCATGCATATTTTTTTGCATATTTTGCATATTTTTGCATATTTTGCATATTTTGCATATTTTTGCATATTTTGCATATTTTTGCATATTTTTGCATATTTTGCATATATTTCGCATATTTTTGAATATTTTGCATATTTTTGCATATTTTAGCATATATTTTGCATATGTTTGCATATTTTGCCTATATTTTACATATTTTATGCATATATTTTGCATATTTATGGTGCACCAAAGACCTATATATATTCGATTAGCATGATTTTTTGCATAGAGCATATGCAAAATATGCAAAAAATAAAAATGTGTGAACCCTTCAAATAATTCTAAATCCTTTGAAACGAATTTGTGATCCATATCAGAATTTATATCTTCATTATTAAAAAATATGCAAAATCCGAGGTCTAATGATAATAAATCGTATATTTGGGAAGACAATATTTTATATATATCTAAAAATAACAAAAATTAAACTAATATACTTAATTTAGCTGCATATAACGATTTTATAGTACAGAAAGTTACTTTTTTATGGACTTTTGTCCGATGGTAACAAGATTTTTTGACACAACGTATCAAACTGAAATTGCAACACGTTATTGCGTTTTGTGAAATTTGAAGTAAATTAAACGAAGACATGTATATTCGAATGAAATTTGGATTAAATAAAAAATTTTAATAGGTCCAAAAATAGGATTTTTAACCCTTTGTTTTATATAAATTTGTCCCATCCAGTTTTTGGTCAGTTGCTTTATAGGCTTTGCCCTAATGAAATTAAATTTTATAGGTTGCCAGAAAAGCGTGACATTTTCCTTGGAGGGGATATATATGTACAATATACCTAAAGTGGTGAAGGGTATCCAATTTTTTGTAAGATGCTCTTAAGGCCAATAATATGCACATGTACTAAATTTTTTTTTTGAATAACTTGTATTTTTTGGAATTAAATTTTGTAGTTATATATTATTATATAATTTTTGGATGGAATTTATTTAAGTTTGTTTTTGTCCTATATAGTATTGTATTATCATTACTATATAGGGCAAAAAAAAACTTAAATAAATTCCATCCAAAAATTATATAATAATATATAACTACAAAATTTAATTCCAAAAAATACAAGTTATTCAAAAAAAAAACCAGTAAGAAATAAACAAATTTTGATACATGTGTAATTTTTTCCGAAATGTGTAATTTTTATATCCTCCATTTGTAGGTTGTAGCTCCATTGGTGGCAACACTGAATGAAATGCAAAGCTAGCCACAATCGAGTGGATGGAGAAGCCGCGGTTGTGAATAAGAGAAACAACCACAAAGAGGACAAGAGGACGCTGTTGGTTTTTTTCTTAGTAGGAATACATTTGTTTTTGTCAAAAAGATAGAGAATTTGCCCGGTATAATAATCTAATTTTAAAAAATTCCGACATTGCATCTCTGGTTTACGACTATTCTGACCACTTTAATAATAATTAAATTAAATAAATATTTACTTGAGCTATTACAAAAGCAAATATATTTTTTGCAATCGATATTGTCTAGTACAAGAAAAAAATTGAAACAAAGATAATAATTCTCCAGCCATTAAAAATCTATTGCAGAAATTATAAGAACAGTGTTCCGGCCATTCGAAAGTAATAAATTATTCCTATGGGTTATTCAATCAAAAACACTATATATATAACTTATGTTCGATATGTGTGCTAATCTCAAATGAAAATCGATTGGTATTACGATGAACAAACGATAGGAACAAGAATAACAACAGCGACTTAAATAGAATACAAATTTTTGCCATTGTTCGAACGATATGGGAAACGAAAAAGTGGTTGGTTGGGGGAAATGCGTGCCAATACAATTTCTTACCTCCCTCGCCCCTTGTCGGAACACACACCTTATCTATCATACATATCGGTCAATGGCAGGCGTATGAGTGCCGTCGTCACCCGTTCGTTCATACGGTTGATTGCTTGTGCGTTCGCTCGCCTCGATCCGACCGTGTATATTCAATTAAGATTGTTCGTAGGGACGGTAATTATCGAATTCTTCGATCAAGTGTTTCTCGGTCTGTCTGTTTGTCCGTCCGTTGCCCTGTCTATAGAAAAATTCAAATAGACTTTATTTTGGAATTGTGGAATTTTATTGTTTATGTTTTAATTCTGTTTTTGGGAGGAAAGGAAAAAATCCGCATGTTTCATTTACTCCAGGGATGCACTAGGGATACGTAGTCGAGCGCAAAAGTCGACTTTTAGACTTTTCAATTTTTGCCTCAGTCGATTTTTAGACTTTTCGATTTTTCGAAAAAGTTCTGGAATGTGTACTTTTTGGGCAATTTCGGCTTTGTGATAAAAAAAAACCAAGTATTTATGAAGAAAATCGATCTTGAAAAGTAGATTTTTAGATTTTCTCAAAGATCAAAAGTCGACTTCGACTTTTAGACTTTTCAATACAAAAAGTCGATTAATTGATCAGTCGAAAGTCGATTTACTTATCCTTAGGATGCACGCTCTTGCACTCTACGGATTCTTACGTTCATTTGTTTAGTTGTTGTTGAGATTTCAAAAAGTAAACATGCCCAGTGGGAAAACTGAGAACGTATTACATTGAAAATCGATTTAGTAATGCATTATAATCATTACATTATATAATGAATCCGGAAGAATCGTGAAAAGAATATATTTGAACAAAAAGTTAAATTATTAAAGACTTATATAATATATCCCAAAGGTAACGAGAGGGTTATTTCAAATGCAGACTAACCTACTCGTTTCCCAAAGGATATAAAAGGGCAATGGAATGTTTCACTTTTTTCTTGATTTTTTATTTTTGAAGTCCCATTATCAGCCGACGCTCCCATATCGGAGGGTAAATTTGTCAGTTTTGTCTGTGTCGTGCACCAACAAAGACGTAATTTTTCTAAAGTCGGTGGAAAATTATCAACAAAAAGAATAAAAAAATGTGCAAATGAAGTGAACAAAGAAAACAATAAAAATTATGAAATTATTAATTCTCGTCTTATTTGTAATTATAAAATATAATAATAAAACAAATATTTTTATTTAAAACCAATAAATTACTTAATGAAATTGGGAGAATAAATTCCTTAACATATTACTAAGGATCGAAAAAATAATATATTATCACTCATCGATTACATTAGGCATTATATGTATAGTATAGAGGAATATATTATTTTCGTAGGACATGTAGCTTTTTATAGTTATGCATACTGTAATCAACAAATTTTAGTGGCTGTACATTACCCGTTCGTTTACCATCGATTACTTTTTCCCACTGGGTGTCTATGGTGGTGTGCATCATTTTGCGGCCACGCTTAAGCGGCCCACACACGTCAAACATATAAGTTTGATCGATGTGAAGCTGAGAGGCCACAAACGAATCAAAAAATCGAAAAGATGGACAGCGATAGTGACGACGAAAAAAGACAGATCATTTTTATTTATTTTAATTTCATTCACACCGATGGAACGCTCATGTTTGACGTATGTTGTCCGCTTTAACTTTGTGTGCTAATCTCACACATACATTTACAAATTGTCATCCTCTCACCGTGTGCATCACTGTTCTAGTACAAAATAGTATTGAAGTGGCCTATCACACTCATTTCACAACATTCTTCCGTTTGGTGGGGGGCTTGCTTAGGTTTGGGTTCAATGCTGTGGCTGCGTGGTGGGCCAATGTTTTTGTTTGAGCTTTAATATCAAAAATCAGAAAACCCAAATCTCAAGCCCGCATACATATTTAAGACTTCTAACCATATGGTCATCATATCTCAAATACTCCCCACAATTAAAAACAAAAAAGAAAACAACGACGAAATCGAAACAGAATAGCTTTGTGTGGCTTTGATTTGATTTTTGACTTGTTGTTGTTCACTTATCATTTTGGGTTTGCGATAATAATTTTTAATTTTATTACAATTATAAAAATAAATTAAGAACTTAAGAGTCTAAACGCAACCATAGAGTCAGGAGTCAGCGGCTTACTTTTTCGCCGGCGTGAAAACCAAACGAAAGAGTTAGCGGCACAAAATGTCAATTATTTCTTTTCATTTTTATATACGTTGTGTAAACCAAATTCAATTTATTCAGGAGATTCCAAGTTATACAAAATGCCGTATTTTTTATTATCAATTTTATTAATAATTCCTTAAAAACGTCCACAACCTTTGAAAATATTTGTTTTTTTTTTTTTTTTTTTAACAGCACTGCCATATGTTTTGATATAAATTTCCATCGAAATGTTGGTAGCACTGTTGATTTTTACCTAAAATATGGCAACTCAATTGAGAGCATGGGAGAAAAATTGAGTATGACGCTGAGCAAAAATGAATAAAATCTATTCTAGCGTCTAGCCGCTAGACGCAAATGTCAGCCGTCAGGATTACTCGTTGCCAATAAGAAACACACGGTAAACGACCGTCGCTGACTCTAGACTCTCTAGTTGCGTTTATTCTCTAATGCGGTTTATGGGTGAGGAGAAATATTAAAACCAGTAAGGAAAGTAGTAAAGTCGGACGGGGCCGACTATATGATACCCTTCACCACATTGGGTATATTCAACAGATGAATCATAACAGACGTCGCATTTTTAAAGGACCAGTAAAATGAAATTAGATCCGCATACATGTCATTCTGCAACCTAAATTTTTCATTTGCACAGCTATAGAGTTGCTTCTTACAACGGGACAAAATTATGTAAATCTACCTAAAAAATATAAATCGAACACCCGTTGGTTATTTCGATAAATATCTGATAAATACGTCAAAATCAAAAATTTCATTTGTTAAGGACAAAAAAGACTACAGAAACCTAATGCACAAAAAAAAAAAAAAAAAAAAAAAAAAAAAATAACAAAAAGATAAACGGCGTCCATTGCATGATTTTGATAATATTAATATTTATTGTCTATTTTTTTATTTGTATAATTTAGAGGAAAACATTATGGAATATATGGAAGTGGAGTTTCCGACGACTCCAAGCCCGGAAAGTCTTAATGGCTGGACGCTCCATAATGATTAGAATGTTTTAGCGAACTAGAACAACAAGATATGGAACAAGTCGGGTACTTTTTAAGACAACTTAAGAGTAAGACTTTCACACATGGACAGGCGCATACATGGCTACGCAATATATAGTTATATAGAACAAACCATAACCTTTAAAATGATAAAATGATACTGCTGATTAAAACAACATAATCTCCGAACTTTCAAGGCCCATATCTCGGGAAGTATGCATTTCTCCCCATAAAATATATGTATATCACTGTAATCACTTCACAGAGGACTATTTACTGTAAAAATTTCAAAGCGATCCAAGTGGAGCCCCTAAACTTGACTTAAGCCCAAGATATTTTGAACCAATGTACACACATTGGTTAGTACGATTAACCAACCCAAGTCTTCATTCTATAGTATCTTCATCTGAATCTTCTGCCAGCCATTCATCTTCGCTATCCTCCAAAAGAGAAAAAAATCTGTTTGTCAATTTTTAAATTTCTAATTTGTTTTTTTTTTCAAGCAAATGTGTGTGCGTCTGTCCCTTTTGTTGAAGCGCTAACTTTCATATGCTTTATTTCGGACTGTATATCTCTGGCAATCAAATGTCAAATTCATAATTTACTACATTTACAATTTCGTGCTAGGCCAAATTGGTCTTGCAGAAAATAGGAGAAGAGAACGCCATTTTGGTTTTAACTCTCTTAAATTTAACTTCAACGTTTCCTACTATTAGGTGTAAGGAAACGCTTTTATAGCAAAAATTGCAAAACTAGTACAATATAGTACTATATTGCAGGTTTGGGAACGCTAATAACTACAGTAAATTTTACAAAATTGTGTGGCAATCGGACAAACTTTGGGTCTTTAGAGCACAATTTACATAAAATCGGAAAAAAATATATAGGAGCTATATCTAAATCTTAACCGATTTCCACGAAACTTACCACACATCATTCTAGACTTAATTCAGTACGTCATGCCCAATATTGTGCAAATCGGTACAAATTGGTACACAATTTACCATAAATCGGACGAAGATATATATGGGAGCTATATCTAAATCTGAACCGATTTTCAGGAAACTTAACACAAATTTCGTGCAAATCAAAAGATATATAGGGATTTTTGGAACTCCATTTACCTTAAATCGGACAAAAATATATATCTAAATCTGAACCGATTTTCAGGAAACGTAACACACTTCATTCTAGACCTAATTCACTACGCTGTGGCAAATTTCGTGCAAATCAAAAGATATATAGGGATTTTGGAACACCATTTACCTTAAATCGGACGAAAATATATATGGGAGCTATATGTGAATCTGAACCGATTTTCAGGAAACTTAACACACATCATTCTAGATCTAATTCATTACGCTGTGCCACATTTCGTGCAAATCGAAAGATATATAGGGACTTTGGTACACCATTTACCTTAAATCGGACGAAAATATATATGGGAGCTATATAGAACTTAACACCCATCATTCTAGACCTAATTCAGTAACCTATGCCAAATTTGGTGCAAATCGAAAGATATATAGGGACTTTGGTACACAATTTACCTTAAATCGGACGAAAATACATATGGGAGTTATATCAAAATTTGGACCGAGTTTCATGAAACTTAACACACATCATTCTAGGCCCAATTCATTACGATGTGCCGAATTTCGTGCAAATCGAAAGATATATAAGGACTTTGGTACACCATTTACCTTAAATCGGACAAAAATATATATGGGAGCTATACCTAAATATGAACCGATTTCAGGAATCTTAACACACATCATTCTAGACCTAATTCATTACGCTGTGCCAAATTTCGTGCAAATCGAAAGATATATAGGGACTTCGGTAGACCATTTACCTTAAATCGGACGAAAATATATATGGGAGCTATATCTAAATCTGAACCGATTTATGCATGTCTGTCTGTCCATGTTAAATTTTAAACAAAGTACAGGTCACAATTATGATCCAATTTGGATGAAATTTGGCACAAGTCACTTATTTGGCCGAAGGACGAACCCTATTGAAATTGAAGAAAATCGGACCAGATTTAGATATAGCTCCGTATATTTTCGTCCGATTTAAGGTAAATGGGGCACCAAAGTCCCTATATATCTTTTGATTTGCACGAAATTTGGCATAGCGTAATGAATTAGATCTAGAATGATGTGTGTTAAGTTTCGTGAAAATCGGTTCAGATTTAGATATAGCTCCCATGTATATTTTCGTTCGATTTAAGGTAAATGGTGTACGAAAGTTCCTATATATCGTTCGATTTTAGAATTATGTGTGTTAAGTTTCGTAAAAATCGGTTCAGATTTATATATAGCTCCCATATATATTTTCGTCCTATTTAAGGTAAATGGGGCACCAAAGTCCCTATACATCTTTCGATTTGCACGAAATTTGGCAGAGGATACTGAATTAGGTCCAGAATGGTGTGTGCTAAGTTTCGTGAAAATCGGTTCAGATTCAGATATAGCTCCCGTATATAGTTTCTTCCGTTTTTATGTAAATGGTGCACCAAAGTCGCTATATATCTTTCGTTTTGCACGAAATTTGGCATAGCGTACGGAATTAAGTCTGGAATGATGTGTCATAAGTTCCGTAAAAATCGGTCCAGATTTAGATATAGCTACCAAATATATTTTCGTCCGATTTAATGAAAATGGTGCACCAAAGTCGCTATATAACTTTCGGTTTGCACGAAATTTGGCATAGCTTACTTACTGAATGTGTTAAGTTTCCAGATTTATATATGCTACCATATATATGTGTGCTATATATTTCGATTTGCTCGAAAAAAATCCAGAATGATGTGTGCTAAGTTTCGTAAAAATCCGTTCAGATTTAGATATAGCTCCCATATATATTTTCGACCGATTTAGTGTAAATTGTGCACCAAAGTCCCTATATATTTTTCGATTTGCACGAAATTTGGCATCGCGTACTGAATTAAGTCGGGAATGATGTGAGATAAGTTCCATAAAAATCGGTCCAGATTTACATATAGCTCCTATATATATGTTCGTCCGATTTAATGAATTATGTGTGCTAAGTTTTGTTTAATGTAAATGGTGCACCAAATTTGGCATGGCGTACTTAATTGAGCCTAGAGTAATGTACGCTAAGTTTATTCATTTGAAATTGGGAAAATCGGTTTAAATTTTGATATAGCTCCCTTATATATATATATATATAAATATCTAAATATATAATATGTATATATATATATAAATCCGATTTAATACAAATGGTGAACCAAAGTCCCTATATACCTTTCGATTTGCACGAAATTCGGCATAACGTACTGAATTAATATAGCTCGTATATATATTTTCGCCCAATATTAAGTAAATAATGAACCAAAGTCCCTTTGAATCTTCGATTTATACGAAATTTGGCACAGCGTACTGAATACAGTCTAGAATGATGTGCTGAGTTTCGTGAAAATCGATTCTGATTTATATATAGCTTTCTTATATATTTTCTTCCGATTTTATGGAAACTTTTCACAACGTATCAAATTGAGACTAGAATGACGTTATTGTGTTTTGTTGAAAGCTTCCATATATATTTCGATTGGAATCGTTTAGTCCATTTTTACCCTCCAAGACCCCAAAATGTCAGTCACTTCTATTGGAACAGGCGGCAGAAACCTTCAAAAAGTGAAAATGGGGTGGTACTCTTATATAGGGGACTGTAACAAAACGGGGATCGATAATTGTCATTTTAAATACCATACATCATAGGAGACCCAACAATTCCACGTTTTGGCCGGACAGGAAACCGCTAGTTGGACCGATGTGCGATAGCTCGCATTGCGGAATCATTGTGTGCCATAATGATTCGAAAACTTAAGGCATACACCAGAAATGACCATACGTTGCCCAAGTGTAACAATCGCCATATGACCAGTTTTTCTGAAGATACAAGTGACCATAAGCTTCAACGTGTTCCCTACACGAACAACTTTTGTTAGATTTACGCATAGACCGATGATTTATCGGCTATGACGTCTTTTTTTAAATCACTGCACTAAACTAGTCTTTTTTAAACATATTCAAATTGTGCGGGATCCAAAAACATTTGAAAATATTTGTGATACCAGTTTTTTAACTTAATCAAATTTGTTACACCTAATTTTTTGAAATTATTTTTAAAGGCCAATAATAGACATGGATATTTTAAAAGTGGATTAAAAGAATCAGATACTATTAATAGTTATGGATTTTTTAAAAAATATTTTCAGCTACTATAGACGTCGATTTAAAAAGTCAGATAATACAAATAGACGTGTATTCTTTAAAAATATTTTTCAAACGCTACAAATAGGCGTGCATTTTTTTTTAAATATTTTCAAAGGCTACCAATAGTCGTGGATTCTTTAAAAATATAGTTGAGATACTACAAAAACAAGTGCATTAACAAATTCAGATACTAAAGATTAGCTTGGATTTTTACTACAAATAGGGGTAATTTTTTAAATATTTTTCAGATACTACAAATAGGCTTGGATTTTTTAAAAATATTTTTCAGATACTAAAAACAGGGGTGAATTTTTTAAATATATTTTTCAAAATATACAAATAGTATTGGATATTTTAATAGTTTTCAAAGACTCCAAATATGCGTGGATTTAAAAAAATATTTTTAGATTTTAAAAATATACCTGATTTTTTAAAAATATTTGTCGAAAGCTACAAATAGTAGTGGATGTATTTTTTTAGGATTGGATTTAAAAAAAATTTCAGAGACTGCAAAAATAGAGTATTCTAAATTTTTAATTTTTTAACAACTATTATAGACGTGAATTTTTTAAAAAAATATTTTTCGAAGGCTTCAAATTGGTGAATAATTGAATGAATGAAGTCTGCTCTCAGAGAATTGTCATAACATCGAGTCTCTCACAACAATTCGAAGACATCGATTATGACAACTTTTTCCTCTCTCACACAAAAATTCTAACATACGTTAACAGGGTTACCGTTGTGCGACTAAACTCGGAATTTGCAACGTTTTTGATACTCTGTACTTCTGTTTGCAACAATTTAAGCTTTTTTCGACTTTTCTTCCCTGTTTTTGTTAAGTTGTATTTTCCTTTTTATGTGTAAATTCAAACTAATGTGGATTCTTATACGAATTCGCTGAAATTTGGTAGATTGGGTTCTTATTTAGTGCCAAATATCTACACAAAAAATTGTAAATATCGGTCTACTTTTTCTGATAGCACCCATATAAGGGTACCCCCCAATTTTCGGTGTTTTGAAGTTCTTGAGTGCGTTTTTCAACCGAATTCGCTGAAATTTGGTATTTGGAGTTCTTATTGGGTAGCAAATCTCCCCACCAAAAATTATAAACATAGGTCATTTTTTTCTGATAGTCCCCATAGTCGGTATTTTGGGGTTCTTGAGCTACTTTTTTAATTTTATTATTTTTTTATACCCTCCACCGAATTTGCTGTAATTTGGTATTTTGTAGTCGTATATGGTAATAAATCTCCCTACCAAAAATTATTAATATTCACCCCATTTTAGGGGTAGTCCCCATATAACCCCATTTTTTTACCCTACACAACTATGTTGTCAGGGTATTATAGATTTGTGCAGCCCCAAGAGTTTGTAACGCCGCGAAATATTGGTCCTAGACCCACCTTTAAGCATACCGATCGTCATATCTCGACTAGCTGAGTCATGTGTGGCCGTCCGTCCGTCCGTCTGTCCATTATAATATGTAAACACGATACAGGCCACAGTTATGGACCAATCTTCACGAAATTTTGCATGTAGGAAGGGTTCGGCCCAATGAAGACCCCTATTTTTTTTTTTGGTAAAGATCGGTTAATATTTAGGGGATGAAATGGACCAAAAACTTTATTTTTGTCTGTTTTTCTGGTCGCTCCACAAGCCGCAATTATGGCCCAAACACCACGAATTTTTACATGGAGAAGGGGATCGGGTCAAAGAATAACCGTGCCTGTTTTGATAAAGATCGGTCAATATTTAGCGGGTCAAATGGACCCTGACTTTTGTGTGAAAAATTACAAAATTTGTATTCTATAACGTATATATTTACCCCTGAAGGACATGGACCCGAGAAGTTGATATTATATCCAAGAGGAGTGGTTGACCTTTAAATTGATATCAATTATATTGTCGTATGTACTCGGATGTAGGAGTTATACCTAAATATTTACAAGTATCTCCGTATTCGTATATTATGTAGTAACCCATTATCACTCTAGAGCGCGGAACTATAGCGCTGATCGCTTTGAAATGTTCCATGAGGTTCCAGTTATTGTCTATAATTTTCGGTGAAGACCAGATAATAATTTTGGAATTAAGTGGACCGAAAACTTAATTTTTTGTGTTAGTTTCGAGTCGATCTATAGACCACAAATGAAAGCCGAACATAACAACACAACCCATGGTGAAGGGAATCTGGACAATAGCTGTACTAAATACTCGTAATATTCGGAAAATATGTCAGTGTGAGGGAGAGGCGCTGTTTACCTCTAATCGGGCAAGAGGGTGCAAATATCAAGAAATATTGCTCAGGCTCGGAATAAACATCCGCATAAAATTTGAGTTCCGTGGTAGTAGTGTAGGGTATCGTATGGTCGGCCCCGTCCGACTATACTGCACCGCTCACTGGTTTATATTAAAATAGTTATTTATATGAAAATAGTTAGCTAATTTGTTCCGTGTTGGAGTTATCCCCATATAGCTTTATTCCACCATAGAATGGGGGATATTCTATAGACGAAATTTTCAGTTCATACCCTGCATAGTATGGAATTCTAAAACGATTTAGTCGGTTTAGCCATATGTTGCAATCATTTTTCTATTGGTAGATATCGACATAAAAATTAGAATGTGAGGTTTGAGAATGAACTATATCGACCCGCATTTGGTTCCAGGTCCTATATAAAACATCCTACATATTTAATATTTAGCGTGATGCACGGTATTACGATTCAAAACTAAATTATTAGCTTGGAACTTGAGCTATATCGGGCATAACCTCTTATATGTAATGAAAACACCAAGTATTCGCTAATTCCTACACAATGTTGTCAATATTGGTCCCGCTTTAGATTTTATACAAATGTTTCACCCTACTATGTCAACATTTTGGGGTTTTGAGATTTTAGGGAAATCCCCCTATTGAAATTGGTGAAATTTCTATTTGGTTTAAAACAATCGACTGGTAGAATTGTAGTTAAATGTATGTTCCCTATATTTTTATTCAGCAATTTTTCAGTATTTCTATGGTGGAGGGTATCCAAAGTTCGGCCCGGCCGAACTTAACGTGAACTAAGTTTGGAAGAAATAATAAGATGGGATGAAATAAAATTTTTCGGAAACGGATTTGGTCCAAAGAAACATGGGGTGTGAAAGTGTATACACACTAATTAGCCATAAGGCTGAAGGTATAATTTTCTATTACATTTTTTTCCATTTTTTAGTATGTTCCCTATATTTTCATTTCAAGTACCTGCCAGTATATCTATGGTGGAGGGTATCCAAATTTCGGCCCGGCCGAACTTAACGCTTTTTCACTTGTTTATATTATTTCTGCACGGGAATCTGGTTTAAAGTTCATCGAACTGTTATCTGTTCGTCAAGAGCGACATGCGACAATAGATTGCAAAATAGTTGTCTTATCAATATCTGAAGTAAATATTTATTTAATATACTAATGTGAAGCAAAATACAGAAGAAGCAAATCATGATAATAGATTGACAGAGACGGGCATTTGAATACATTGAGGTAACAGCAAATGTATGAAATATAGCATAAATATTCTACAGCATAACAGTATATTGAAAAACCAGTGAGCGGAGCTGTATACAACTATGATGGAATTCCAAATTTCTGCGTATGTTTATTCCGAGCCTGGGCAATATTTCGTGATATTTGCAAACTCTTGCCCGATTAGAGGTCAACAGCACCTCTTCTTTACACTGACAAATTTTCCGAATATTACTATTATTCAGTACAGCCCTTCTAATTACTTGACCGGATTCCCTTAATCGTGGGTTGCGTTGTGATATTCGGCCTATAATAGTGACCTATAGATGCAGTCGAAAAACAGAAACATTTTAGTTTTCGGTCCATTTCATCCCAAATTATCTGATCACCACCGAAATTATAGGCGTCGCCCTTGACCTGATCAATGCGATAGGCGCTACATTTCCGCCATTATCGTTGTCGTTTTGGTGGTGAGTTGTATGTGCAACCCTGTGATCTATGTCGTGTTTGTAGCATAGACACAATCATTGCGGAGGTGATTTGCATGTGCAACCCTGTTATCTTTAATGTATAGATGTCGCTTTGAACGATTTGTTGTTTCAAAACCTTTTGGTTCTATTAAAATTGTGGTTCCGTGAATTATTGATGCTACCCTGTAATATATAGCATAGTGTTGGTGAAATAATGTACATGGTGAATGGACATTAAACTCGATAGAAGACTTGTTTAGAATTTTATTTAATCTGGTTATCTATAACTATGCTATAGAAAGGAAACTATTTCGAAATGGAGGAATATTTACAAGTTTATTGAACATTGTGATGAAATGAATTAATATGTTCCTCTTTTTTAAATTGGAATATAGATGTCGCTTTGAATGACTAGTCGTTTCAAAGCCTTTTGGTTATTTTATTTAAATTGGGTAGACTGAAAGCGCGAATTGTGTCTCTTCTTCTAAATTTGTCAACACGTTTAATCGCGATCAGTTTGAAGGATTTTTGTTTTTTATGTTTGTGGTTCTTTTTCTTAAGTCCCCAAAATGACTTTTATAAACAATTCACGAATTTACGATAATTTGGTATGTGAGAATATCAAATCTCTTTTGTTCGTCAGAATGTTTAATCATGATTTCACGAAGACATATTTTGTTTGAAACGTTTGCATGTTTTTACGTAAGTCACCAACATTATTTTAATTTAATGATACGAGAGACATCATGTCTCCTGTTTGTACGTCATCATGATCAGTCGAGAACATTTTGTTTTGTTGGAAAAATTTTACATAGAACAACAAAATTAGTTTATATAAACATTTGAAAAATTTGTGTTCGTCATCATGATTAATCATAATTAGTCAAAGATATTTTATGTTGGAAGCATTTACAGAAATTTTATAAAATCCTAGAAATATCATAATACTAAATGTGTTGATCTCTTGGTTTCTTACGCCAGATTTTAATATAAATAGGATAGTATTGGAGTAATATGTTATAGTATAAAATTGAAGCTACATCATCGTGAAGTCAGATATAATCAGTATCTTCAACTCATTCAACTATAAAAAATTATAAGTATGAAGGAGCTACAAGAAAACAGGGACTACAATATCAGTGGAGTATTTAGAACTAGTACTAAATACGGTGACAGAATTGTGTTAAAATTGGATGACGCTATTCTCTATTTGCCATCCACATTCCTATCCCTCGGAGATGAATATGTGAAGCAGGTTGCTATTCCATTGCAAAATTGCCCGTACGAGATGGGAGTGAAAGTGGCACATATAAATTAGAATTAAAACAAGTGAATAAGCGGTAAGTTCGGCCGGGCCGAACTTTGGATACCCTCCACCATAGTTATATTGACAGGTACTATAAATGAAAATATAGGAAACATACCAAAAAGTGGACCTATACCGACATTTCTAAAAACGGATTATGTAAACCATAATAAAAATTTTCGAAATTTTTAAAGGATAATTATACCCTCAGCCTTATGGCTAATGAGGGTGTATACACTTTAACACGATGCAAATGTGCAATATAGGAAACATACCAAAAAGTGGACCTATACCGACATTTCTAAAAACGGATTATGTAAACCATAATAAAAATTTTCGAAATTTTTAAAGGATAATTATACCCTCAGCCTTATGGCTAATGAGGGTGTATACACTTTAACACGATGCAAATGGGCCTCATCGAAATTTGGACCAAATCCGTTTCAGAAAATTTAGATTTCATCCGAAGTTTGCCCATCTTATTATTTCTTCCAAGCTTAGTTCAAATTCGAAGATGGGGAATATCGGTCCACTCCTTCTGGAACCTCCAAACAGGGGCTAGGTCTAAATGCGGCTATAGTTCACTACCGAACCTTACGTTCTAATTTTTTATCTCTCTATCCTCCGCAATTGAAATGATTACAAAAGGGTCTTAGAACCAAACCCAAAACGCGCAACAAATCAGATAACTATTTTAATATAAAAAAGGGGGTTATATGGGGACTACCCCAAAAAGGGGGCGAATATTAATAATTTTTGGTAGGGAGATTTGTTACCATATACGACTACAAAATACCAAATTGTAGCAAATTCGGTTGAAAAACGCGCTCAAGAACCCCAAAATACCGAAAATTGGGGGTACCCTTATATGGGGGCTATCCGAAAAAATTGACCTATATTTATAATTTTTTGTGGAGAGATTTTGTACCTATTAAGAACCCAATGTAATAAATTTCAGCGTATTCGGTTGAAAAACGCGCTCAAGAACCCCAAAATACCGAAAATTGGGGGTACCCTTATATGGGGGCTATCCGAAAAAATGTACCTATATACATAACTTTTTTGTAGAGAGATTTGGTACCTATTAAGAACTCAAAATACTAAATTACAGCCAATTCGGTGGAAAAATACGTTCAAAACCCCCAAAATACTGAAAATTAGGAGATACCGTTATATGGGGGCTACCAGAAAAAGTGGACCTATATTTATAATTTTTTGTGGAGACATTTAGTACCCAATAAGAACTCAATGTACCAATTTTCAGCGTATTTGGTTGAAAAACGAGATCAAGAACCCCAAAATACCGAAAATTGGGAGGTACTGTTATATGGGAGCTATACCTAAACGTGGACCGATATATCCCATCTTCGAACTTGACCTGCCTGCAGACAAAAGACAACCCTATGCAAAATTTCAGCATCCTATCTCAATTCCTTCAGAAGATAGCGTGATTACAACAGACGGACGGACATGGCTAGATCGTCTTAGAATTTTGCCCTGATCAAGAATATATATATATTATAGGGTCGGAAATGAATATTTCGATGAGTTACAAACGGAATGACAAAATTAATATACCCTCCATACTATGGTGGAGGGTATAACAATGTAAACTAAGATTCTTTTGTTCTACTTTTCAAGCTGCTTCTTTTTATTTACGTAGTCGGAAAAAATTAAAATCGCCAAAAATTCCTCTAAACAGATTGGATTCACAAAATACTTTGTATTTAATAAGTTTCGCGTGAGGTTTTTTAGTCCAGCATAACCGATACACCGATACAATTTATACAGACTTTAGAAACGCTTTTAATAGGGTTAACAAAAAACTTCTACTTTATAAATTAAATCATATTGGCTTTAGTATAAATTTATATTGTTTGTAAATGATTCTATTTCTATTGTTTGTAAATGATTTGCCAAATGTATCGCATTCCAAATTGCTAATGTATGCAGATGATGTCAAGTTGTTCATTACCCATCATTCTGAAAAGCAAGCTGATTTACTCCAGCATGATTTAAATAGCATATTTCAATGGTGCAGCTTAAATTATATGTACTTGAATTTAAATAAATGTAAACATATGTGTTTTTCTAGAAATTCTTCTTCGATAAGGCAATACTATATTAATGATTTATAAAACGGTGGGCCAAAGAATTCTCGGATCCATATATAACAAAACAACTATTTACGTCTCTTGTTAGACCTATTTTAGAATATGGTTCTGTTGTATGGGATACCCAATATGCAATATATTCTGAAATCGAAATCGAATCCGTTCAGATACAATTTTTACTTTTTGCACTGAGAGGTTTACATTGGAATAGTAGTTTTGTGTTGCCATCTTATACTAGCAGGTTAAAATTAATTCGTTTGCCTACATTGGAAAGTAGACGTATTATGTTGAATACTATGATGGTACTAAAAATATTAAATATTAGAATAAATGTTCCTGTCCCATCTAGTAGACACTATCAACTGTTATATGTAGACTTCCACCGCACGAATTACTCTATGGGAGATCCTTTTAGTAAAATGTGTATTACTTTTACTCTGTATACTCTAATCTAGATTTTTCCTTGAGCGTAGAACAAATAAAATCTAATATTCGCCCATGTGACACGTTCCGAGAGTTTTTGAATTCCCATACTTTTTTAAATTCCCATGTTGTGCAAAATGGTGTGCTCAATTTCGAGCGAAATTGCGGCTCGAAAGCATAGCTGTGTTCAATATGTTACGAAATGTGTTCAATAAAAAACATATGTTTCATTGGAATTTGCAATTTGTTTAACAACAAAATTAAGAAAAAATATGCCTGCTGACTTATTAATTGCCCTGGTTTCTACCAGAAAAAGTCTAATGATACTGGACCGTGTTAAAATAAGCATTTATGGATATTTTTAGAGAAGTTGGTCCTATCATACACAAGGGTACCATTCCCGAAAGCCTGCAGTCAGCAGCTACCTTAAGATTTCTGGCTGTTGGTGGGATTTAGAGGGTAGTGGCAAATGATTTAAATATAAGTGTTGATCGCAACAATGTGTAAAATGTTGTGGAGGGTAATGAAAGTCATGGAAGCCAAAGTGTGTGCAAGCTGTGGACAGCTCCAGATCAGGATCCAGCCATGATGCTTTTATTTGGCATATGAGTGCAGCTAGGCAGCATTAACAAAAGAGGAAATGGTATGCAAAATAGTTGGCTTCTAGGAGACAGTGGTTACGCTTTAGAAACATTTTTGATGACGCCCTATAAACAAGTGGAGCATGGATCTTGTCAACATCCATATAATATAGTGCACACATCTGCAAGAAACATTATTAAAAGGACTAATGGAATTCTTAAAAGATTTTTTATAGATTATATTTTTATTCTGATCATATGGTGGTTGAGTTGCCTGATTGATCTCAAAAATGTTACGCCCTGTTTTTGATAAAAGGAGCTCTATTTTATTTTCTTTAATTTTACTAAAAAAACTAATGTAAATACTGTATTTATTAAATAAATATTGTAAAAACACGTTAAATATTACTTCAGCGTTCTTTTTCAGCTTGTACGTACTCAGAAAAACACGTACGATCTCATTTCGTTTTCAATCCACAAGGCTATATGTGCTCGAATTATATTCCCAATATTTTTTTGGGAATTCGGAATGGAGCACACCAAATTTGGGAAAATGTTTCACATTCGAGCAAACTCGAAATGCAGCACATGGGCGAATATTACTTCAGCGTTCTTTTTCAACGTGTACGTGGTCAGAAAAACACGTACGATCTCATTTCGTTTTCAATCCACAAGTCTATATGTGCTCGAATTATATTCCCAATATTTTTTTGGGAATTCGGAATGGAGCACACCAAATTTGGGAAAATGTTTCACATTCGAGCAAACTCAAAATGCAGCACATGGGCGATTATTTTATTTTTAAATGAGTAGTAAAACTTAATAACAAGCTGGCTGTTGAAGTAGATTCCGTAGCTGGTTTTCTATTCCACTCTCAAATCCCATCATGATGCGGATCATGGTGTGTACGCGATCCCTACGTAAGGGTAGGTCGCCCCTTCGGCCGGCAGGGGTGGGAAAGAGAGGCGTGGGAACGTCAAATAAAAAATGTGTATGTATAATACACCCTTAGTACTCACATTTTTGTTTACACTTGATTTTTTTTCTTGACTGTGTTTTGCAGATATTTATTGGTAGACCATTGCATAGTGGAGAATATTGTTTTAGGGGGGTCGAGTGGGAAGTTGTGGGTAATGGATTTTTTGATTTTGTGGTTGAACATGATTGAATTTTGTAGACAAGCTTCGTACTTCGTAATTAATGTAAACAATGAATAGTGTAATATTGTGACAAGTTTTGAATTGGAGGATATCAATACTTAAGAAGTCACATATAATTTGCAATTAAGGGAACCCCCCATTCTCAATTTTTTATTTTTAAGATTTTAAATGGGCTGGTAAATGAATACCAATGCTTGTTAAGGTTTGTAACTTTGCACATATATATTTGAAGATTTAAAAAGGAAGAAAAATAATTTACAAAATTTTTTTTGTTGTCAAAGAAAAGTCCTTATTTTTGATGGCGGGCATGATAACTCCTCACTGGAACATCGGAATCCGAAATTTCCAACAATGTTAGAAAGAGTACATGTCTGGCTCTCGTATGAACTAGGATTATTGACTTCGCACAACAATAACCAGAATGGCGGAACTTTTAAAATTTTTAAATTCTTGAGATTTTCACTTGAAATGTTATAGGGACATTCTTGAATTAGTGTAGATTCGAATTAAATAAAAAAAAAATTGACCCTGAGAATGGGGGGTCCCCTTAATGAAAACAATGAATAGACAGACGACAGCCTAGACAGACGACAGCCTTAATTTGCATTAACAGCCTTAATTCAAATTAACTTGTACATTATCCTCATTTTTATGTTTTGTTAATACACAAAATCAAACTGAATTTATACTGAATTAAGCAATTTCAATATGGCAATGCTGTAGAAAATAAATTGATTGTTGTCAAATTTGTTTACGTTTACGAAAATAAAAATTAGAAATAAAGGCAAAATTCAACATTTCTTCACATTTGGAGTTTTATCTTCATTATAGCTGTTAGTTTTCCTTCCTGTTATTTATCAATTTCAAAAAGATGTAATCCTAAAAAATATTGTAGACAAATGTCAATATTTTCTTCCTACACACAGACAAACAATAGTTTTGAAACAAAAAAACTGGTTCATAAATGCAGAAACTCTCGTCGTCTCTAATTCAAATTAAGAACTTTTTAATGCAAATTAAGGCTGTCGTCTGTCTATGGTATAATAGAGTAACTTCCGGTAATGTGGACCACCATTTTCTTTTTTTGATATTGTGGGCGTACCAACGGTAAAAACTGAAAACAAATTGTTTTCACAACCTAGTAGATTTGTTGGCTAAATATATTCCAGGTCAAAAATTATATATATTTGTCTATAAAAATGTTATTGCATTATATTTCAAAAAACTCTAAGCTGCAAATAAAAATAACTTGGCGTGTAATGTGGACCAGTATGTGTGGGAAATGAGTATCATTAAGTTAAAGGTAGGTTGTGGTTTGGTTGTGATAAATTTCAATTTATTACACTCTTGGGTAACAATGAATGCAAAAATATATGGGTTCATGTTTTGGAATAGCCCCCATTTAAGGGTACCGCCCCATTTGCGGTATTTTGAAGGTCCTTGCTTCACTATCCAACCGAAGCACCTGTAATTTTGCATATCGAGTTTTCAGAGGATAGAATATCTCATCGCATATTAAATTCACCCACGTTTTGAACTCGTCCTCATGAATAGGTCCCACTTTTTTATAGTGGTCCACATTACCCGACATTGAATATTTTTATTAAAAAAATAATTATCAGCTTCAAAAATGAATAAAAATTAAAAATCACTGATTGTAATTACAGCTAAAACGTAGATTTTTGTTAAAGAAAACAAGAAAACCACATAACTTCTTTATATTCGAGAAAAAAACAAGTGTTCGACTATTTCGCAAAAACGTTCGACTATTGTGCAAAAAATTTTTCAAATCACACTTTTACAATCAGGGCTACATTTTCTACTACTAAATTTTCAACTTTGCAATTATTTATTAAAAACCAAGTTTGATGTTTGTTTTCACTAATTAGGAAAACATTTATCAAGGCGGCATTGACATATTTCAAGCATTTTCTTAGATATGGGGGGTGGTCCACATTTGACGCATGGTCCACATTACCCGAAGTTACTCTATTGTGACAAGTTTTGAATTGGAGGATATCAGTACTTAACAAGTGAAAAAGCGGTAAGTTCGACCGGACCCCATGTTTCTTTGGACCAAATCCGTTTCAGAAAATTTAGATTTCATCCGAACTTTGCCCATCTTATTATTTCTTCCAAGCTTAGTTCAAATTCGAAGATGGGGAATATCGGTCCACTCCTTCTGGAACCTCCAATCAGGGGCTAGGTCTAAATACGGCTATAGTTCATTATCGAACCTTACTTTCTAACATTTAATCTCTCTATCCTCCGCAGGTGAAATGATAACAAAAGTGTCTTAACAAATCAGATAACTATTTTAATATAAACAAGTGTCTCCACCATAGATATACTGGCAGGTACTTGAAATGAAAATATAGGGAACATACCAAAAAATGGACCTATACCAACATTTCTACAAACCGATTATGTAAACAATAATTTTGTAATAGAAAATTATACCCTCAGCCTTATGGCTAATTAGTGTGTATACACTTTCACACACCATGTTTCTTTGGACCAAATCCGTTTCCGAAAAAAATTGATTTCATCCCATCTTATTATTTCTTCCAAACTTAGTTCAAGTCCGAATTTGGGGAATATCGGGCCATGACTTCTGGTACCTCCCACACAGGGGCTACGGCTAAGCCTAAATGCGGGCAATAGTTCACATATAGTTCATTATCTAACCGTATGTTCTAGTTTTTTTTTTATCTCGATATCCTTCGCAGGTGAAACGATTACATCAGAGTGTTAGAACCAAACCCAAAACACGGAAAAATCAGATAATTATTTTAATATAAAACAAGTAAAAAAGCGTTAAGTTCGGCCGGGCCGAACTTTGGATACCCTCCACCATAGAAATACTGACAAATTTTTGAAATTAAAACATAGGGAACATACATATAACGACAATTCTTCCAATCGATTGTTGTAAACCAAATAGAAAATTCAGCAATTTCAATGGGGGTTTTCCTAAAATCTCAAAACCCTAAAATGTTGACATATATTATTAACGCATGGTACGATGGAACATGTGTATAAAATCCTAAAAATACTCCAATTTAGAGGGCAATATTATATATGAGACATACTAAAGCGGGACCAATATTGACAACATTGTGTAGGAATTAGCAACTACTTGGTGTTTTCATTATATAAGGGGTTAGGCCTAATTAAGCGCCGATGTAGCTCAAGTTCCAAGTTTTTAGTTTTAAATCCCAATACCGCCCATCACGCTAAATATTAAATAGTTAGGATGTTTATATACGACCTGGTCATAAATGCGGGTCGATACAGTTCATTCTCAAACCTCACGTTTTAGTTTTTATGTCGATATCCTCCGAAAGAAAAATGATTAGAACATATGGCTAAATCGACTAAATCGTTTTAGAATATCTTACTCGTCTACTGAATATCTCCCCTACTATGGTGGAATACAGCTATATGGGATAACCCCAACACACGGAAAAAATCAGTTAACTATTTTAAAATAAAAAATGGGGTTATATGGGGACTACCCCTAAAATGGGGTGAATATTAATAATTTTTGGTAGGGAGATTTTTTACAATATACGACTACAAAATTGCAAATTGCAGCAAATTCGGTTGAAAAAAACGCTCAAGAACCTCAAAATACCGAAAATTGGAGGTACCCTTATATGGGGGCTATCAGAAAATGTGGACCGATGTTTATAATTTTTAGTTTAGATATTTGACACCAAATAAGAACCCAATGTACCAAATTTCAGCGAATTCGGTTGAAAAACGCGCTCAAGATCCCCAAAATATCGAAAATTGGGGGTACCCTTATATTGGGGCTATCCGGAAAAATGAACCTATATTTATAATTTTTGGTGGGAACATTTGCTACCCAATAAGAACTCAAAGTAACAAATTTCTGAGAATTCGGTTGAAAAACGCACTCAAGAACTTCAAAATACCCAAAATTTAGGGGTACCCTTATATGGGGGCTATCAGAAAAAGTGAGCCGATGTTTATAATTTTTTGTGTAGATGTTTGGTACTAAATAAGAAGCAAATGTACCAAATTTCAGCGAATTCGGTTAAAAAACGAGCTCAAGATCCCCAAAATGCCGAATATTCTGGGGTACCCTTATATGGGGGCTATCCGAAAAAATTAACCTATATTAAAAATTTTTGGTGGGGACATTTGCTACCCAATAAGAACTCAAAGTACCAAATTTCAGCGAATTCGGTTGAAAAACGAGATCAAGAACCTTAAAATACCGAAAATTGGGGGGTACCCTTGTATGGGAGCTATGCCTAAATGTGGACCGATATATCCCATCTTCGAACTTGACCTGCCTGCAGACAAAAGACGACTCTATGCAAAATTTCGGCGATCTATCTCAATTCGTTTAGACGCTAGAGTGATTACAACAGACGGACATGCATAAATCGTCATAGAATTTTACCCTGATCCAGAATATATATACTTTATAGGGTCGGAAATGAATATTTCGATGCGTTACAAACAGAAAAACAAAACTAATATACCCTCCATACTATGGTGGAGGGTATAAAAAGGGGTTATATGGGGACTACCCCCAAAAGGGGTTAACTATTAATAATTTTTGGTAGGGAGATTTGTTACCATATACGGCTACAAAATATCAAATTTCAGGGAATTCGGTTGAAAAACGCGCTCAAGGACCACAAAATAGCGAAATTTTGGGGGTACCTATATATGTGGGCTACTAGAAAAAATGGACTTACATTTAAATTTTAGTAGAGATATTTGGTACCCAATAAGAACCCAATATACCAAATTTCAGCGAATTCGGTTGAAAAAACGCCCTCAAGAACCCCAAAATACCGAAATTTGGGGGTACCCTTATATGGGAGCTACCAGAAAAAATGGACTTATATCTTTAATTTTTATTGGAGATATTTGGTACCCAATAAAAATCCAATGCACCAAATTTCAGCGAATTCGGTTGAAAAACGCCCTCAAGAACCGAAATTTGGGGGTACCCTTATATGGGAGCTACCAGAAAAATTAACCAAGAACCCAAAATACCGAAAATTGGGGGTACCCTTATATGATGGCTACCCGAAAAAATGGGCCGATGTTAATAATTTTTGTGGACATATTTGGAACCTATTAAGATCTTAAAATACTAAATTACAGACAATTCGGTGGAAAAATACGATCAAAACCGCCAAAATACTGAAAATTAAGAGGCACCGTTATATGGGGGCTACCAGAAAAGTGGACCTATATTTATAATTGTAGGGACATTTAGTAGGTACCCAATGTACCAAATTTCAGCGCATTCGTTTGAAAAACGCACTCAAGAACCCCGAAATACCGAAAATTGGGGGGTACTGTTATATGGGAGCTATGCCTAAATGTGGACCGATATATCCCATCTTCGAACTTGACCTGCCTGCAAACAAAAGACAACCCTATGCAAAATTTCAGCACCCTATCTCAATTCCTTCAGAAGATAGCGTGATTACAACAGACGGACGGACACGGCTAGATCGTCTTAGAATTTTACCCTGATCAAGAATGTATATACTTTATAGGGTCGGAAATTAATATTTCGATGAGTTACAAACGGAATGACAAAATTAATATAGCCTCCATACTATGGTGGAAGGTATAAAAAGGGGGTTATATGGGGACTACCCCAAAAAGGGGGTGCATATTAATATTTTTTTGTAGGGAAATTTGTTACCATATACGACTACAAAATACCAAATTTCAGGGAATTCGGTTGAAAAACGTGCTCAAGAACCTCAAAATAGCGAAAATTGGGGGTACCCTTATATGGGGGCTACCGGAAAAAGTGGACCTATATTTATAATTTTTAGTGGGGAAATTTGGTACCCAATAAGAACCCAATGTACCAAATTTCAGCGAATTTGGTTGAAAACCGCTCTCAAGAACCCTAAAATACCGAAAATTGGGGGGTACTTTTATATGGGGGCTACCCGAAAAAATTGACCTATATTTATAATTTTTAGTATAGAGATTTGCTACCCAATGAGAACTCAAAGTACCGAATTTCAGCTTATTCGGTCGAAAAATGCGATCAAACCCCCCAAAATACCTCAAAATTGGGGGTACCCTCATATGGGGGCTATCCGAATATATGGACCCATATTTATAATTTTCAGTGGAAAGATTTGCTACCCAATTAGAACTCAATATACCAAATTTGAGCGAATTCAGTTGAAAAACGCGCTCAAGAACCTCAAAATACCGAAAATTGGGAGGTACCCTTATATGGGAGCTATACCTAAACGTGGCATAAATTAAAGTACTAAATTACAGCCAATGCTGTGGAAAAATACGACCAAAATCCCCAAAATACTGAAAATTTAGGAGGTACCGTTATATGGGGGCTACCAGAAAAAGTGGACCTATATTTATAACTTGTTGTGGAGACATTTAGTACCCAATAAGAACACAATGTACCAAATTTCAGCGAATTCGGTTGAAAAACGCGCTCAAGAACCCCAAAATACCGAAAATTGGGGGTATCCTTATATGGGAGCTATGCCTAAACGTGGACCGATATATCCCATCTTCGAACTTGACCTGCCTGCAGACAAAAGACAACCTTATGCAAAATTTCAGCACCCTATCTCAATTCCTTCGGAAGATAGCGTGATTACAACAGACGGACGGACAGACGGACGGACGTGGCTAGATCGTCTTAGAATTTTACCCTGATCAAGAATATATACACTTTATAGGGTCGGAAATGAATATTCCGATGTGTTACAAACGGAATGACACAATTAATATACCCTCCATACTATGGTGGAGGGTATAAAAAGGGGGTTATATGGGGACTACCCCAAAAAGGGGGCGAATATTAATAATTTTTGGTGGTGAGATTTCTTACCATATACGACTACAAAATACCAAATTGCAGCAAATTCGGTTGGAAGGAGCGCTCAAGAACCCCAAAATACCGAAAATTGGGGGTACCCTTATATGGGGGCTATCCGAAAAAATGGACCTATAGTCATAATATTTTATGGAGAGATTTGGAACCTATTTAGAACTCAATGTATCAAATTTCAGCGTATTCGGTTGAAAAACGCGCTCAAGAACCCCAAAATACCGAAAATTGGGGGGTACCCGTATATGGGGGATATCCGAAAAAATTGACCTATATTCATAATTTTTTGTGGAGAGATTTGGTACCTATTAAGAACCCCAAAATACTAAATTACAGCCAATTCGGTGGACAAATACGATCAAAACCCCCAAAATACTGAAAATTAAGAGGCACCGTTATATGGGGGCTACCAGATTTATATTTATAATTTTTTGTGGAGACATTTAGTACCCAATAAGAACCCAATGTACCAAATTTCAGCGTATTCGGATGAAAAACGCGCCCAAGAACCCCAAAATACCGAAAATTGGGGGGTACTGTTATATGGGAGCTATGCCTAAACGTGGACCGATATATCCCATCTTCGAACTTGACCTGCCTGCAGACAAAAGACAACCCCATGCAAAATTTCAGCACCCTATCTTAATTCCTTCAGAAGATAGCGTGATTATAACAGACGGACGGACATGGCTAGATCGTCTTAGAATTTTACCCTGATCAAGAATATATATACTTTATAGGGTCGGAAATGAATATTTCGATGAGTTACAAACGGAATGACAAAATTAATATACCATCCATACTATGGTGGAGGGTATAAAAAGTCACAGATTTTTATTTGTATTATTTTGACACGTTTTGAAGTGGGCGATATCAGTACTTAAGAAGCCACAGATAATTAGTAATTAATGTTAACAATGAATAGTGTATTTTGACGTGTTTTGAATATCAGTACTAAAGAAGTCACCGATTCGTGCACATCTCTCGTCAATTAAACATTAATCAATAAAGTTTTTTCCTTTACAATGGCGCCATTAAATTGTTTTATTTGCAGTCTTTCCTTCAAAAGTAAAATTGAATACGTAAAACACTGCAAAAGGCATTGCATAGTTTGTGAACAACTTTTCGAAAATGTGCATGCATTAAAATATCATCAAAAAAATAGTGGTCATATACGAGAAAAAAATATAAAGCATAATTTATGTGGAAATCAAAAAGAACAACAAACACAATTTTGCAGTGATTGTAAAATCGCGGTACCGAACATGCGTTCTCATGTTCGAAGTGAAGAACATCGGAGTATTGTCCGAAAAGATTTAAATGATAATATTAAAATTGTAAAAAGTTCGTTTAAAAACAATATCATAACATATGAATACTACAATAAAGGAAATATTCTTATGCCCAATGAGTTCTTCGACAATTGCAAAAAAGATATTGTTGAATTATTAATTTTTAATATAACAGAAAAAACTACATTCAAATTTAATATGGGACTGCAAGGTGAATATGATAAGCCAACGAATGACAATGATGGCCCTTCCACGTCCCGAAATTCTCAAATCCATGACATTTTTCATACGTCTAAAATGACATTACTAACCATTGGAGATGATGTGAATGATGAGTTTAACGACCACGCCCAGGAAATTCTTACTAAAATGTCCGAATTCCAAAAAAAAGATTCAGGATGGTCTTTATTAAGAATATGCAAACTGTACATAAATGTGAATAAAGCGAATTTAACACGCGGTTCAATGTTTATACCAACTCCTCCTGAACTACATGCAAAGCAGGGCTGCCTAAATATAAAAAACAAAGATCAATATTGTTTTAAATGGTGTTTAGTGGCGGCATTAGGAGAGCAGGCGTTCGGCGACCTCAGTGAGACATCATCATATAAAATAGACATCACACAGGAAGTGATAAAACTTCAATCTGGGGTAGAGCTTGATTTTCGTGGACTGAATTTCCCGTTATCATTGAAAAATATTAAACATTTTGAGAAAAATAATGCAAATATCAGCATAAATGTTTTTGGCTTTGAAAATAATGAAGTTGTTGGACCTTATTACCTAACAAAGAACGAAAAAGATGACCATGTAAATTTAATATTGCTGTATGATGACAACAAATACCATTACATATGGATTGAAGACATGTCAAGGTGAATATTTATTTTAAATATTAGTATAAACACATATTAATCATTTGTAATCTCTTGTGTTTACTTTAAGAATTTTAAGATCACAATTGACACGCCACAATGGCCGTGTTCACATTTGCAATAGTTGCCTTCAACATTTCAAAGATAAAGACAAATATAATTTTCATAAAAAAAATTGTGGAGGCACTGTTTGCACACTTCCGGAAAAATACGAAGCATTATTGACGTTTAAGAATTACGGAAAGAAGGAGCGTGTAGCTTTCGTCATTTATGCAGACGCAGAATGCATACTGGAAGACACAACGGACGTTGTTGGCGGAAATACCAAAAAGGTAAAAGAACACATACCGTGTGCCTATAGTTATTTTATTCAATGTGGTTTTGATAGTAAATTAAATGAATTCAAATTATTTTCGGGACCCCAGGCAACAAATAATTTCTTAGAAAACTTAATTATAGATTGTAAATATATTTACAACAATTATTTGATAATAACAAAGGATATGATTTCTTTGACACTTTTAGAACAAAAGCAATTTAATGAAAGTGTGGAATGTCACATATGTGAGGCTCCTCTTGATAATGATAAAGTCAGAGATCACTGTCACTTGACGGGAAAATATAGAGGAGCCGCACATATCAAGTGCAACTTACAATACCGAGTTCCTAAATTCATACCGATACTTTTCCATAACTTTTCATCTTATGACTCCCATTTATTTATCAAAGAATTGGTAGAAATGTCTGTAGGAGAAATTTCTGTAATTCCTAAAAATAAAGAACAATACATATCAATGTCCCTCAAAATCCCCATGAAAGATGATTCATATTCTCAACAAAATATTCAAAATACAGATACTACTAATGGTAATCCAAAAAAGGATAAGAATAGTCGGAGATTTCTTGAATTACGCTTTTTAGACAGTTTTAGGTTTATGCCGGCTAGTTTGGACAGTCTAGCAAAGAATCTTCCACAAGATGCTTTTAAGGCTGTCCGTTCCCAATACCCGAATGATGATGATTTTAATCTTATGACCAGAAAAGGAATTTTTCCTTATGAATACATCACATCATTTGAAAAGTTGTCAGAACAACAATTACCACCAAGAACATCATTTTACAATAAAATGACTGATAGCGAGTGTTCAGAGGAAGATTACAAAATTGCACAACAAGTTTGGGCACATTTTGATTGTAAAACCCTCCAACATTACATGGAATTGTATTTAAAAGCAGACGTCTTAATACTCACTGATATATTTGAAAGTTTTCGAAATTTATGTGTGAATATACACAAACTGGATCCGTGTCAGTATTTAACAACTCCATCTTTATCTTGGGATGCAATGATGTTCTGCTGTGAAAATAACCTGGAACTCTTCACAGATATTAATATGTACAATTTTGTTAAAAATTCAATTAGGGGAGGCCTAACTCAATGTTCACATAGACATTCCATTGCCAACAACGAGGATGTTCCAAATTATGATAGAACAAAACCAGACTCTTTTATTTATTATTTGGACGTAAATAATTTATATGGTAAATCAATGAGTCAATATCTTCCACATAAAGATTTTAGATGGTTGAACGAGGAAGAACTTAAAAAGTTTGGGAGTGAAAGGGAAATACTGGCGATCGCTGACGATTCTGAAACCGGCTATATTATAGACGCTGATATAGAGTACCCACAAAATTTGCATGATTTACACAATGACCTTCCATTTTGTCCTGAAAACAAATGCGTAGGGTACTCCACAACCAAGAAATTAGTTGCAGATTTCGCAGATAAGAAATCGTACGTCATTCATTATAGAAATTTAAAACAATGTTTAAAACATAAATTAATACTAAAAAAAGTTAATAGAGTATTAGCCTTTACCCAATCCAATTGGTTAGAAAAATACATTATGAAAAATAATGACTATCGGATTAAAGCTAAAAATCCTTTTGAAAAAGACTTTTTTAAACTATTGAATAACGCTGTTTACGGAAAAACTATGGAAAACATTGATAAGAGAAAAATTGTGAAAATAGTTACATCGTGGGAAATGGATGGGAAAAAGGATGTAGCTAGTACATTAATATCAAAACCAAATTTCCATAGTCTAACGCAAATAAGCGAGAACATGGTAGCAATACAAATGAAACAAGTAAAAGTTACATATAATAAACCCATCTATTTAGGCTTTTGCATATTAGAGATTTCTAAATGGATAATGTACGATTTCTTTTATGATTTTCTGAGAGTCAAATTTGGTGATTCATTTTTCTTAAATTATATGGATACTGACTCGTTTATATTGACATTTTTGGGTGTCAATCTATATAAAAATTTAACGTTCGACGAATTTTCGGCTAGAATGGACACCTCAGACTTCTCGCCAAATAATAAATATGAAGTGCCTATTATTAATAAAAAAGTTATAGGGATGATGAAAGATGAGAATGCCGGAAAAGCTATGATTGAATTTGTGGGCCTTCGTCCGAAAATGTACGCGATAAAAGTGGTTGAGAGCGATGAAGTAAAAAAATCCAAGGGTGTAAAGAAATCAGTTTTAAAGAAGTACACAATAGACACTTACAGGGAATGCTTATATAATAAAAAGAATTTAATTAGTAGTATGTATAGTTTCAGGTCGAGAAAACATACTATCTTCACAGAACAAATAACTAAAGTAAGTCTTAGTTATCAAGATGATAAAAGGTATATTAGGGAAAATGGTGTTGAAACATATGCCTGGGGTCATTATAGAATTGGTAATAAAACCAACAATGTTTCCAACATTTAATTGTAACATCACATGTTATTTATTGTTACATGTATACTCGTTGTTACTTATAAGTAATTATTCATTTATAACGTTTAAAAAAAAATAAATAAAACAAACAAAAAACTTTAATCAACAAATATATACATTTACATCTGTGTTTTTATTTTATTACCATCTTAACAAATTAAAAAAAAAAATGAAAAAATAGTTTATAGATTCCAGACGTTTTTGATGTGTTTTGTGGTATTGGTATATCCAGGGTTTAAAATGCAGCATCAAAAAATATTAGCATTAGTCTTACAGAGCTACTGCTAAAAAATATTGACATTATGACTAAATCAGCAAACGGCTAGCTTTTTTAGTTCGTAGCATCCGTGCTAAGCACGTATTGCACATGCGAGTTTTTTTTGTTATGACTAATCGGCAGTACGACTACATATTCATATTTCGCTGCCGACGAATAATCAGCCGAGGGTTGTTTTTATGTTTGTGTGTTGCCAACGCAGAAATTAGAAAAACGGCATTTAATTTTGTGCGTTTTTATTCAATTTTAACTTGTCAAATCGCAATTAAAAAACTGTCAATAATAGTACTAAAAACTAAATAATATATTAAATTAAACTCTTTAGCAAGTATTACTAATAGTCTTTGTTCGAAAAAATGAAATGATCATAATCGCGATTTTTAATTCTCTCATATAATTTATAAAATTTCAATGGGCAACACTGAACTCGAAAAATGCTCGGGTTTTGTGTGCTAAAAATCTTGCTAAGCAGCCACAGTCAAGGTGCTTAGTCTTCATTGTAAGCTTTGGTTGTTAGTCGCGTTGACAATTATGTTGTAGTAGCTCATTGCTATTTTGTAGCTGCTGACAGAATAAAGAAGCTTTAGTTTTGCTTGCTAAAATTACTCGTAATGTATTGCTATTTGTTGCGGTTGTGCTTGGCTGTGCTGCATATTTTGAGGATGAATTTAGTTAGCAGTGCGCCAATTTTCTGTGTTTTTGCTATTTTGGCGTTAGCATTTTAAACCCTGGGTATATCGGTTTCAAATTGAATTTTTAAATGAATAGGTCCATTCTCTACGGCTTCGTTTTGATTACTTATATCAATTACGACAATTGGATTTTGCTTGAATCTGGTATAGCTTAGTAGTGGTTGAGGTTCCCTCATATAATATGTTTGTTGAAACTTGGAATACATATCATAAAGTACTGCATATCGATTCTTCCTAAACTTCAGATTTAAATCATCGTAGGAATATGTTTCAGAATTCAAGTGTACTTTGATGTTTTGGAGATCACAATGAACCAAAGCAACGTATCGGGGCCTTTCATGATTAACCCATAATTTTACTTGACTTTATAAAAGTCTTCTGCAAATCCCAGCAAGCAATTCAATTATATACAAAAGTTAAACGAGTTTGCTGTTATATCACTTTATGTAAAGAAATCAAATTTTTAATTGTTGTAGTGGTTCCAAGGTAGCGTGTGCAATTTCAATTACATTTAATTCATATCGAATGTCATCAAACATATATGCCACACAATTATTCCTTAGTCTAGCGTTTGTGGGAATTTGTCCATTTGATGTTCTTAAATTTCCTTCAATGTTAAATAGCTTACGGACGGTAAAATATACAAATCTTTATTTTGTACGATTATCCGTATTTCATCATTAATCTTAAACTAATGTATATAAGCTATGGTAGTCTCTCTTTACAATATTTTCATCTTAGAATTGATGATCATGTGTATTAAGTATTTCAGTCATTTAATTTGATCTTTAGTTGGAGTAGTTTTACACATTCTTAATTTTCATTACTTAAAGGAGGTCTTGCAGGCTTGACAACATGATGTTGAATGTTTTTGGGCAATGGATTCTGTTTGTATTTATTTTTATTGTAGATAATCATGATTGCCTTGCTCTTATATGTACTCTTAGTGTGATTTCATCTCCTCTAACGTTTATTAAACAACCTTCTTCATTTAGTACTAGTATCCCAAAACGACCAACTTCCTTGACCTTCACTGACAAATAAATAAGGTTCATTGGCCTCTCAACCAATTTATATCCGGGCGGAACATCCATAAAAATTCATGTAGAATATGTGCGGGAGAGTCATTGAGAAATTTACCAGTTACAATGTTACAATGAATTTGTATTGCATTGACCTTTAAAATGTTTACTGGAACATTTGAAATATGTATTTTCCAGGCTCGAAAATTTTGTTAGTGAAACCAAACAACATAGCTAAAGACTTGCTCTTTTCGAAGTAAATGTAATCGTTTGATGATATTATTTGTATTTGTAGAGTATTATTGTTTGCTTTAATTTCAATCAACCTGTTTATATGCAAAGCCTTGTACTCTTTCTCCAGATAGTTTGCAATATCTTGTATCTTATTTTTATTATGTTATCTCCAATATGAAAGAGGTTATTATCTTTCTCCACATTGGGGATTGAGTTGTATGACTGAAAATCAATGAAGTCACATTCATAATCAATTTTTCCAAGATCAATAGGCGGTGAATAGTCTGAGCGTAAAACTGAAGTTTTACCGGTCAAAGTAAATGTTCTTGGCATTATAAGATTCCTCGTTCAAATGAGTATGAATATACAAAAGCTTTTATATATACATTTTTTTATTCATTTATTCAAATAAATGTGAAATACATATACAAAATTAAGTAAAAATATAGTAAATTATTCTTATATAACCACGAATTATGTTGGTTTGAGAGTCCTAACCATTTTACAAAGATTTTGTTACCCTTTGTTTTTAAAATTTTCTCGACTAAATAGTTATTTGGATATTTTGTAGGTAAAAGTTCTTCTCTGTAAAAGTTCTTCCCTTGATATTCATCTAGTAAATAAGTTGTGGGGTTTGTTATTCTTATTGATCTTATTTATTATTATTGATGTTATTTATCATGCTTCTATAAACATTAATACAATGGTAGTTCCCATTATAACTAAACTACTTCCACATCATTCCCTTTTAGTGTTCGTTTAATCGTTCAAGAATTTATGCTTTCAATACACTATATGTAGAATAATGATTTATTGAATATATTCGAATAAATTTGGCGAAATTTTTGTTGTCGCTTTGTAAATTCGTTTGGTATTCTTCCAGCTTTAAAATTCCTCTCAAAAGCTTCACAAATATCTGATGCATTAATCGCATATTTTCAACTAAAGGTTAATTTTAAAAACCAGGCTATATAATGTAAACCTTTCTTCTTGTTTGTTTTATTCCGTATTTAGTGAGTAGTAAAAAGTATAAAAATGATTGTTTATATCTCAAAGAGAGTTATTAGAAAGAAACCCGTTGAAGGAGGAGGACTTGTTAATAAGTTCATAGACTCTTTGCCAGTAGAACTTCATCTACCAGGTTATCAATTTTGTGGATCCGGTACAAAACTAAGACCACGATTGCCAAGAGTAATCAGAGTAATTAATACCAATTAGAATTAAAAAAACTGGAGGTTTTCTTCCTCTTATACCAATATTAACTGGTCTTGGAGCTATGGGTTCCTTGGCATCAGAAAGTCATCCTCCAAAAATTTAAATTGGATGAACGGAAATTTCGACTATAATGGTGTTGAGGATATTCTTACGCGGTTGAAAAACTACAAATATATGTTTGTTATTGGGCGAGAGAAAAAAGTATTTTGGCAGAAGCACCTCAATACTACAATTATTAATATGGAAAATAAAGTTAATCTTAAAGCATGTCAAAATTATTATACTAATTGTCCAATACATCCTACCTTAAAATTTAAGTGTGCTGTAATTAATGTATTTAAATTATTGATATACATTGAAAAAACTGGACTGATATTGCCGAAATAATATATGACGAACTCAATAAAAAAATGAAAAAAAACAAATTTTTATTTGAAACATTTATTGATAGAGCTTATTGTAATTATTGCAAATGCAGTTAAGAACTTATTCATTGCTTTAATTACACATACATCCGCACCGAAATCAGGAAGCAATCTATCCAAATATTTATTATTAATAGGAACATTTTTTGTAATGCGTCTTCTCATTAATGGGCAAGAGGGTGACCATAGTAAGCTTCTGAAAGTGTTCCGTTCCCAATCCTTTTTTATAAAACTATTCTTGTACACTGTGAAGTGGAGTTTGAAAATTAGGTCTTATATATATATAAAAAAAAATAATTTTTGTAAAGGTTTATAATTTTTTATTGTTGTTTAAGGAATGGTGAGATTACATTTCATCAAACTATAAAACTTGAATTATGGTTAGAGTCCCCAAAGGGTGATCCATTATTTATTATTGATTCTCCACTGCTAATTACTATAACATCATCGTTATCTCTATCGGACGTATCGTACCCAAAAGTGATATCACCGCTACTGATAATAAAAACATCCTCTTCCTTGGACGTACTGGATTCACCACTGCTTAGAATGATTATATCCTCTTCCATAGGAATACTGAATATATAGGCACCGATCTCCGCATCATTACATTCAGAAATGTTTTTCAATGACTAAGCTGGTTTTATACAACGGAATGGAATTTTCAAAACACACATTTTAGTGACATAAGCGAATATTGTTGGGCAATGTGAGTACAATACAATATGATTAAACATGATTACGAAAAAGGGATTTTATT
This sequence comes from Musca vetustissima, assembly GCF_032173495.1. Classification (NCBI taxonomy): domain Eukaryota; kingdom Metazoa; phylum Arthropoda; class Insecta; order Diptera; family Muscidae; genus Musca; species Musca vetustissima. Next base: position 438,262 of record NW_026883455.1, read on the forward strand.
TTCTAACATTTCAAATAATCATGAATTCTTTAAATATTTCACTATGCTGACGAACAAAGTACGATTCGCGCATTCAGTCTACCCAATTTAAATAATTGTTCAAAGCGACATCTATATTCCAATTTTCAAAAAGAGAAACACATTAGATCATTTCATCACAATGTTCAACAAACTCGAAAATATACATCCATTTCGAAATTGTTTCCTTTCTATAGCATAGTTATAGGATTTTGTTTCAAAGCTAACCAGATTAAATAAAATCGAGTTTAAAGTCCATTCAACATGTACATTATTTCACGAACACTACGCTAACTATTACATTGTGGCATCAATAATTCACGGAACCACAATTTTAATAAAAGAACCAAAAGGTTTTGAAACAAGCAATCGTTCAAAGCGACATCTATACTTTAAAATCACAGGCTTGCACATACAACTCACCTCCGCGATGATTGTATCTATCCTACAAACAAGACATAGATCACAGAGTTGCACATACAACTAACCACCAAAACAGCAACGATGTAATTCAACAGTATTTTGGTTTAATACGCAGTGTTGCATCTGCAATTCACCACATTTGACTCGTATCTGCGAAACACACATGATGACATCCGTACTTCTCACATATATGGTTTGTGACTATGCTACATACAGCAGCGCCCTCTGTTGGTAATTATCTAATATAGGACCACCGGATTATAATTTAATCCGATATTTAACCAACTCTCACATTCTCCCTACTTATTCCTTTAAGGGGACCCCCCCCCCCATTCTCGGGGTCAAAATTTTTGTTGATATGATTCGAATCTACACTACTTCAAGAATGTCCCTACAAGATTTCAAGTGAAAATCTCAAGAACTCTTGAAGATATAGCCGATTTATTGTGAAAGCATCAAGTGACAGCTGAAGGGCTTCTCAAACTTTAAACGCGTTTTTCTCTAAACATTTTTTTGCGAATGGCGGGCACGATAACTCAAAAACTAATAACCCAATCGATTCCAAATTTTTACACGTTTCCCTGTGAGTGTACTGCTATCGTATGAACTAGGATAAAGCCAATCGGTGAAGATCTTCCTTATTTTTTAACTTGATTTTTGGTAAAAATCGCCGATTTTTCAAAAATATTTTTTCAAAGGTCCACCATTTTGTTAATTTTAGAGCGAAGTCAATAATCCTAGTTCATACGAGAGCCAGACATGTACTCTTTCTAACACCGTTGGAATTTTCGGATTCGGATGTTCCAGTGAGGAGTTATCATGCCCGCCATCAAAAATAAGGACTTTTCTTTAATTACAAAAAACAACAACAAAACAATAACAAAATTTTTTTGTAAATTATTTTTCTTCTTTTTTAAATCTTCAATTATATATGTGCAAAGTTACAAACCTTAACAAGCATTGGTATTGATTTACCAGCCCATTGAAAATCTTGAAAAATTAAAATCGAGAATGGGTGGGGTTCCCTTAAACGTTAACCTCTCCTCTTGGATATACTATAATTTTCTCGGATCTATGTCCTTAAGGAGAAAATATATACGAATCAAAATATATATTTTGTTTGACCCGCTAAGTAATGACCGATCTTTATCTAAACATGCATGATTATTCTTTGACCCGAACCCCTTCTCCATGTAAAATTAAGCGATGTTTTGGCTATTATTGCGATCTCTGGAGCGGATAAAAATAAAGTTTTGGTCCATTTGGCCCGCTAAATATTAACCGGTCTTTACCAAAAACAATGGGGGTCTTCATTGACCAGAATACTTTCTACATGCAAAATTTCGTGGAGATAGGTTCATAATTGAGTCTTGTATCGTGTTTACAAATTATAATGGACAGTCGGACGGACATGTCTAAATCGACTCAGCTAGTCGAGATATTCTCTCAAAATAAACAGTTAGAGGTAGAATTACTCTGGAATGATAACCTAACAGAGGTATTCATTGGCAAATTATCTAATAAGAATCTATTAAATGCTCAATGATAGAGACTATACCACCAAGATAACTTGTATAGACGGAAGTCTACCCAGGTATGTTTCGCATTGAAGAATACATGAGATGGTGTTTTTTCGAGGCTGTATATTCGCCGAACAATTTCAATATAGGTCCATTTTTATACCCTCCACCATAGTATGGAGGGTATATTAATTTTGTTTTTCCGTTTGTAACTCATCGAAATAATCATTTCCGACCCTATAAAGTATATATTCTTGATCAGCGTAAAATTCTAAGACGATCTAAGCATGTCCGTCTGTCCGTCTGTTGTAATCACTCTAGCGTCTAAACAAGTTGAGATAGATCGCCAAAATTTCGCACAAAATTTCGTATTTTGTCTGCAGGCAGGTCAAGTTCGAAGATGGGGTATATCGGTCCACGTTTAGGCATAGCTCCCATATAAGGGTACCCCCAAAAAAATGGTAGTCTCTCTTTACAATATTTTCATCTTAGAATTGATGATCATGTGTATTAAGTATTTCAGTCATTTAATTTGATCTTTAGTTGGAGTAGTTTTACACATTCTTAATTTTCATTACTTAAAGGAGGTCTTGCAGGCTTGACAACATGATGTTGAATGTTTTTGGGCAATGGATTCTGTTTGTATTTATTTTTATTGTAGATAATCATGATTGCCTTGCTCTTATATGTACTCTTAGTGTGATTTCATCTCCTCTAACGTTTATTAAACAACCTTCTTCATTTAGTACTAGTATCCCAAAACGACCAACTTCCTTGACCTTCACTGACAAATAAATAAGGTTCATTGGCCTCTCAACCAATTTATATCCGGGCGGAACATCCATAAAAATTCATGTAGAATATGTGCGGGAGAGTCATTGAGAAATTTACCAGTTACAATGTTACAATGAATTTGTATTGCATTGACCTTTAAAATGTTTACTGGAACATTTGAAATATGTATTTTCCAGGCTCGAAAATTTTGTTAGTGAAACCAAACAACATAGCTAAAGACTTGCTCTTTTCGAAGTAAATGTAATCGTTTGATGATATTATTTGTATTTGTAGAGTATTATTGTTTGCTTTAATTTCAATCAACCTGTTTATATGCAAAGTCTTGTACTCTTTCTCCAGATAGTTTGCAATATCTTGTATCTTATTTTTATTATGTTATCTCCAATATGAAAGAGGTTATTATCTTTCTCCACATTGGGGATTGAGTTGTATGACTGAAAATCAATGAAGTCACATTCATAATCAATTTTTCCAAGATCAATAGGCGGTGAATAGTCTGAGCGTAAAACTGAAGTTTTACCGGTCAAAGTAAATGTTCTTGGCATTATAAGATTCCTCGTTCAAATGAGTATGAATATACAAAAGCTTTTATATATACATTTTTTTATTCATTTATTCAAATAAATGTGAAATACATATACAAAATTAAGTAAAAATATAGTAAATTATTCTTATATAACCACGAATTATGTTGGTTTGAGAGTCCTAACCATTTTACAAAGATTTTGTTACCCTTTGTTTTTAAAATTTTCTCGACTAAATAGTTATTTGGATATTTTGTAGGTAAAAGTTCTTCTCTGTAAAAGTTCTTCCCTTGATATTCATCTAGTAAATAAGTTGTGGGGTTTGTTATTCTTATTGATCTTATTTATTATTATTGATGTTATTTATCATGCTTCTATAAACATTAATACAATGGTAGTTCCCATTATAACTAAACTACTTCCACATCATTCCCTTTTAGTGTTCGTTTAATCGTTCAAGAATTTATGCTTTCAATACACTATATGTAGAATAATGATTTATTGAATATATTCGAATAAATTTGGCGAAATTTTTGTTGTCGCTTTGTAAATTCGTTTGGTATTCTTCCAGCTTTAAAATTCCTCTCAAAAGCTTCATAAATATCTGATGCATTAATCGCATATTTTCAACTAAAGGTTAATTTTAAAAACCAGGCTATATAATGTAAACCTTTCTTCTTGTTTGTTTTATTCCGTATTTAGTGAGTAGTAAAAAGTATAAAAATGATTGTTTATATCTCAAAGAGAGTTATTAGAAAGAAACCCGTTGAAGGAGGAGGACTTGTTAATAAGTTCATAGACTCTTTGCCAGTAGAACTTCATCTACCAGGTTATCAATTTTGTGGATCCGGTACAAAACTAAGACCACGATTGCCAAGAGTAATCAGAGTAATTAATACCAATTAGAATTAAAAAAACTGGAGGTTTTCTTCCTCTTATACCAATATTAACTGGTCTTGGAGCTATGGGTTCCTTGGCATCAGAAAGTCATCCTCCAAAAATTTAAATTGGATGAACGGAAATTTCGACTATAATGGTGTTGAGGATATTCTTACGCGGTTGAAAAACTACAAATATATGTTTGTTATTGGGCGAGAGAAAAAAGTATTTTGGCAGAAGCACCTCAATACTACAATTATTAATATGGAAAATAAAGTTAATCTTAAAGCATGTCAAAATTATTATACTAATTGCCCAATACATCCTACCTTAAAATTTAAGTGTGCTGTAATTAATGTATTTAAATTATTGATATACATTGAAAAAACTGGACTGATATTGCCGAAATAATATATGACGAACTCAATAAAAAAATGAAAAAAAAACAAATTTTTATTTGAAACATTTATTGATAGAGCTTATTGTAATTATTGCAAATACAGTTAAGAACTTATTCATTGCTTTAATTACATACATCCGCACCGAAATCAGGAAGCAATCTATCCAAATATTTATTATTAATAGGAACATTTTTTGTAATGCGTCTTCTCATTAATGGGCAAGAGGGTGACCATAGTAAGCTTCTGAAAGTGTTCCGTTCCCAATCCTTTTTTATAAAACTATTCTTGTACACTGTGAAGTGGAGTTTGAAAATTAGGTCTTATATATATATAAAAAAACATAATTTTTGTAAAGGTTTATAATTTTTTATTGTTGTTTATGGAATGGTGAGATTACATTTCATCAAACTATAAAACTTGAATTATGGTTAGAGTCCCCAAAGGGTGATCCATTATTTATTATTGATTCTCCACTGCTAATTACTATAACATCATCGTTATCTCTATCGGACGTATCGTACCCAAAAGTGATATCACCGCTACTGATAATAAAAACATCCTCTTCCTTGGACGAACTGGATTCACCACTGCTTAGAATGATTATATCCTCTTCCATAGGAATACTGAATATATAGGCACCGATCTCCGCATCATTACATTCAGAAATGTTTTTCAATGACTAAGCTGGTTTTATACAACGGAATGGAATTTTCAAAACACACATTTTAGTGACATAAGCGAATATTGTTGGGCAATGTGAATACAATACAATATGATTAAACATGATTACGAAAAAGGGATTTTATTTTCTAACATTTCAAATAATCATGAATTCTTTAAATATTTCACTATGCTGACGAACAAAGTACGATTCGCGCATTCAGTCTACCCAATTTAAATAATTGTTCAAAGCGACATCTATATTCCAATTTTCAAAAAGAGAAACACATTAGATCATTTCATCACAATGTTCAACAAACTCGAAAATATACATCCATTTCGAAATTGTTTCCTTTCTATAGCATAGTTATAGGATTTTGTTTCAAAGCTAACCAGATTAAATAAAATCGAGTTTAAAGTCCATTCAACATGTACATTATTTCACGAACACTACGCTAACTATTACATTGTAGCATCAATAATTCACGGAACCACAATTTTAATAAAAGAACCAAAAGGTTTTGAAACAAGCAATCGTTCAAAGCGACATCTATACTTTAAAATCACAGGCTTGCACATACAACTCACCTCCGCGATGATTGTATCTGTCCTACAAACAAGACATAGATCACAGAGTTGCACATACAACTAACCACCAAAACAGCAACGATGTAATTCAACAGTATTTTGGTTTAATACGCAGTGTTGCATCTGCAATTCACCACATTTGACTCGTATCTGCGAAACACACATGATGACATCCGTACTTCTCACATATATGGTTTGTGACTATGCTACATACAGCAGCGCCCTCTGTTGGTAATTATCTAATATAGGACCACCGGATTATAATTTAATCCGATATTTAACCAACTCTCACATTCTCCCTACTTATTCCTTTAAGGGGACCCCCCCCCCATTCTCGGGGTCAAAATTTTTGTTGATATGATTCGAATCTACACTACTTCAAGAATGTCCCTACAAGATTTCAAGTGAAAATCTCAAGAACTCTTGAAGATATAGCCGATTTATTGTGAAAGCATCAAGTGACAGCTGAAGGGCTTCTCAAACTTTAAACGCGTTTTTCTCTAAACATTTTTTTGCGAATGGCGGGCACGATAACTCAAAAACTAATAACCCAATCGATTCCAAATTTTTACACGTTTCCCTGTGAGTGTACTGCTATCGTATGAACTAGGATAAAGCCAATCGGTGAAGATCTTCCTTATTTTTTAACTTGATTTTTGGTAAAAATCGCCGATTTTTCAAAAATATTTTTTCAAAGGTCCACCATTTTGTTAATTTTAGAGCGAAGTCAATAATCCTAGTTCATACGAGAGCCAGACATGTACTCTTTCTAACACCGTTGGAATTTTCGGATTCGGATGTTCCAGTGAGGAGTTATCATGCCCGCCATCAAAAATAAGGACTTTTCTTTAATTACAAAAAACAACAACAAAACAATAACAAAATTTTTTTGTAAATTATTTTTCTTCTTTTTTAAATCTTCAATTATATATGTGCAAAGTTACAAACCTTAACAAGCATTGGTATTGATTTACCAGCCCATTGAAAATCTTGAAAAATTAAAATCGAGAATGGGTGGGGTTCCCTTAAACGTTAACCTCTCCTCTTGGATATACTATAATTTTCTCGGATCTATGTCCTTAAGGAGAAAATATATACGAATCAAAATATATATTTTGTTTGACCCGCTAAGTAATGACCGATCTTTATCTAAACATGCATGATTATTCTTTGACCCGAACCCCTTCTCCATGTAAAATTAAGCGATGTTTTGGCTATTATTGCGACCTCTGGAGCGGATAAAAATAAAGTTTTGGTCCATTTGGCCCGCTAAATATTAACCGGTCTTTACCAAAAACAATGGGGGTCTTCATTGACCAGAATACTTTCTACATGCAAAATTTCGTGGAGATAGGTTCATAATTGAGTCTTGTATCGTGTTTACAAATTATAATGGACAGTCGGACGGACATGTCTAAATCGACTCAGTTAGTCGAGATATTCTCTCAAAATAAACAGTTAGAGGTAGAATTACTCTGGAATGATAACCTAACAGAGGTATTCATTGGCAAATTATCTAATAAGAATCTATTAAATGCTCAATGATAGAGACTATACCACCAAGATAACTTGTATAGACGGAAGTCTACCCAGGTATGTTTCGCATTGAAGAATACATGAGATGGTGTTTTTTCGAGGCTGTATATTCGCCGAACAATTTCAATATAGGTCCATTTTTATACCCTCCACCATAGTATGGAGGGTATATTAATTTTGTTTTTCCGTTTGTAACTCATCGAAATAATCATTTCCGACCCTATAAAGTATATATTCTTGATCAGCGTAAAATTCTAAGACGATCTAAGCATGTCCGTCTGTCCGTCTGTTGTAATCACTCTAGCGTCTAAACAAGTTGAGATAGATCGCCAAAATTTCGCACAAAATTTCGTATTTTGTCTGCAGGCAGGTCAAGTTCGAAGATGGGGTATATCGGTCCACGTTTAGGCATAGCTCCCATATAAGGGTACCCCCAAATTTTCGGTATTTTGGGGTTCTTGAGCGCGTTTTTCAACCGAATTCGCTGAAATTTGCTACATTGGGTTTGTATTGGGTACTAAATGTCTCCACAAAAAATTATAAATATAGGTCCTTATTTTGGGATAACCCCCATATAAGGGTACTCCTAATTTTGCGGTAATTTGGGGGTTTTGATCGCATTTTTCGACCGAATTCGCTGAAATTCGGTACATTGAGTTCTTATTGGGTAGCAAATCTCTATACTAAAAATTATAAATATAGGCCAATTTTTTCGGGTAGCCCCCATATAAGGGTACCCCCCAATTTTCGGTATTTTAGGGTTCTTGAGCGCGGTTTTCAATCGAATTCGCTGAAATTTGGTACATTGGGTTCTTATTTGGTACCAAATGTCCCTACAAAAAATTATAAATATAGGTCCACTTTTTCTGGTAGCCCCCATATAAGGGTACCTTCCAATTTCCAGTTTTTGAGGGGTAGCCCCTATATAAGGGTACCCGCAATTTTCGATATTTTGAGGTTCTTGATCGCGTTTTTCAACCGAATTCTCTGAAATTTTGTATTTTGTAGTCGTATATGTTAACAAATCTCCCCACCAAAAATTATTTATATTCACCCGTTTTTAGGGGTAGTCCCCATATAACACCCTTTTTATACCCTCCACCATAGTATGGAGGGTATATTATTTATATTAAAATAGTTATTTGATTTGTTCCGTGTGTTGCGGTTGGGTAGTCGTTACGGGTAATAGTCAATTTTTACCCTACAAAGACTATTTAGCCATCTGTTGCAAGCATTGCGCCTTCTAAAGATATTGTGATAAAAAAAACTCAAATATGACGATAATGAAATATATCGTAGATATTCAGGCATCTCCTCAATATAGCGATACCTTCTGAAGGAAAGAATTGAGATAAACAATTAAAATATTGGGTTCAAAATTGGTATATACCGGTCATTAATTAGGCATAGCACTCATATAATGATATCCCCAAATATTCACTATTTCCTACACTATGTAATCAATATTGGTCCCCCTTTAGGCATACTCTTTGTAATCTAAATTACAGTAGTTTGAAGATTTTATACTCTACCATGCTGTACCATCAGTCCACTTTTTGGATCTTACAGATTTTAGGAAAAATCCCCATTAAGAAAGGTTGAAGTTTGTATTTGGTGTACATAATGGTTTACATAAATCGGTTCGTAGAATTATCGGTATATGGCCACTTTTTGGTATGTTCTCTATATTTTCATTGCATGTGTCTGTCAGTATATCTATGGTGGAGGGTATCCAATATATATATATATATAATTTGGAGAAAATTGTCTAAATATATCCCATTTTTGATATCGCCTCCACATAAAGTACCCACCCACTTTCCTTACTAATTCCGATTTTCTCATCGAAGTGGCAATCATTTTGCATATCGGATTCCTGGTGAAAAAATTATTTCCAAAAATTATTCGATATAGGGTAATGTTTTGTTAATATATGAATTATACATATTAATGAGGTCGACATTCATATATACATACCTCCAGTATTTTTGTGGGTACCATCTGAAGTTGCCCTATAGACACCATTTTCGAATTTTGTTTAGGTTTGGTACAAATATTACGATGTGCAATTATAGGACCACATCGGATAGTAAATAAAAAGAAGATGAAAAAGAATATACTACTTTCACCAGTTTTGCTGTTTTTATTCGAAAACCGCTTCTGTACGCATAAACTAGTAAAACATTGAACCAACTCTAAAAAAAAAACATAATCCAAAATGGCATTATCTTTATAAACTTTTTACTCGAGAAATTGCCCGAGTAAAAAATGGTAACCTGGAATGTCAACTTCTGATTGACTGTGGTGTTGATTTTGAATTTTGACATTTTTACCAGTTTTCCATTACAGAACTTTTCATATAATTTTATACTCTGAGAACGACATTGACCTTATTCCCTTTTGATATTTAAAACACGGGAACAGAACTACAAAATTCCGTAAAAACCAGAAATTCTTTCCAACATCTCGGCCGAATAAATCTATTGAAGCGGGCTTGTCTGCATAGACATGGGCTTTAATAGCCCCACAAAAAATAGTCTAAAGGCGTTAAATTGCTCGAAACTGAACAAAGTGTTCACCAAAAACGTGCGCGATGAACTTTTTTAACAGAGGTTTTGAAACAAGCAATCGTTCAAAGCGACATCTATACTTTAAAATCACAGGCTTGCACATACAACTCACCTCCGCAATGATTATATCTATCCTACAAACAAGACATAGATCACAGAGTTGCACATACAACTCACCACCAAAACAGCAACGATGTAATTCAACAGTATTTTGGTTTAATACGCAGTGTTGCATCTGCAATTCACCACATTTGACTCGTATCTGCGAAACACACATGATGACATCCGTACTTCTCACATATATGGTTTGTGACTATGCTACATACAGCAGCGCCCTCTGTTGGTAATTATCTAATATAGGACCACCGGATTATAATTTAATCCGATATTTAACCAACTCTCACATTCTCCCTACTTATTCCTTTAAGGGGACCCCCCCCATTCTCGGGGTCAAAATTTTTGTTGATATGATTCGAATCTACACTACTTCAAGAATGTCCCTACAAGATTTCAAGTGAAAATCTCAAGAACTCTTGAAGATATAGCCGATTTATTGTGAAAGCATCAAGTGACAGCTGAAGGGCTTCTCAAACTTTAAACGCGTTTTTCTCTAAACATTTTTTTGCGAATGGCGGGCACGATAACTCAAAAACTAATAACCCAATCGATTCCAAATTTTTACACGTTTCCCTGTGAGTGTACTGCTATCGTATGAACTAGGATAAAGCCAATCGGTGAAGATCTTCCTTATTTTTTAACTTGATTTTTGGTAAAAATCGCCGATTTTTCAAAAATATTTTTTCAAAGGTCCACCATTTTGTTAATTTTAGAGCGAAGTCAATAATCCTAGTTCATACGAGAGCCAGACATGTACTCTTTCTAACACCGTTGGAATTTTCGGATTCGGATGTTCCAGTGAGGAGTTATCATGCCCGCCATCAAAAATAAGGACTTTTCTTTAATTACAAAAAACAACAACAAAACAATAACAAAATTTTTTTGTAAATTATTTTTCTTCTTTTTTAAATCTTCAATTATATATGTGCAAAGTTACAAACCTTAACAAGCATTGGTATTGATTTACCAGCCCATTGAAAATCTTGAAAAATTAAAATCGAGAATGGGTGGGGTTCCCTTAAACGTTAACCTCTCCTCTTGGATATACTATAATTTTCTCGGATCTATGTCCTTAAGGAGAAAATATATACGAATCAAAATATATATTTTGTTTGACCCGCTAAGTAATGACCGATCTTTATCTAAACATGCATGCTTATTCTTTGACCCGAACCCCTTCTCCATGTAAAATTAAGCGATGTTTTGGCTATTATTGCGACCTCTGGAGCGGATAAAAATAAAGTTTTGGTCCATTTGGCCCGCTAAATATTAACCGGTCTTTACCAAAAACAATGGGGGTCTTCATTGACCAGAATACTTTCTACATGCAAAATTTCGTGGAGATAGGTTCATAATTGAGTCTTGTATCGTGTTTACAAATTATAATGGACAGTCGGACGGACATGTCTAAATCGACTCAGCTAGTCGAGATATTCTCTCAAAATAAACAGTTAGAGGTAGAATTACTCTGGAATGATAACCTAACAGAGGTATTCATTGGCAAATTATCTAATAAGAATCTATTAAATGCTCAATGATAGAGACTATACCACCAAGATAACTTGTATAGACGGAAGTCTACCCAGGTATGTTTCGCATTGAAGAATACATGAGATGGTGTTTTTTCGAGGCTGTATATTCGCCGAACAATTTCAATATAGGTCCATTTTTATACCCTCCACCATAGTATGGAGGGTATATTAATTTTGTTTTTCCGTTTGTAACTCATCGAAATAATCATTTCCGACCCTATAAAGTATATATTCTTGATCAGCGTAAAATTCTAAGACGATCTAAGCATGTCCGTCTGTCCGTCTGTTGTAATCACTCTAGCGTCTAAACAAGTTGAGATAGATCGCCAAAATTTCGCACAAAATTTCGTATTTTGTCTGCAGGCAGGTCAAGTTCGAAGATGGGGTATATCGGTCCACGTTTAGGCATAGCTCCCATATAAGGGTACCCCCAAATTTTCGGTATTTTGGGGTTCTTGAGCGCGTTTTTCAACCGAATTCGCTGAAATTTGCTACATTGGGTTTGTATTGGGTACTAAATGTCTCCACAAAAAATTATAAATATAGGTCCTTATTTTGGGATAACCCCCATATAAGGGTACTCCTAATTTTGCGGTAATTTGGGGGTTTTGATCGCATTTTTCGACCGAATTCGCTGAAATTCGGTACATTGAGTTCTTATTGGGTAGCAAATCTCTATACTAAAAATTATAAATATAGGTCAATTTTTTCGGGTAGCCCCCATATAAGGGTACCCCCCAATTTTCGGTATTTTAGGGTTCTTGAGCGCGGTTTTCAATCGAATTCGCTGAAATTTGGTACATTGGGTTCTTATTTGGTACCAAATGTCCCTACAAAAAATTATAAATATAGGTCCACTTTGGTACCAAATGTCCCTACAAAAAATTATAAATATAGGTCCACTTTTTCTGGTAGCCCCCATATAAGGGTACCTTCCAATTTCCAGTTTTTGAGGGGTAGCCCCTATATAAGGGTACCCGCAATTTTTGATATTTTGAGGTTCTTGATCGCGTTTTTCAACCGAATTCTCTGAAATTTTGTACTTTGTAGTCGTATATGTTAACAAATCTCCCCACCAAAAATTATTTATATTCACCCGTTTTTAGGGGTAGTCCCCATATAACACCCTTTTTATACCCTCCACCATAGTATGGAGGGTATATTATTTATATTAAAATAGTTATTTGATTTGTTCCGTGTGTTGCGGTTGGGTAGTCGTTACGGGTAATAGTCAATTTTTACCCTACAAAGACTATTTAGCCATCTGTTGCAAGCATTGCGCCTTCTAAAGATATTGTGATAAAAAAACTCAAATATGACGATAATGAAATATATCGTAGATATTCAGGCATCTCCTCAATATAGCGATACCTTCTGAAGGAAAGAATTGAGATAAACAATTAAAATATTGGGTTCAAAATTGGTATATACCGGTCATTAATTAGGCATAGCACTCATATAATGATATCCCCAAATATTCACTATTTCCTACACTATGTAATCAATATTGGTCCCCCTTTAGGCATACTCTTTGTAATCTAAATTACAGTAATTTGAAGATTTTATACTCTACCATGCTGTACCATCAGTCCACTTTTTGGATCTTACAGATTTTAGGAAAAATCCCCATTAAGAAAGGTTGAAGTTTGTATTTGGTGTACATAATGGTTTACATAAATCGGTTCGTAGAATTATCGGTATATGGCCACTTTTTGGTATGTTCTCTATATTTTCATTGCATATGTCTGTCAGTATATCTATGGTGGAGGGTATCCAATATATATATATATATATATATAATTTGGAGAAAATTGTCTAAATATATCCCATTTTTGATATCGCCTCCACATAAAGTACCCACCCACTTTCCTTACTAATTCCGATTTTCTCATCGAAGTGGCAATCATTTTGCATATCGGATTCCTGGTGAAAAAATTATTTCCAAAAATTATTCGATATAGGGTAATGTTTTGTTAATATATGAATTATACATATTAATGAGGTCGACATTCATATATACATACCTCCAGACTATGACATGTGTGTTGTACACTTATTCTGACTTTTGTACAATATTTTTGTGGGTACCATCTGAAGTTGCCCTATAGACACCATTTTCGAATTTTGTTTAGGTTTGGTACAAATATTACGATGTGCAATTATAGGACCACATCGGATAGTAAATAAAAAGAAGATGAAAAAGAATATACTACTTTCACCAGTTTTGCTGTTTTTATTCGAAAACCGCTTCTGTACGCATAAACTAGTAAAACATTGAACCAACTCTAAAAAAAACATAATCCAAAATGGCATTATCTTTATAAACTTTTTACTCGAGAAATTGCCCGAGTAAAAAATGGTAACCTGGAATGTCAATTTCTGATTGACTGTGGTGTTGATTTTGAATTTTGACATTTTTACCAGTTTTCCATTACAGAACTTTTCATATAATTTTATACTCTGAGAACGATATTGACCTTATTCCCTTTTGATATTTAAAACACGGGAACAGAACTACAAAATTCCGTAAAAACCAGAAATTCTTTCCAACATCTCGGCCGAATAAATCTATTGAAGCGGGCTTGTCTGCATAGACATGGGCTTTAATAGCCCCACAAAAAATAGTCTAAAGGCGTTAAATTGCTCGAAACTGAACAAAGTGTTCACCAAAAACGTGCGCGATGAACTTTTTTAACAGAGCACGCATTTTTATAATAACTTTTCAAAATGTTAGCCTTTTTTGGGGAAGGTTATACAGGCTTCATTCAAATATTAGGTTTTGCAAAGTTTGCTTCAACTCCTATAGCAAAAAATTTTAAATTGCAAAATTGTAAACTTTACTTTACCAGAAGAAGTGGAAATATGGTCGCTATCTTCGACTCGATCTATGTTTTGAAGAAGTATTACAACAGTCGATATTTCCTCAGCCATAGTTTATATAAGGTATAATAATATACTATTCAGACATTCCATCCCTGACAATTCTGACCTCTTTAATAATAAGTAAATTAAATAAATATTTACTTTAACTTTTACAAAAGCAACATATATTTGCTTGCAATCGATATTGTCTAGTCCAAAAACAAAATCGAAGTAACAATAACAATTTCACAGCCATTAAAAATCTATTGCAGAAATGATAAGAACAGTGTTCCTGGCCATTCGAAAGTAATAAATTATTCCAATAGAATATTCAATCAAAGACACTATACCGTGTCAAATGTATATTACAATAACACAACTTATGATCGATTTGTATGCTAATCGCAACTGAAAATCAATTGGTGTTACGATAAAAAAAATTGAAACAAGAATAACAACAGCGATTTAAATAAAATACTAATTGTTGCCATTGTTCGAACGATGTGGGAAACGGAAAAGTGGTTGGTTGGGGGAAATGCGTGCCAATATAATTTCATTACCTACCTCTCCCCTTATCGGAACACACACTTTAGCTATCATACATATCGGCCAATGGCAGGCGTATGAGTGATTCATACAAGCGTCGTCACCCGTTCTTTTATATGGTTGCTTGCTTGTGCGTTCGCTCGCCTCGATCCGATCGTGTATATTTAATTAAGATTGTTCGTAGAGACAGTAATTATCGAATTCTTCGATCAAGTGTTTCTCGGTCTGTCTGTTTGTCCGTCCGTTGCCCTGTCTATAAGTAAAATTCAAAATACACTTTTTTGGAATTGTGGAATTTTATTCTTTTTGTATGTTTTTGTTTTTTGGAGGGGAAAGAAAAAAATCCGCAGACACGCAAGTGTTTCGTTTACTCGCACCTATTGCCTGCGTGAGTGTGTAGACACAGCCACTTGATTTTTCTGTTATTCTTTAAAAATCACTGCAAGGTCATTGGGCGAAGGCTACCAACAAAGTTGGGTCATTTGTTTTGTAAATTTATAACACAAATTTGTAAAAAAATAAATATTGGGCTATTTTGTGGTCCGTAAAGTAGTCATTGGGGGAATGAGATGTATAAATAAATTTGTATATAGAATTTGCCAATTGAATTCCCATCATGTGGTTTCAAATTATAATAATACGATGCAAACGGAATAGTAAGAAGGTAGTAGTATATTTTCTACAGACGGGGAATTTTTTGGTATCAGGGATTTTCATGGAATTTTCTAACCCCAAATAATTTCCAAATTAAAAAAAATACTTCATATTTTTCAAATTAACTTAAAATTAATAAATATTTTACAATTTTTTTTTAAATCCATCTGTGTTTGACCGGCAATAGCTTCTCAATATTATATATCACTAGTGATAATGTTGTTTATATTCTTTGCATTTTATATTTTGCTAGAACATTTCGATTACAATTTTAAGTTTTTAATTTCTAAAGCAAAATTGGCGCTTCATAGCCTCGATGGCGCAGTAGGCAGCGCGTAAGTCTCATAATCTTAAGGTCGTGAGTTCGAGCCTCACTCGGGGCAGTTGTTTTTTAAGGTTCTACACCACCACACTGTATATATATATGGTATAGGCTTTATAAATATATAAAGCCGTTGTACTAAGTAAAAATAAACAAGTAAAAAAGTGTCAGTCGGTGTTGTCGCCAGAAATATACCATCAGTCTATGTCATGTAGAGTGGAGCATTTTTATACCCTTCACCACACTGTGGTACAAGGTATTATGCCTTTGTGCATATGCTTGTAACAGGCAAAATGAAACGAGATAGACACATGGTTCTATTTGAGAATATTGCGTCCGTCTGTCCATGTTAAATTGTAAACAAAGTACAGGTAGCATTTATGATCCGAATTGGATGAAAATTGGCATAGGTCACTTCTTTGGCCCAAGGACGAACCCTATTGAATTTGGGGAAAATCGGTTCAGATTTAGATATAGCTCCCATATATATTTTCTTCCGATGTTAGGTAAATAGTGCACCAATGTCCCTTTATATCCTTCGATTTGCACGAAATTTGGCATAGCGTAATGAATTGAGTCTAGAATGATGAGAGGTAAGTTTCGGGAAAGTCGGTTCCGATTTCGATATAGCTCCGATTTATATTTTCGTCCGATTTTATGTAAATGGTATATATCCTTCGATTTGCACGAAATTTGGCATAGCTTATTGAATTAAATCTAGAATGATGTGTGGTATGTTTCGGAAAAATCGGTTCAGATTTCTATATAGCTACCACATATAAATATATATTCGTCCGATTTTACATAAATGGTGCACCAAACTCCTAATGTTTGTCCGATTAACACAACATTTTGCACAACGTATGAAATTGAGACTTGAATGACGTTATTGCGTTTTGTTGAAATTGGTGCAGATGCACCCATAGTTTCTATATTTATTTAGAAAATGGTGTCTGATTGAAATTAAATTTTTAACAGTGTGGCGTACCGAATTGCGTGTATCAATTTTGCTATAAATCGTTTTCCATAAATTTGTCCCATGGTACCCAGACGAGTAGTAGACGGAGAAGCAAATCTTCAAACATTGTGTATGCTTGGTTAAAAAGCAAGTACAAATGTGGTTATGTTCGGTCTTGTAATTCATTCTAAATTACCTTAAAAAATGGACCTTAATATGAAGACAATGTGATTGTAAATTGTCTGCTAGTAGGGGAAAGTATTTGCTTTACCAATAACTTAGAATGACAAATTACAGCGTTTTCGGTTGGAAAAATGTGGCTATATCAAAACATATGCCTATAATGATAATTTTCTCCGCAAATGTATTCCAGCCAAAAATGGACATATTTTGGTAATTTTCTACATAGACGTACGATAGTCTGTTATGTCAATTATAACCCTTTCGGCTGGATAACGCGTAAAAAAACGTCACAATACCTAATAATGTGCGGTACCTTTATATGGGAGCTTTACCAAACGAAGACGGATATGCTCCATTTGCAACGCATTTCAATATCTGTGCAAAATGTCAAAGCACTATCTTAAATATTGAAATATTTTAAAAATATACGTACGTGGTTAAATCTACATATAATTTTATTCTGATCAATATAATATATACTTTATGGGGTTTCGACGAAGGTGTTGCAAACGGAAGATTTAAATTTAATCTTTCTTCTAGAGTTATAGTGTGCCCTCCTTTCTCCTTTGTATGTATGCCATAAGAACACATTTGGGACCAACATCGTTTGAAGTAACACCAATTATTTGTAAAGATTCCACAGTATTTCTCTCTAAAAAGTAATGCCCCGAGTGAGGCTCGAACTCACGACCTTAAGATTATGAGACTTACGCGCTGCCTACTGCGCCATCGAGGCTATGAGACCCTCCATTAGAATCGAAAATCAGTCCATGTGTGAAATTTAAGGAAATGGGATATATATAATTTGGATGCAAATTTCATTTTAAGAAGAAGTATCAGTAAATTTAATTCCGCAAAGCACTGATAAGTATAGAATTGCAATCTACAAAAAATATGAACATTTTGGTTATATTTGTACCAAAATATTATTTTTAAAATATATATTAATAAGACTTGACATTATAAAATGTATATATAGCACATTTGTTATTATTAACTAAATTTTTTATAAAAAATGGTATTTGTTCTGCCGAGGAGAAAATTTATTCCTACGTTCTTGAATTCGGATAAAGGATGATTATAGCCACTTCGTAGTACCAAAACCATGTCACATCTCTCTTTATATGATGTTTCTGTCAAAAGATAGAACTTGAATCATTTTTGGCAAACATATTTTTTAAATGATAGGCCCTTCGTTGGGAAAATGCTTCTATATAGAAAATTTTCGGCATAAATGCTTTTTATCCTATCATTACCCGAAATGCCAAATTACAGCCAAACTACCAAATTAAATATCGAAAATAAAGCGACACTTATGCATAAATCAACATATAATTTCATTCTGATTAGGAGAATACTGTATCTTATGGGGACTTCGGTGAATATTTCGACATGTTGCCAACGGAATATGTACTGACCACAAATTTGGTTGAAAAAGTATCCGAAATCATCAAATCATATATGAACTATATCTATCTTAATATCTTAAATATCGCGATTTTAAACGTGATTTCAACAGAATAGTTTGACCAGAAAAATATATTGTTTACAAACAGAATGCCATATTTAATATAGACTCCATCAGTTGGTGGAGAGTAAGATAATTTTTAATAGTGGTGCCATCTATAGAAATCATTAGTATCACAAATGAGTATTCCCACATTTGCTATTGCCGATTTGGTTGTTGTATTTATTTTATAGTAAAGTACTAAATGTATTGCGGTTGATATCTCTGCTAATATTGCTAATGGTATAATTTTGTAGTCATAACTAGGTGGCGCTATAATTGGTCTCCAAATTCATATATGTATATTATAGGAAGTAATGGATAACAAATCGAATCATTATAGTTAGTTGTATGTTTTATAGGTGATGTTTCTACTGTTGTAAAATTATACAAATAAATTTCCTTACTCGATATTAATTAGGAAACCACGTTAAATGTCTGAGGATTTCTTTACAGTAGTATACCTTCGATCCAATCGTAAATGCGAAAGTTAAGCAATACAGATAATACTTTGCAAAAAATGGAGCTCATTGTCTTGGGTTGCAAATTCGTTATGGAGAAGGACATAATCGCCGTGATGAATTTTTTGCTGGTAACTTTAAAGTTCATGAAGAAAAACCTTTATATCTTAGTTTGCGGCTATTGCAGGTTAGTTTTAGATGACATGTCTGCAATCAAATCGAATTAATTTTTTTTTTTGTAAGACAATCATTATTTTATCTCGATTCCTTGTACGTCTTTTTCTTACCGTAAACTAATTACCACAAGCCGATATCTATATTAATAAAAGAGCAATGTGATGAACTGCTGAACGGCTGAAGCTAGATTTTTGAAATTTTGTATGTGGTTAACTCTTAGTCCGAAAGTGTCAGATAAGGCTGGGTGTTTGGAAATACGAAAAATACAAAATATGGTACCATTTGTATTTGGTGAACCGATAGTGATAGAACTGTTAGCTCATTTAGCGCATTTGTGCATATGTTTGTAACAGAGATATATCCATGGTTCCTTTTGATTGGGACAAAACTCTGCACAGAGTACTGAATTAGGTCCAGACTGGTGTCTGCGAAGTTTTGTTAAAATCGGTTCAGATTTAGATATAGCTCCCATATATAGTTTCGTCCAATTTTTTTGTGAATGATACACCAAACTCCCAATATTTGTCCGATTGAGCAAAATTTTGCATAAAAATTGAGGAAAAATGATGTGCGATAAACTTTAATGAAATCGGTTGAGATTTTTATTATATTCTCGTTCGATTCTATGCAAATGGTGCACCGAAGGGCCTATGTTTGTTCGATTTACACGAAATTTGGCAGAGGGTATTAAATTGAATATAGAGTGATAACAAAAAACAAATGGTGTATGCAACGGTTGCTCAATTAGGTCTATGTAGCTCCCATACATAATTTTATTCGATTTCATACAAATGGTACACCAAAGGATCCAAGTCTGCCCGTTTGACATGTAATATATCATTGATTTCAGAATGGTATGTGTATGGGTTTTTTTCAATTGGTTCAAATATCTATATAGATAGCACATTTAATTTCGCCCGATTCAATCTCAATGGTCCTCCAAAGATGCAGGATACAGGATATTGTAGATATTAACATCTCTTGTATGCATTCAAAGTGGTGAAGGGTATCATATAGTCGGCCCCGCCCGACTTTTGAACTTTTCTTACAGGTTGAATCCTTTTCTATACTCTCATAGCTTGTTGCTGAAACTAAAGATTAGTAAAAATAATCATTAAATTATAAAATATTAAAATATTTAAATTAAATTTATGATTTTGAAGAAAAAAAATCTCTGGCGTTATCTGGGTTAAATTTAGAATGAAGGTCACTGATATAGTGTAGAATAGATGTACCAAAGAAAATTTGAAATTCGAATTATAAGTATCAGAAAAATACAAAAATATTGACGGATAGAGCTAAAAGCTTGAAATTTGGAAAGTAAAGCAAGGCTGGGAAGTGGGGTCGATATAAGGAGGTGGTGTATACGAAAAGTACTAAATGGTACGAAATTTGGTTCAATTTGAATTTTAAGGAACGGATAACGGCTGTGATTTTGAGATTTAAAATTAATACCAATGATCGGAACAGTATAGCCGGACGGGGCCGACCATATGATACCCTACACAACTTCCTAGAAAATCTCACTTTATGTGGTTCTATATTCTGAGTCAGTACAGTCCTTCTAATTACTTGTCCAGATTCCCTTCACCGTGACTTGTGTTGTGATGTTCGGCTTTCAATTGTGGCTTATAGATCGACTCGAAAAAAAAACACACAGAATTTAAAGGTCAACCACTCCTCTTGGGTATACTATCAACTTCTCGGGTCTATGCCCTTCAGGGGTAAATCTATACGCTATAGGATACAAATTTTGTCATTTTTTACACAAAAGTCAGAGTCCATTTGACCCGCTAAATATTGACCGACCTTTATCAAAACAGGCATTCATATTCTTTGGCCCGATCTCCTTCTCCATGCAAAAATTCGCGGAGTTTGGGCACAATTGCGGCCTCTGGAGCGACCATAAATAACGACAAAAATAAAGTTTTTGGTTTATTTCATCCCCTAAATATTAACCGATCTTTTCCGAAAACAATAGGGGTCTTCATTGGTCAGAACCCATCCTACATGCAAAATTTCATGAAGATTGGTCCATAACTGTAGCCTGTATCGTGTTTACAAATTATAATGGACGGACGGACGGACACACATGTCTAGATCGACTCAGCTAGTCGAGATATGACGATCGGTATTCTTAAAGGTGGGCCTAGGACCAATATTTCGCGACTGGGGCACATTCGGCATCGGGGCACTTTTGGCAATCGCGTTTTCGATATGAAGCTCTCACCGTACATCACTAGTTTCGATACATGGGTATCGAATATCGAAACAAACAACTGTCACAAAGTTTGAAATTTCTAGCTAATAAACTTATTTAGATGCACGGTTTTTTGTATTTTTCCAGATGTTTTTGTAATACATATTTCCATTCCATTTCGTAAGTATTTCGTGTAAAAAATTTTCAAATTTAAAGACAATATTATTAAAAAGTGGTTTATTACGATGTGTATTATTATAGAAATATTTAAAAATATTATGTTTTTACAAGACTGATAGAAAAAATGAAAAAAAAAATTTAAAAAGTACATTCGGGGTAGATTCGGCATTTTAAAGTGGGGCACATTCGGCCACATACAGATTGTGCAATATTATTTCCTTAAAATGTTTTTGAGTTCGTCTTTAAAAATAATCCTTTAATATGGCTCGAAATTACATATATAAGACTAAACGTGCTTGTATTGTCGAAAATTCGATAGAAAAAAACTATTTCTGAAGGTGTGTGCGACCTTGAGATTTCAACGTCCGCCGCTAGAAAATATTGTGTCGCGTGTGTCGTGTCAAACATTGTGTCGCGTATTAAAATCAAATAGAGCCTTTAGAGGATCTGAATTTCAACCAGACTGATAGCGATGATAATTACCAGATAATTACCAGGGGTGCCGAAGCTACCCCGGGTTGGGGCACATTCGGCGAATTTGACTTTTTTTACAAAACTGTAAAAATTTGTAACTAATACTAATTTTGTATATCCTTTTGGTACTAGTTTCTATAATTAAGTGTCAGAGGACAATAATCAGCCATAAAGTTTTTATATATGTTGAATAAGTACTGAGATAGAGAGCTCTAAACAAAAAGTGCCGAAGGTGCCCCAGTCTCCCCTACCTCTTTTTAACTATCCGTCAGTGACTCATATTCCAACTAAATACCTCTAACTCTTCTCGTTCGTATGAATTTCCTGCACCCCAAAAGTAATCTTAATTCAGTACTTCAGGATTCAGGCCGCATCCGTTTCCACAAATCCATATTGTACCTAATTTAGAACATTTTTTTTACATTTTCTACATTCTCCATACCAAATTTTATACCATTTAGTAGTTTTCGTACTCATAAGTACCTGAATCCTTTACAAATTTTAGGATTTTATCTCTATTCGTTCAACTAAATCAAAATATTACCAATGTTAGTACCATATGTTACTTTTCGTACACATATGAACGAATTTCCAAAACTACATTTATATTTCAATCCTACACTCTAACAGTAATTTTAAACCAATTTCAGCTCGATCCAATCTAATCGTACCAAGTTTAGTATAATTGTCGAAACTATTTCCCTATGTCAATCCTAAATTCAAACTGCAATTTTAATCCCAAATTTAAGCCCTATCAGTTCATCCAAAATAAATGTAACAGTATTTGGTACCATATATTACTTTTTGTTCCCATAAGTACGAATTAATTAATTTCCTCAATTTTATTCCAAAATTTAGGATTCTAGCTCTATCCAATATTGTAACAAATTTATTACCATTTAGTACACATAAGTACGAATTTACAGTATTGAAAATTTTAGGTTTTTAGGTCCAACAGTCATTTTAATTCCCAATTTCATGATTCCAACTCTATCTGTTATTCTATATCCAACTTGTAGCAAATTTAGTGCTTTTCGTGCCTATAAGTACGGATTTCCAAAAATACCTAAATTCTACACCAAATTGTATCATATTTAGTACCATTTTGTAGTTTTCGTACCCATAACAATGAATTTCCCAAACTCCCTCAATAACGTTTCTAGCAGTAATCTTAAGGGGACCCCCCCATTCTCGGGGTCAAAATTTTTTTGATTTAATTCGAATCTACACTAATTCAAGAATGTCGCTATAAAATTTCAAGTGAAAATCTCAAGATCTCTTGAAGATATAGCCGCTTTATTGTGTCAGCATCAAGTGACGGCTAAAGGGCTTTTCAAACTTTAAACGCGTTTTTCTCTTTTGCGAATGGCGGGCACGATAACTCAGAAACTAATAACCCAATCGATTCCAAATTTTTACACGTTTCTCTGTGAGTGTATAGCTATCGTATGAACTAGGATAAAGCCAATCGGTGAAGATCTTCCTATGCATAGAATCACTTTTTAAGTCGATTTATGCATGTCCACCCGTCCGTCCGTCTGTCTGCCTGTCCAAAGTACAGGTCGCATTTATGATCCGATTTGGATGAAATTTGGTATAGATCACTTATTGAAATTGGGAAAAATCGGTCCAGATTTAGATATAGCTCCCATATGTATTTTCGTCCGATTTTATGTAAATGGTGTACCATATATATATAAATGGTGTCTCTATATATCTTTCGATTTGCACGAAATTTGACATAGCGAACTGAATTAATACTAGAATGATGTGTACAAAGTTTCGTGACAATCGGTTCAGATTTAGATATAGCTCCCATATATATTTTCGTCCGATTTTATGTAAATGGTGCACCAAAGTCTCTATATATCCTTCGATTTGACATAGCGTACTGAATTGATACTATAATGATGTGTGCAAAGTTTCGTAAAAATTGGTTCAGATTTAGATATAGCTCCCATATATATTTTCGTCCGATTTTATATAATTGGTGCACCAAAGTCCCTAAATATCTTTCGATTTGCACGAAATTTGGTATAACGTACCTAATTGAGCTTAGAGTGATGTCTGCCAAGTTTCGTGAAAATCGGTCCAGATTTAGATATAGCTCCCATATATAGTTTCGTCCGATTTTATGTAAATGATGCACCAAAGTCCCTATATATCTTTCGATTTGCACGAAATTTGGCATAACGTACTTAAATGAGCCTAGAGTGCTTTATGCCAAGTTTCGTAAAAATCGGTCCAGATTTAGATATAGCTTCCATATATAGTTTCGTCCGATTTTATGTTAAAGATCCTATAAATCTTTCGATTTGCACGAAATTTGGTATAGCATACAGGATTGAGCCTGGAATGATGTGTGCTGAGTTTCGTGAAAATCGGTTCAGGTTAAGATATATATATTTCCGTCAGATTTAATGTAAATAATGTACCAAAGTTCTAATATTGCATAGATCGATTGATTTTAAGTACTTGACGAACCAAGGATAGGAACAAATCGTACTGAAATTAGTATAACCCAACCTATGACAAGTTTCGTTGAAATCGGTTCATATTTGGATATAGATTCCACATATATTTTCGTCCGATTTTAAGTAAACGGTGCAAATGGTGTTTGTCAAATTGACATGTAATTTTGCACAACGTATAAAATTGAGCATAGAATAACGTAGTTGGGTTTTCTAGAAGTACAGACATAGTCCAACGGCCCAACATTTGTCCCATTGTAATAAACAAATAATATGCTTATAGATTGATCTAAGTTGATTCACATTTAGATAAATATCACATATTTTAGTTCATCCAATTTCATGTTAATTGTTCTGTTTAATATACCCATAGTGGTGAAGGGTATCATATAGTCGGCCCCGTCCGACTTTACTGCTTTCCTTACTGGTTGATATTTCGAATGATTTAGCTTCAATTTTTATTAAGTGCATGCAATTTTACATTCCGTGTACTTGGGGTTTGAATAATAAAATAGTCTCCATATAAATGCTCCGACCGATGTATGAAATGCACAAAACGTGGTTTAGGGTATACGAAGTTCGGCCAAATTAAAACAAATTTTTCTTTTTGGGACGTCAGTAAATAGTACATTATTTCACTTTATATCCTAGAAAAAAAAAAAACATTGGGTTGGCATTAATATAATGTACACCTAAGTTTTTCGCATTTTCATGTTCAAAGTTTTCCTCGACGTAAAGAAAGCGTGGCGAAATTAAGACATTTTCTTCATATTTCTTTATTAATTTGTCCACATAGTTTTTTCTCTTTTGGTATCTAAAGGACTCTACGCAAATATATTATTTACTGCCTACACACATACATGTCACATTTGTCGATAATGATATCGATTTTTCGCTAAAGACCACTAAATAAACCTTATATAATTATTGGCCATAAACAAGTTAATAACACTAATGCTCACATCATAAATCAGAGTGATAACGAGTTCCTCATAATAACCAATAAACTCGATACAAATTAAGACATTTAATGCGGCTGTGTGTCCAGTTTAAATAGAAATATTACGTCAAGTGGTGCGGTTAGTGAAGAACAGTGTTTTTGGGGAAAATTATTCAAAATTTAAAAGAGCAAAGAAAATGTGAGGAACTTTATCAATGATATTAGTCTAGAACAGAATTGTTGTCAACATATGACGGTCGGGTGTGGATGGATATTTTTCGGTTATGATCGAGCCCTTATCATAAAAATAGCTCCAATACATTTTTTTTATAAACTGTATGCTCAATACTCACTGTGCCATTTAATCCACTCGTCATCAAATTTTTCCATTCATCTTTGATTTTTCTTCGAAAAATTTGTGAACAAATCAATTATGAATATTCCTCAAATACAGCGACGGGTGGGCATAAAACTGATGTAAGATGAAATTTAATTGATAACAGTTATTGGGAAAAACATACAAAATACGCAAAAAAAAAAAGAAAACCTGTAGTCACTCAATCGAAAATAACATTAATTTAAATCATGTTTTTGCGGGTTATTAGTAAAAGATGTAACCCAGTGAAATATGTGATAGCACGTAAACATTTTAGAACTTCCTTGTATATATTGGTAGTATTTATACTCTCCACCACAAATTTTGTCATTTCGATTCTATACATTTTATATTCGCATTTTTAGGGATTTTCGACACGTTTTTCAAACAAATTGGCTGTAATTTAGTATTTTGGGTTCTCATTGTGCATATAGCACAACTCCGTATATTGACGACAAGAGCCAGGATAGTCCCCATATAACGGTACCTCCTCAATATTCGATATTTTGAGAATTTTAATTAATTTAATTTTGTATTTTGGGTTCTAGTTGTAAAGCATATCTCCATACTAAAATATTTAACCATATTTTATGGTAGCCCCCATGTAACGGTACCCCACATCTCCGTACTAAAAATTATTCATATTGTCCCAAGTTTCAGGGTAGCCCCCATATAACGGTAAGATTATTGAGTTTTCTCCTAGAAGCCCCATTAATTTTTGATATTTTGAATGTCATCCTCATCCGGGTATATAAATCAATAATTTAAATAAATTTAAATGTCAACAATAAAACAAAACTTGTCGGGGCCGACTATATAACTTTGAGTACATACAAGTTTGCTACTATATTCTGTAGATAGAACAGACATAGCACCATTGGAGGACCATAGAAATTGAATCGGGCGAATTTAAATGTATTATCTTCATAGATATTTGAACTAATAAAAATCAGTAAGGAAAGTAGTAAAGTCGGACGGGACCTACTATATGATACCCTTCACCACTTTGGGTATATTCAAAAGATGCATTCTAACAGACGTCGCATTTTCGACAGGCATTTGATATGAAATTGGATAAGCTAAAGGTGAACCGACTTAGATCAATTCATAAACATGTCATTCTCTAACCTATATTAAACTCTTTACTTTTGGATAGATAGAGAATAAGACAAAAATATGTAAATCAGCAAATCTCAATCGGACGCTCCTTTATTATTTGAAAACCAATAAACCTGAAGCCGATCGAAAATATATATGGGTTATGTCTGAATTTCTACAAAAAGCAATAACGTCATTCTATACTAAATTTTGCACGTTGTGTAAAATTTCACGTCAGTTTGACAAAAATGAGGAATTTGGGGCACTATTTAAATAAAATCGGACCAAGATATTAATGGAAGCTATATTTAAACCGATTTCAACGAAACTTGTCACAAGTTAATTTATACCAGTTTCAGCACGTTTTGTGGATATCTGTCATATTTTCGGTCCTTGGTGCATCATTTACTTAAAATCGGAGGAATATATATATATATATGAACTATATCCAAATCTGAACGAAACTTGCCACACGTTAGGCTATACTAACTTCAGTACGTTGTGAAAAAGTGTGTGGCAATAGGCCTAATATTGGGTCTTTGGTGCACCATTTATTTGTCACAGGTTAGTTTATACGAATTTTAGTACGTTTTGTGACTATCGGCCATATTTTGGGTCCTTTGTGCATCATTTAATTAAAATTGGAGGAAAATATATATAGGAACTTGCCACACGTTAGGCTATACTAACTTCAGTACGTTGTGAAAAAGTGTGCGGCAATAGGCCTAACATTGGGTCTTTGGTGCACCATTTACTTAAAATCGGACAAAACTATATATAGGAACCATATCTAAATATCAACCGATTGCAACAAAAATTTTGTCACAGGTTAGTTTATACGAATTTCAGTACGTTTTGTGCCTATCGGCCATATTTTGGGTCTTGGTACATCACTTACTTAAAATCGGAGAAAAATATGTGGGAGCTATACCTAAAGCTGAACCGATTGTCACGAAACTTAACACACATTATTGTAGACTTAATTCAGTAAGCTGTGACATCGGGGCTTTTTGCACCATTTACATTAAATCGGACGAAATATATATAAGAGCTATATCTAAATCTGAACCGATTTTCACGAAACATAACACAAGTCATTCTACACATAATTCCGTACGCTATGCCAAATTTCTTTAAAATCGAAAGATATACAGGGACTTTAGTACACCATTTACATTAAATCAGACGAAAATATATGTGGGGGCTATATCTAAATCTGAACCAATTTCAGTAGGGTTCGTACTTGGGCCAAATAAATGAGCTGTGCCAAATTTCATCCAATTCGGATCATAAATGCGACCTGTATTTTCTATACAATTTAACATGGACATAAAGATGGACGGACGTGCATAAATCGACTTAGAAAGTGACACTATGCATATTCTCAAAAGGAACCACGAAATTTGGTACGGCGTACTGAATTCAGCCTAGACTGATGTGTGCAAAATTTTGTAAAAATCGGTTCAGATTTAGATATAGCTCCCATATATATTTTCGTCCGATTTAAGGTAAATGGTGCACTAAATTCCCTATAAATCTTCCGATATACACGAAATTTGACACAGCGTACTGAATTCAGCGTAGACTGATGTGTGCAAAGTTTCGTAAAAATCGGTTCAGATTTAGATATAGCTACCATATATATTTTCGTCCGATTTTAGGTAAATGCTTCACCAAAGGCCATATATAGAGTCTAGAATGATGTGCGCTAATTTTCGTGAAGATCGGTTCAGATTTAGATATTGCTCCTATATATAATTTCGTCCGATTTTAGGTAAATGGAGCAATAAACTTCTAATATTTGTCCGATTGACACGAAAGTTGGCACAAGGTATCAAATTGAGACTAGAATGACTTTATTGCGTTTTGTTGAAATGGGTGCAGATGCAAAAATAGCATCCATATATATTTCGAACGGGTGCCTGATTGGGATTAAATTTTGAACAATGCGGTAGTATGTATGGGATCTCCGTTTAATATTTCGAAGTGTTGCAATCGGAATGACAAATTTAAATGTCTACAACAAAAGCCAAATGTCAACAAAATTATTTGTCAATAAACAGAAAGTCGGTAGTGAAACTGATCCAAAAATGGAAGAAGCGCTCGACCATTGACATGAAGCCGGAAAAAATTAAATATGTGACCTATATATATATGAACCGACTTTAATCAATCCATACAAATGTCATGTCGCACGTAAGTATTTCTTGATAAGCGTTGTGTACATGGTGCACCATTTTAACAAAACTTAATACACGTAATTCTTGGCATAATTCGCTACGCTATGAGAAATTTCTCAATCGGACAAACATTGGATATTTGATGCAAGTAGTCATATGGGAGCTATATCGGAATTTGAACGGAATGTAATACAAGTTTTTCGCCACTTAGTTTGATACACTGAGAAAAACTTTGTCTCAATCTCGAAATCGGACGAATGCACGGATCATCGCTAATTTGAACGGATCATCGCTAATTTGAAAATTTTAGATGTGAAGGACTAGCCGAATAGATACATGCACTTTGCTCATACCATAATATATTCTCTTGAATATGACACAACGAAGGACCCATAATGGCCACCCTATTTCAAAGGATTGCCAAGTCTATTCAGAAGTTCTGCTTTACATCTGACAACACAAATCTGATTTGAATTAATCGAAATGTTCTCATCATAAATTAGTTTGCTGGGTCCATTCATGACAATTTTTCAAAGCAACACTCATTAGTTGCTGCAATATTTGTTGTTAATCAATAAAAAAAATTGATTCATAACAGATATCAAACGGCATCCCGTCCCATCCCATTTTAAATGTCTTAGTAAATGGATTCATATTTCATTGATTGGTAATCCATTTTTTGTCAGATTTTTTACTGCTTAATGCTATCAACGAAGAAAATCTGGTTAAGCTAATCCCAGTTATGAGGAAGTTTTATTTTCACAATTGTAATTAAAATCGAAAATCAGAGCTGCAGGATAGTTTAGACTATCCTATACGTGTTTTTAACGATTCAGAGCAATGAACGATTTTTTTAAAGTTATGAGAAAATGAATATTGGATATAAGGCCATGGGTTTTACAGGAATATTTAAGGAACAAATCTAATATTCATTCTATTGAAATTCATATCAATAAAGAATTTACTTCGTAATAATCTTTGTTTGTTAGTTGCAGCTAGTCGTAATTGTCCCAAATTTTCAATATTTTTTCGATCATCCATTTATTTTCGTCTTTCATTTGCATTTCATTTGTAGTTTGTTCGGCTGCAGGTTGCTTACCATAAATCTGTCACCATCGAAATAAATTATCTATGGTCATGAATCAGGTTTCTCCATTGATGCATGTTTTATTCAGACTTATTTTATTTTTTTTATAAGCTGACAAGGATTGGTCTCAGTTGAGCTGGAAGAATATTCCATACGACATCGTTTATAAGTTCGTACGTACCATGTTTTTTCGGCTATGTATAAATATTTAAATGCATAAATCATTGTGAAATTCAGAGTATTTGTAGCACGGGCTTAATTACAACGAAAGTGTGTGTAATAATCGGATGCACTGTTATGACGATGAAAACGAGACTTAAGGATGCTTTAGATTAATTGCTTGGATTATATCACAAGAGGATTTTGTATTTCAGAAGATTTGATAGTTGGAGTGTTTCAAAAATGTATATTTTACATTTTTGGTCCATCGAAAAACTGAGGTTTCCCCCACCCGGGGTAAGAGACTCAGTAGAATCAGGAAGAAATAATTGTAAGCTATTGGCTTAGAATAAAAATACAAAAACAATTTTAAGTGAGGAGCTCAAGAATTGCTAGAGAGGCGAACAGTTTTTTTTATTATTTAACAAAATAAATGGAGAAAGAGCCAGATTTTTCCAGAATCTTGGGAAAAAAGACAGTATAAGAAGGAGAGAAATAGGAAGTACAGGCGATTTAATGGAGACGCCCAAGAATTAAACGCCATATGTGGACTGTCACTAAGGCAAATATGGTGACAGTCCACTGGTTCAGATCAGTAAAAGTTCAGCTGTAGGAGGACCACTGGAGAATGGTTCGAAAATCCGTGGGTT
This sequence comes from Musca vetustissima, assembly GCF_032173495.1. Classification (NCBI taxonomy): domain Eukaryota; kingdom Metazoa; phylum Arthropoda; class Insecta; order Diptera; family Muscidae; genus Musca; species Musca vetustissima. The sequence goes on from NW_026883455.1 coordinate 469,310, forward strand.
AGAACCAGAAATCTATGAAAAGCAGAAACAAGAAGAAACCCTGCAGCATAGCAAGTACCGCGATGTCTTCAGAAACTTGCCTACTTATAGAAAGTCGGTGGATAAAACAAGAAGCGTTGATAAAGCTAAGGAAAAAGAATCCGCTTTAAAGGAGAATGACGCAAGAGCTGATACAACTATATCTGAAGTAGACAATTCTAAAGAGTAGAGAACTGTCCGAGCAAATGAACAACTTCATCGCTGGAAAAGTAAGCCATCGTGTGAAGACCTTGGAGAACAGAATAAAATACTTAAGAAAAACTTTGGATAATGAAAGCTGTGGACGAAGGAGGAGGCACTTCTAATGGATTCTCTATAGAAAATTGGCTGCGACGATTCGTGGGTGCTGGCACCATTTGCTAAAAATCGGACAAAAATATATATATGGGAGATAAATCTAAAATTGAACCGATTTAAATTAAACGTTGTGAAAAATTTCGTGCCATTCGGCCTAAATTTGACTCTTTGGTGCACCATTTACTAAAGATCGGACGAAAATATATATGGGAGCTAGATTTAAGTCTTAATCGAAGTTGCAATGAAAAGGAAACCCAGAGAGGTTCTGCATTCCCACAATTATGCGACGCGTGTCGCTTACAAATGTCATTACTTGATATGTTGTATTTATGTCGAATGTTGTTGCGAAATTGCATCTACGAATTAAATTCAACAATATTTTTTTCAATGGTATACAAATGCATATTGTGCAACCTTAGGAAGATAAGGAGGTGGCTTTCAACGCTAAGGCGCCGGACAACAATCAACGGATGCCATGGGAACCAGGGTTCAAATCCCAGCCGGGCTCAAGCTGAATTTGTGAGATTTTTTTTAAGTTTTATGACTTTTTAGGGCGAAGGATCATTCATGTAAATATTTTTTTAATTTCTCTTTCGAGATGAGCTACAAGAAGAGCTATTGTTTTGTTTATGTTCGAAACATAAAACATATCATATAAAAGTTCGGGGCTATGTTAAAAAATTGCCAATAATGTCGGCTAAGATATTTGTTACCCAACAAGAAAACGGAATGTCTAATTAGAGCATCTTTTTGGAATACCGAAAATGGGTTGGCACTATACGAAATTCCTTCCATCAAAACCAGCATAATCCTGAAAACATTTTCAATAAAAATCACATAGTCTAATTAACCCTTATTATATTTCTTAACAAAAAATGTAAAAGATACACATCTTGTTTACCATCAACACAGAAATGGATGGATGGATGAGCAGCACTTCACCCAAATAAAGGAGTAGGCGGTGAGTTTTTGGGATGTGGTTCATATGTCGCTTGGTCATACGCAATCATTATGGATTATGGCACATTTCTGCAGATTAATTCGACTTATACAACAATGTATGAAAATATTAATGGGTACATTAATCAAGTTGTAATTGAAAAGTGAGCATATCGCAAACTCACATCTGTTACAGTGAGTGAAAGTCTTGTTTGTTTTAGTTATCGGCTGGAGGTAAAATAAAATAAAAATAATATATTAAATTAAAATTGTTTTGGAATGAAAAATAGAACTAGTAAGGAAAGTAATAAAGTCCGACGGGGCCGACTATATGATACCCTTCACCACTTTTGATATATTCAACAGATGAATCCTAACAGACGTCGCATTTTAAAGGACCAGTAAAATGAAATTGGATCCATAAACATGTCATTCTCCAACCTATACTAAATTTTTCATTTGGTCAGATATAGAAGCTATATCTAAATCTGAACCGATTTCAACGATTTCAGGAAACTTAACGCACATCATTCTAGACCTAATTCATTACGCTGTGCAAAATTTCGTGCAAACTGAAAGATATTAAGGGACTTTGGTACACCATTTACCTTAAATCGGACGAAAATTTATATGGGAGCTATATCTAAATCTGAACCGATTTTCAGGCCTAATTCATTACGCTGTCCCAAATTTCGTGCAAACCGAAAGATTTTAAGGGACTTTGGTACACCATTTACCTTAAATCGGACGAAAATTTATATGGAGCTATATCTAAATCTGAACCGATTTTCAGGAAACTTAACACACATCATTCTATACCTAATTCATTACGCTGTGCCAAATTTCGTGCTAATCGAAAGACATATAGGGACTTTGGTGGACCATTTACATTAAATCGGACGAAAATATATATGGGAGCTATATGTAAATCTGAACCCATTTTCAGGAAACTTAATACACATCATTATACCCTTCACCACACTGTAGTACAGGGTATTATGTCTTTGCGCATATGTTTGTAACAGTCAAAAGGGAACGAGATAGACACATGGTTCCATAGAATCACTTTCTGAGTCGATTTACGCATGTCCGTCTGTCCGTCCATGTATTTTTGTGAACAAAGTACAGGTCGCATTTATGATCCGATTTGGATGAAATTTGGCATGGATCACTTATTTGGCCCAAGGACGAACCCTATTAAAATTGGGAAAAATCGGTTCAGATTTAGATACAGCTCCCATATATATGTAGTCGTCCGTTTTAAGGTAAATTGTGTACCAAAGTCCCTATATATCTCTCGATTTGCACGAAATTTGGCACAGCGTAATAAATTAGGTATAGAATGATGTGTGTTAAGTTTTCCGAAAATCGGGTTTTCGTCCGATTTAAGGTAAATGGTGTACCAAAGTCCCATAATAACTTTCGGTTTGCACGAAATTTGGGACAGCGTAATGAATTAGGTCCAGAATGATGTGTGTTAAGTTTCCTGAAATCGTTGAAATCGGTTCAGATTTAGATATATCTTCTATATCTGACCAAATGAAAAATTTAGTATAGGTTGGAGAATGACATGTTTATGAATCCAATTTCATTTTAATAGTCCTTTAAAAATGCGACGTCTGTTAGGATTTATCTGTTGAATATACCCAAAGTGGTTAAGGGTATCATATAGTCGGCCCCGTCCGACTTTACTACTTTCCTTACTGGTTCTATACCTAATTCATCACGCTGTTTTTCGAATTCCTCCGAAGACTTTGGACAACCAGACTACTCAAAACAGACCGACCGACGTTAGTAGCTCAGTAGCCACATAAGCTGCTATGTCAAACAAGGGGGCGATCATTGGATTTTGCTTGCATTCGAGGACCAACGCGGCCTTCTGTTGTTTTCTTTCGGGCTCATATGCATAGATTCACAACTTGTCATATGAGACCATCTTATAAATGTCTGTTAAAGGATAGGGCCATATTTGTATACCCTTCACAACACGGTGGTACATGGTATTATGTATTTGTGCATATGTTTGTAATAGGCAATAAGAAACGTGATAGACTGTCAGTCTGTTCATCTACATATCCTGGTGAACAAAGTACAGGTCGCATTTATGATCCGAATTTGGTGCAAAGTTCACTTATTTGGCCCAATCACGAACTCTATTGAAATCGGTTCAGATTTCCCATTATTTTTTCATCCGATTTTAAGTAAATAGTGCACCAAAGACCCCAAATTCGCCCGATTGGCATAACATTTTCCAAAACGTACTGATATCAGCCTATAGTGTGTTAAGTTATGTTGAAATCGGTTCATATTTAGATACATATGTTAAGTAAATGGTGTACCAAAAATTCAAAATTTGGCCGATTTGATTTTCAAGTCATTGGTTTACTAGAAGGAGGCTGACTTATAGGCTTCATCAAATCAGACACGTTAACGTGTTCGCTTACAGGTTTGCAACTAAAATTTTAATTAGCCTAATTCTATTGGAGTCCACATTTCCCCTCCTTCTTTTATTTATAGTTGTCCTATAAATCATTTTTGTCATGGGTTGGGCTGAGCTTACAAATTCTTAAGTCCAACAAATTCTTTTTATCATATAATCAAATCGTAAATTGGCGGAGAGTATTTCCCAATTTGTCTCCTAGAATATAAAAACACATATCTAACATCACTTTATGATAGATAATCTATGTATAATATTTCAAACATCTGTACAGATGTTCCAAAACCAGAATCATATTGCCATGTTCGTCGATGGGAGATAAAGAAAAAACCTGTAATTAAAATGGAATCAATGCAACGAAAATAAGACAAATTGCCCACCGAAAGACACCGCTGAACAATTAGCATTTATAATTCTCACACAGTATGAGGTGGTAGCGGCAGCAGCGAACTGCAACACCCCGACAGAGTGCATTTTTGGTGAATAAAATTTCTTGTGCTATAAGTTTGGCCAAAGACCGGTGAACATTTTAAATTGATATTGACCAAGTAACATGGATATCATGTAATCGGAAAATGTTATCTCAGCCAGTAACCGGACAAAAAAATTGCCACACAAAAACAGCAACAACAACAACAACGACAGCCTCAAAACTGCAAAACGCAAAGAAAATTAATGATTTCTGTTGGCCGAAGCAACAACTGAAGACACTTCCCGGTCTGGTTGTAATAAATGTTTGATTTAAGCGTAAAAACTGTATTTTAATTGGCCATCGGTCTCTCTGTCTGTATGTCTGCCGATTCATGGCGTTGTTGTGCCGGGAATGCGTATAACCCAGAAAAGAAGAAAATTGTTAAGTGTTTCTTGTTTCATTTCATGTTCGTAAAAAACTTCCTTTTATTTGCAGCCAAATAACTAAGTAGCCATGTACATGTGTCGGTTCGTCTGTCCGAACCATTAAAGCCGAAACGTATTTATGAGAGATGCAACAAAATTACCTTGGGGCGAAATTTGCCTTTGCCTGCAACATGTTTGCAGACAACGCACAGCAAGATGCGGTTACGTCGTGGTGTATATTGTGGGCAGCATCTAATTTGTGTTTTGTGGTCCCACACAGTGGTACCAAAGGGAAACGAATTGAATCAGGAGGAATCAATACCCAAATTTCCTTCCTCCACCATGAGGAATTCTGAGGCAACTGGCGTTCCAGTAATTTGTTATTCCAGGTTCATGGTGTGTGATAAACAGCTTTATGTCCGATGTTAAAGCCTTTGGCAGCTCTTTTTCCGAGATTTTAAAATATGAAGGCTTATGCGTCAAATTTTTGATATGGACTCATATTAGACTTACTTACTTAGCTGGCTTGTTACATAACGGTTGTTCCATAAGCCGAGCTTAAAAAAGATTTCCAAGGGCGTCGGTCTTCTGCTCATCTCCTTCAATTTGAAAGACCCCGTTCCAATATGTTGTTTTCTACTTGGTCTTTCCATCTGATTCGTGGCATTCCCCTTCTACGGGAACCATCAGTAGACTCGCTTTTATATGCCTTTTAAGGTGCGGCATTCTCATTCATTCGCACAATCGCACATGACCATCGTAGTCGCTGCAGCTCAATACGACTGACTATGTCGATGTTCCCGTTTAAATTGTAAAGCTCGTGGTTCATTCGACGCCGATATTCACCGTCGACGCAGATCCGCCCGTAGATCTTTCGGAGAATTATTCTTTCAAACACTCAAGAGCTGCCTCATCTGTTTGCGCAAGTACCCATCATCAGATCCATATAACAGCACGGGTAGTATCAGCGTCTTGTAAAGTGTGAATTTGGTCTGGCGGGAGGTGGCCTTGTTTCTAAACTGCTTACATAGACCATAGTAGCATCTGTTGGCCAACACTATCCTTTTCCGAATTTCAAAACTGACGTCCATTGGACGTCTTGGGCGTTGATACCATCAGCCAGACCCACTTTGGCAGACTCCTTTTCAATTTGTTCAAAGGTGGCTGTTACCGCTCGCAATGTTCGACCCATTAGATCGATGTTATCGGCGTAGGCGAGTATCATGTGTTGTTTGATGTACAGAGTGTCATTTTTGTTCACCTTTGCGTCTCGTATGACCTTTTCCAGCAAGATGTTAAAAAGATCACATTGTCTGAATCCTCGTTCGGTATTGAAGAGCTCCAATAGGTCCTTTCCGACTTTAACTGCTGACCTTGTGCCACTTAAAGTTATCCTGCATAGCCGTATTAATATTGCAGGAATGTCAAACGTAGGCATGGCTTTAAACATCTCTGAACGGATAGGGCTGTCGAATGCGGTTTTATAGTCGACGAATAGGTGGTATGTGTCGATGTGACTTCCGTGGGTCTTTTCTAGGATTTGACGCAGAGTGAAAATCTGGTCAATGGTGGATTTACCAGGTCTGAAGCCGCATTGGTATGCTCCAATAATGTCATTGTCCATTGGCTTCAATCGTTCACACAGCACACTGGATAACACTTTATATGCGATGGGAAGAAGGCTAATTGCTTTATAGTTGGCACATATCGTCTTGTCTCCTTTTTTGTGCGCGGGACACAGGATGGTGAGGTTCCAATCATTGGGCATGCATTCCTCTAGCCAAATTGTACGAATCAGCTGGTGCATGCTTCTGACCAGCATCTGGCCACCAGTATTGAATAGTTCGGCTGGTTACCCGTCCGCTCCTGCTGTTTTATTGTTCTTGAGCCGATGAATTGTTTTTATGACCTCATTTTGGCTAGGTGGTATACACTCTATACCATCATCTCTTATTGGTTCTGGGGTATCTTCTTAACTGCCACTATTTGATATTAGAAGCTTTTCAAAATGTTCCTTCCAGATCCTCAACACGCGGTCTGTATCTGTCACCTGGTTCCCTTCTTCATCTCTACAGGAGGATGTGCCTGCACCAAAACCTTCGGTTTGGTGTTTTACTCCTGTACATCTCGATTTGGTCACGCTCACGTTTTTCTTGTTCTTTCTTCCTTTCTGAAAACACGTTTCTCCTCTCTCATTTTCCATTTCGTAATGTACCTCGCTTTCTCTTATAATGATTAGAAAGCCTCTATTTTTTCCAAAAAATTTAAATATTTCATTAATATCAACACTATTTTCCTACATCGCTCTCTTTGCGCTGATTTGTTCCTATCTCTCTCTCTCTTTTTGACAAAGAAATGTGTTCTTCCGAAGAGTAAAACCAACACCACCATTCGTTGTTCGGCTGTGTTTTGTTGTTTTTAGTTTTGCAACCGTTTGTTTGACTAAGTTTCTCTTGCTAACAACCGCCGTTTCACCAATCACTAGATTGTGGTTAGTTTTGCATTACATTGTTTCCTTATGTCAGACACTGCTAACGACCTCTGTATTGGTGTTATAAAATTCATATATGCATTTTACAAATAATTTTGAAATAAGTGTCAAATACAATATATAAAACAAGCGTTGATATATCAAACAAATGTACAAGTGTGTTGATCAATTAGGAGAATGTTTAAATTTGTATATTCCTCACATTCTAAATAAACTTTTTCTATAGAAAAAATCAATACTCAGTATACAGTGCTTTCATTTATAGAAATAAATATTCAGTATAGCCCTTCTAATTACTTGTCCAGATTCCATCATACATGAAAAATTTCGTGAAGATTGGTCCATAACTGTGGCCTCTATAGTGTTTATAAATTATAATAGACAGACGGACGGACGGACGGACACATATGTAGATCGACTAAGCTAGTCGAGATATGAAGAGATATACTTAAAGGTGGCTCTAGGACCAATATTTGGCAGCGTTACAAACTTATGAGGTTGCACAAAGCTATAATACCCTGACAACATAGTTGTGTGTGGCGTAGGGGATGATAGATACCAAGCAACGGCTCTGATTGGCTTTAACATGGCGAAGCCCAGGCTTATCTTGGTCCCTCTTTCATCTCAATTGTGGACACTGACCTCCCCGCGGTGCCACCTGGGGAGCTATTTTCATCACCCGATGAAATAGTGAGCTAATATGTGCCGCGAGTTCACCCATAAGAACTATAAAAAAATGGGTTAAATCGTCGGGTTAGTTGCCCACTCTCGGAAAACCCAACCTACTATGAAAAAGCAAAGAAAAAGAAAACCAAACCCCCCTAATGTTGACGACCCCCGCAAACGTATAAAGGACCACGATCTGCGAATCTACACTTGGAATGTGCGCACGTTGTACAGAACAGGGACAGTGTTCGCTTTGGCGGATATACTCAAGAAGTACAAAGCCGATATTATTGCCTTACAGGAAATGCGATGGAAAGGGACAGGCGTAAGTAAATCAGACGATTACGCCCTGTATTATAGCTGCCATGAAACGAGACATGAATTTGGCTGCGGATTTATGGTTAACAGGAGAATAAAAGACCTTGTCTCCAGATTCACTCCAGTAGATGAGCGAATTGCTATAATCCGTATAAAAGCGAAGTTCTTTTACATCAGTCTAATTTGCGCCCATGCTCCGACCGAAGATAAAGATGAACAGACCAAAGATATATTTTACGAGCGCCTAGAAACAGCATATGGCCGTTGCCCTGGCCATGACATTAAAATTCTGCTAGGAGATTTTAATGCAAAAATCGGAAGGGAAAATATCTTTGGCCCCACCGTCGGAAAATTCAGCCTTCATGAAGAAACATCCGACAACGGCATGAGGTTGATTGACTTCAGGGCAGCAAAAAACATGGTAGTTAGCAGCACCAGATTGAAGCATCTCGATATACACAAGGCCACCTGGATTTCTCCTGATCAAGTAACGAGAAATCAAATTGATCATGTTGTGATAGACGGAGGGCATTCATCCAGTGTTTTAGACGTCCGATCGATCCGAGGAGCGAATATCGATTCGGACCATTACCTTGTGGCAGCCAAGGTACGCACCCGTCTAAATGTTGCAGTAAAGGTGCGATCTAATACAACACGGAAACTCGACGTCGAAAAGCTGCAAACACAACAGGTAGCCGAGGCCTACTCCGCTCAACTTACCCACCTGCTTGAAGAAAGCACTTCTTGTCCCGATAATAGTATAGAAGCACAATGGAAAGAATTGCCCACTCCCTACAAACTGCAGCAAAAAGAACAATTGGGTACCAAAAACCACCACCAAGAAACCCATGGTACGATCAGGAGTGTCGTAATGCTACTGATGTGAAAAACGCAGCGTATAGGGCAACCCTGCAGACAGTAGCAACACGTAATGTGATGGAGAATTATCGGGAGAAAAGGAGAGAGGAGAAACGTGTTTTCAGAAAAAAGAAGAAAGAACAAGAAAAACGTGAGCGTGAGCAAATCGAGATGTACAGGTGTCAGAATGAAGTCCGGAAATTTTACCAACGAGTAAAACACCAAACCGAAGGCTTTGGTGCAGGCACATCCTCCTGTAGAGATGAAGAAGGAAACCTGGTGACAGATACAGACAGCGTGTTGAGGATCTGGAAGGAGCATTTCGAAAAGCTTCTAGTATCAAATAGTGGCGATGAAGAAGATACCCCAGAACCAATAGGAGATGATGATATAGAGTGTATACCACCTAGCCAAGATGAGGTCATAAAAGCAATTAATCGGCTCAAGAACAACAAAGCAGCAGGAGCCGATGGGTTACGAGCCGAACTATTCAAGACAATTTGGCTAGATGAATGCATGCCCAATGATTGGAACCTCAGCATCCTGTGTCCCGTGCACAAAAAAGGAGACAAGACGATATGTGCCAATTATAGAGGAATAAGTCTCCTTCCCATCGCATATAAAGTGCTATCCAGTGTGCTGTGTGAACGATTGAAGCCAATGGTCAATGACATCATCGGACCATACCAATGCGGCTTCAGACCTGGCAAATCGACCATTGACCAGATTTTCACTCTGCGCCAAATCCTGGAAAAGACCCACGAAAAACACATTGACACATACGGCGACGGTGAATATCGGCGTCGAATGAACCACGAGCTCTACAATTTATACGCAGACATCGACATAGTCAGTCGTATTGAGCTGCAGCGACTACAGTGGCTAGGCCATGTTGTGCGGATGAATGAAGATGCCCCATCTCAAAAGGCATATAAAAATGAGCCTACGGATGGTTCCCGTAGAAGGGGAAGGCCACGAATTAGATGGAAAGACCAAGTTGAAAACAACATCTTGGAACGTGGTCTTCCAAATTGGTGGACTTGCGCACAAGACCGACGCGCTTGGAAATCTTTTTTACGCTCGGCTTATGGAACAACCGTTCTGTAACAAGCCAGCTAAGTAAGTAAGTACATAGTTGTGTAGGGTATAATTAATCTATAGTGCCTTCAAATACCACTGTTAGCTGTGGTAATACCATCGCCAAACATTTGAAGTTAGCATTGGTGGCTCAAAAACAACAAACGGGAAACAGACTCTCAAAATTCAAATGACACGCAACAAGATTTTCGTTTTGTTTTTCTTCTCTGCGTTTGTAGCAAAATTGAAAAAAAAACGATGCGAAACAATCATGGGCGTTATCTAAGGTTCACAATTTAATTGTGGTGGTTAGTTGCGTGGCCAAAAATCTCACACAACCAAAAATCGCTCTGCTGGAGAACAAGTGAGTTTAACAGGAAATAATTTCTATGTCGCCTAAACTGAAGGTGTATTATTTTTACAGCAATGAATAGTGGACAATAATTAAAATGTTAATTATGTGTGGGTGTTTTGTCATAAGTTGCAAAATCCAGGGAATGTGAATTGTTTCCAGGTTTATATAATAACAATTTCGGCAAATAAACTATTAAAATGTGGTATCTTTTTGAATAAATATTGGAAATTTAGTTTGTCTTGGATTATTTTTAGATAGAGGAACATTCGATTTTTCCTAAGTTTTGGTAGAATCTATATATATTTGGTCTATATTCCAATACCCTGTCAAGGTCCTATCTTTCATACCTAGACAAATTCGTCAAAATAACGTTATAATACTTTAACAGTACCCTAGTATTTACACACATATTGAGTATAGACTATTTTACTTCCGAACCACTTGAAAAAATTTGGCTCATACATTTATAGCCTCAGCTTCATGGCTAATGAGGGTATATACACTTTGATATGGTAAAAATGTGTCTCATCAAAATATTGGTTTTAGACCCCATGTTTATACCCTTCATCATATTGTGGTACAGGGTATTATGTCTTTGTGCATATGTTTGTAACAGGGAAAAGGAATCGAGTCGATTTACGCATGTCCGTCCGTCTGTTCGCCTCTTGATGTTAAATTGCTAACAAAGTACTGGTCGCATTTATAATCCGATTTGGTTGAAATTTGGTACAGCTCATTTTCTTGGCCCAAGGACGAACCCTATTGAAATTGGTGAAAATCGGTTCAGATTTAGATATAGCTCCCATATATTTCCGTCGATTTAATGTAAATGGTGCACCAAAGACCCTTTCGATTTGTACGAAATTTGGTATATCTTACTGAATGAAATCTAGAATGATGTGTACAAAGTTTCGTGAAAATCGGTTCAGATTTAGATATAGCTCCCATATATAGTTTCGCCCGATTTTAGGTAAATGGTGAACTTATGTCCCTGTAAATCTTTCGATTTGCACGAATTTTGGCATAGAGTACTGAATTAAGTCAAGAATGATGTTCCAAAGTTTCGCGAAAATCGGTTCAGATTTAGATATAGCTCCCATATATATTTTCGTCTGATTTAATGTAAATGGTGCACCAATGTCCCTATTTATCACTCGATTTACCCGAATTTTGACATAGCGTACTGAATTAAGTCAAGAAGGATATATGCTAAGTTTCGTGAAAATCTGTTAAGATTTGGATATAGCTCCCATTTATATTTACATCCGATTTTAAGTAAATAATGCATTAAAGACCGATAGCTAGGCCCTAGGACACAACGTACTGAAGTTAATATTAATTAATTATGGCAAGTTTCCTTGAAATCGGTTCAGGTTTAGATATACCATATACAATTTCGACCTATTCATGTTGATTGTACACTAAGTAATCAATGGGTGTTTGATTGAGATTAAATTTTAAACAGTGCAGCATTTCAAATAGCGTGTGTCAAGTTGGCTTCGTATCGATTTACAAAATTTAGCATAGGTTGCAGAATGACATGTGAATGACATATTACAGTTCGTTAAATTTCACGTCAATGTTCCTTCGAAAAGGCGACGTCTGTTAGGATACATATGTAGTATATACCCAAAGTGGTGAAGGGTATCATATAGTCGGCCCAGTCCGACTTTACTACTTTCCCTACTGGTTTTTTGGACCAAATCCGTTTCATACAATTTGGAGTCTCGAAGGGATTAATCGATTTCATCCAAACTTTGCACATCTTAATACTGCTTCCAAACTTAGTTCAAGTTCGAAAACGGGGAATATCGGTCCACTCCTTCTGGTACCTCTCCCACAAAATGGTCAAAATTGAGTATCCGATATGAACCAAACTTGCCACAACCCATTATCTTTACGAGGACTAGACCAAGTTCGAATGTGCGACCTCATTGGTCCACTCGTTCTGGCACCTCCCCAGAATAAATATATTATTAGTGGAATAGAATGTCCGATTTGAACCAAACTTTGCACTACCTATTACCGCCAAAATTATGCATAGAGTCGTCTAGGCATAGCTCCCATATAAGGGTAATCCCCAAACTCGCTGTAATTTGGTATTTTGTAGTCGTATATGGAAACAAATCTCCCTCCCAAAAATTATTAAAATTCGCCCCCTTTTAGTGGTAGTTCCCACATAACATCCTTTTCTACCCTAAGTATAGATTTCTAAGACGATTTAGCCATATGTTCTAATATAAATTACGTTAATATTAATTAGGCTTATCCCACATATCATGATAACCTCAAACATTCGGTAATGTCTACACTTTGTCATCAATATTGGTCCCCTATAGGCATAGCTTCATATAACTGTACAATCTAAATTGTAATAGTTTTAGGATTTTATACTATATCATGCGTTACCAGTACCAGTCCCCGTTTCAGATTTTAGGAGAATCCCCACTAAAAATTTCGAATATTTAGTGTACATACTGGTCTATCGGTTTGTAGAATTATCGGCTCGACCGAACTTAACGCATTTTTCACTTGTTTATATTAAAATATTTATCTGATTTGTTCCGTGTGTTGGGGTTGTCCCCATGTATCGTTGGCGTATTCTACCATAGTATGGGTGATATTCTGGACACGACTGGCCTAACCTCAGCCGACGAGAAAACCACTTTACAGCCTGTAGGATACCGTTTTCTACCGGCATGAATGCATATACGATTAATGTAAACATTTTCAGGAGACTTGACCGCACCATATAGAATTTTCCACAATAACTAATGCTTCCCTTATACAAAAGAAAATACAGGTTTAATTATTCTGTAATCCAATCAGTTTTCCACACCTCTTTTGGCAAACATTAGTGAACGATGGCTATTGGTTGATCCATAAAATCCATTACATGGAATATTACACGGCATTAGTTTGTCTTTATGAGTAGTTGATTTTTTAAGTATGTTTGCTTTAGATGTTGTTTTCAAAAGCTGTTTATCCATCGAGCAAATAATATAACCGGCAGTTGTTGTCTGATCAGCCGACGGTTGCTAAATGCTTCCTGCTTTTTCGAGGAGATGTTGTTGCAGTTGATAATGTAGAAAACAACAAAACGACAAAAAAGCAAATATCCAGTCTGTCAGTCATTTAGTGGTTGTTAGTTTTTTGGATTTTGGGCAAGATTATCAGCTTTCTCTACTTATGACAACCACGAAATTCGATAATTCAAACAAACGTTAACTCTTGAGATTCGTGTTCCTCTTAAGAGCTTTTTTGTTCCCATCAAGTGTTAGATATGCCGGGAGGGAGACAAACCAAGACATACCCACTGCAGCTAGACAATGTGTTTTGGGTGCGTAAACGTTTTCGTCTTGTTGTTGTTATTTTTGTGAATTATTTTGTTATCTCTTTCAAGTGACGATCTTTAGAAAAAAATAGCTTTACAAGGCGCTTAAAGTGAATATTTGCCTTAGGCCGAACACTTAAAACGCCTGCCAACTCAAATGTCCAGCAGCTGCCAGTTTATTCATCTATCCAAGTTTGTCACCCTATCTGCCGTTTGGCTTGTCAAATGTCTGCAGCGTACAACATTAATGCGGCTGGAGATAGATTTCGCCCGGTTGTTTGCCATCATCTTATCATATTTCCGACAATGTTGGCTTTGAGTTTTTTAGCAAATTTATTAAATAATGCAAAGAATCGTTTAAAATAGTTGTTGTCATTGTTTTGGAAAAAGTTTTTTCTATGTAAAATGTTCACTCAAATAAAAATGATGGGATCAGAGTTTTATAATGACATGTGAAAAGGGTATTAAGTTCAACTAGGCCAAACTGTTTATACCTTGCGCTGCTATGAACGATTTTGAAATATTTAAATAGGGACATTTCGTAAACTGGGTACCAGAGCTTCAATGTAAATGGTTGACGATTTTATGTAAAGTTATAGCAACTTCAGTACATTGTACAAAATTGTGTGCCAGTCGGCCAAACTTTGGGTCTTTAGCGTACAATTTACATTACAGCGGACGAGAATATATGTGAGAGCTATATCTAAATCCGAACAGATTTTCACGAAACTTGGGACACATCATTAATTCAGTACGCTATGCATAACGGAAAAATATATATGGACTTTGGTGCCACATTTACCTTAAATCGGACGAAAATATATATGGGAGCTATATCTAAATCTTGCCCGATTTTTTGAAACTTGACACACGTCATTCTAGACTCAATTCAGTACACTATACCAAATTTCGTGCAAATCGAAAGATATATAGGGACTATGGTGCACCATTTACATAAAATCGGACGAAAACATATATGGGAGCTATACCTATATCTGAACCGATTTTTACGAAACTTAGTACGAAACTTAGTACACAACATTCTTGATCTAATTCAGTACCCCATGCCAAATTGCGTGTAAATCGAAATATATATAAGGACTTTAGTGAACCATTTACATAAAATCGGACTAAAACAAATATGGCAGCTATATATGGGCAATATTGCCAATTTTTATACCCTACACAACTATGTTGTCAGGGTATTATAGCTTTGTGCAGCCCCAAGAGTTTGTAACGCCGCGAAATATTGGTCCTAGACCCACCTTTAAGTATACCGATCGTCATATCACGACTAGCTGAGTCGATCTAGACATGTGTGTCCGTCCGTCCGTCCGTCTGTCCATTATAATTTGTAAACACGATACAGGCCACAGTTATGGACCAATCTTCACGAAATTTTGCATGTAGGATGGGTTCTGGCCAATGAAGACCCCTATTGTTTCTGGTAAAGATCGGTTAATATTTAGGGGATGAAATGGACCAAATACTTAATTTTTGTCGGTTTTTCTGGTCACTCCAGAGGCCGCAATTATGGCCAAACACCGCGGATCGGGCCAAAGAATAAACATGCCTGTTTTGATAAAGATTGGTCAATATTTAGCGGGTCAAATGGACCCTGACTTTTGTGTGAAAAATGACAAAATTTTGATTCTATGGCGTATATATCTACTCCTAAAGGGCATAGATCCGAGAAGTTGATAGTATATCCAAGAGGAGTGGCTGACCATTAAATTGATACCAATTATATTGTCGTATGTTCTCGGATGTGGGAGTTACACTTAAATATTTACCGGTGCTTATGTACTCAGATATTATTTAGTAACCCATTACCACACTAGAGGGCGGAAATATAGCGCTGATCGCTTTGAAATGTTCCATGAGGTTCCAATTACGGTCAAGAACAACGCCTAAAATTTTCGGTGATGATCAGATTGTAATTATGGAATGAAGTGGACCGAATATATAATTTTTTGTGGTTTTTCGAGTTGATGCCAATAATAAACCGAACATCACAACACAACCCACGGTGAAGTGAATCTGGACAATTAATTAGAAGAGGTGTATTGAATACTACAACCAGTGAGCGGAGCAGTATAGTCGGACGGGGCCGACCATACGATACCCTACACAACTACCACGGAACTCAAATTTTCTGCGGATGTTTATTTCGAGACTGGGCAATATTTCGTGATATTTGCACCCTCTTGCCCGATTAGAGGTAAACAGCACCTTTTCCTCACACTGACATATTTTCCGAATATTACGAGTATTCAGTACTGCTATTGTCCAGATTCCCTTCACCGTGGGTTGTGTTGTGATGTTCGGCTTTCATTTGAGGTCTATAGATCGACTCGAAAATAACACAAAAAATAAGTTTTCGGTCCACTTCATTCCAAAATTATTATCTGATCATCACCGAAAATTATAGGCGTTGTCCTTGACCATAACAGGAACCTCATGGAACATTTCAAAGCGATCAGCGCTATAGTTCCGCTCTCCAGAGTGATAATGAGTTACTAAATAATATACGAATACGGAGATACCTGTAAATATTTAGGTGTAACTCCCACAACAATATAATAGGTCTTAATTTAAAGGTCAACCACTCCTCTTGGATATAATATCAACTTCTCGGGTCTATGTCCTTCAGTGGTAAATATATATGCTATAAAATACAAATTTTGTCATTTTTCACATAAAAGTCACGGTCCATTTAACCCGCTAAATATTGACCAATCTTTCTCCAAACAGACATGCTTATTCTTTGGCCCGATCCGCTTCTCCATGCAAAATTTCACGATGTTCGGACCATTGGTGCGGCCTCTGGAGCGACCAGAAAAACCGACAAAAATTTAGTATTTGGTCCATTTCATCCCCTAAATATTAACCGATCTTTCCCAAAAACAATAGGGGTCTTCATTGGCCAGAACCCATCCTACATGCAAAATTTCGTGAAGATTGGTCCATAACTGTGGCCTGTATCGTGTTTACAAATTATAATGGACAGACGGACGGACGGACGGACGGACACACATGTCTAGATCGACTCAGCTAGTCGAGATATGACGATCGGTATACTTAAAGGTGGGTCTAGGACCAATATTTCGCGGCGTTACAAACTTTTGGGGCTGCACAAAGCTATAATACCCTGACAACATAGTTGTGTAGGGTATAAATATTCTGAAATATGCCAGTATAAGGAAAATGTGCTGTTGACCTCTAATCGGCCTAGAGGGAGCAAATATCACGAAATATCGCCCAGGCTCGGAACAAACATTCGCAGAAAGTTAGAGTTCCGTGGTAGTTGTGTATATTTTCGCTTCAGTGAGCGGAGCAGTAAAATCAAACAGGGCCGACCATATGATATCCTAAACAACTACCAATGAACTTTAACATTCTGCGGGTTTATATCTCGAGCCTGGTTAATATTTCGCCATATTTGCACCCTCTAGTGTGATAATGGTAATACTTAACAATATTAGAACATCCGCCGGAAATAATTTATAATATCTCCAGATATCTTACCTCTTCCATCAATAGAATTATTGTTACATTAAAGATCAATTGCTTTTCTTTCTTAAACTGGCAACTTCTGCTGCTCATTTTATTCCGCCACATTAACGCCATAAGGTGCAAAATTTAACTGAGCAAATATTGACCTCTAAATATTTTCCGAGCATTATTAAAATATCCCTTATAATTAATAGGCCAGTGTTTGTGATGTTCGGCTTATAATTATTGACCGAACTATATCAAAATGCTTCTATTCCATAGCAAAAATTCAGATAAAAAAACAAAATTAAGAATTTTGGTCCATTTCACCCTCTAAACATTATCCAATCATTACCAAGAACAATGTGAATATCCTTTGGTGAACCAGACTTATATGCAAAATTTCGAGGCAATTGCTCCATAATTTGTTTTGTGGCCTGAACTTTGCTTTCAAATTATAATGTCTAAATTGATATAAAAAAGAACAATATTTCGCGCCATTATGTCCAATATTTTTGGTTTGGATAAAATCAGATATTCCACATTTTACAAATTTTCATCCCCCATCTTTAGACCATCAAAGCGATGACTCCCTTCACTTATTTGGACCAAAACGAACCCTATTGAAATTGGAGAAATTTTGTTCAGATTTTGATATAACTCCCATATATAGTTTCGTCCGACTTTAGGTAAATGGTGCGCCAAACTCCTAAGGTTTCTCCGATTGAAACAAAATATTTTGCAGTAAATATTTTGCATATCGAACTAAATTATGTCCAACTTAATATCTGTGAGGTTTTGTTGAAATCGGGTCAGATTTAGATATAGCTCCCTCCCATATATAGTTTCGACCAATTTTAGGTAAATGGTGCACCAAACTCCCAAGGTTTGTTCGATTGAGACAAAATATTGCGCAGCGTACTAAGTTATGTTTGTTTGTTAGATATAGTTCCCTACCATATATAGTTTCGTCCGATTTTAGACAAATGGTGCACCAAACTTCCAACGTTTTTGTATTTTCGTCTAATTTTATACAAATGGAGTACCGAGGAGCTCATGTTTGTTCTCTTTACATGATATTGCAGAGAGTATTGGATTCAAATTTGTTGGATTCGGTTAAGGTTTAAATATAGCTTTAATATTTTTGCTCAATTAAGTCCAGATTTACTATAGCTTCCATACATAATTTTGCTCGATTTCATACAGATGATGCACCAAAGAATCCAAGTCTTCCCGATTGACATGCAATTTTTCATAGATATCTGAATGGTTTAAATATCTATGTAGATCACACATTTAATTTCGCCCGATTTCGTCCTACTATTGAACTTTACTGGTACTGGTAGCGTACCAATTGGTACATGCCTATTTTTCTTCAAATATATCCAGATCTAAAGAAAGCTCTTATTCTACGTTCACATTGTACCGGTCTTATTAAATCCAAAATTTTCAATTCCTGTATATATATGTGAAATAAATCCTCCTAGAATAGGTTAACCCGGCAAAAATTTTTAATATAAATGCAGTTTTATACATAATCGGAAAGTTCGGAAAGTTCTTATCCTAGTACAAAAAAAAAAATTAAGTGTTTTGGAAACTTCCATCTCTATTATTAACACATGTCAAATTTTGTTTCGATCTGGCAACTCCTTCGTATAGGAAAAGGTGTTCTAAAACGACGCATCCGCAATTTTTTATAATGAAAAAATTAGAAATGTGTGCTTTCATTGTAAAAAATTGCGGATGCTTTTTTTAACACCTGTTTCTATATGAAGGAGTTGCCAGACCAAAACAAAATTTAACATGTGTTCATAACTTAACTTTTTTTCTTTTTCTTTCCGAACTGCTCTCGTAGTTTCTTATATCTATATAGATCATATATTTAATTTTAATTTTGTCCGATTTCATGTCAGTGTCGCCCAAGGATGTTGCGATTATTTTATTTATCGACATGTTATTGTACAAATACGACTGAAATTATTGGGGAAGGACGTATATCTGACTGTACCTTATAATATGAATCTTAGGAACATCTCTGATATATACCCGAAGTGGTGAAGAGCATCATGAAGTCGGCCCCGCCTGTCTTTTGAACTTTTCTTACAGGCTGATGTAGATTTCGATAATTTTTATGCACTCTAAGATATTTAAGCGATGCATTTTCGTCAATGTCAGACTTTCAACCAATATCAATCTTAATTCCCACATAATTACACTCAAAAGTTTTTCGAGTGTATTCGGTAAAATGCCTTTGTTGAATAATGGAAAACTCTTCATAGCTGCATGTGGAGAGTGCAGATTTGTTGTCGTTGTCCACATATAATTTGTTTGAATACGATTACGTTATTATTACCTACATATATGAAAATAAACAATTTTTTACTGGTATTTTAATGCATTTTATGGGGCATGAAAAAAGCGTTTGTTTTTCCCAATCCCCTCCTTTACACACACCTTTTGAAATGGAATGGCCACCGTGCAACAAACATTTTATATCAGGCAGCAGCTGTTTTATTTTGTGTTTTTTGCCAAATACAAACCATGTACATACAACCTGTAACTGCGTTACGCACTAAGCTAGTGATGTTGTTGTCTGTCGGTCGTTTGGTCGACCGTTGCATATGACGGCAAACATTTGTTCAAATCTTGGTGGCCCGAGTCGTGAATGGGGGTTGCTGTGGTGTTTAAGCGGTCGTCCAATGAATTAACTCCAGTCAATGAATGCGTTATTGGTTTTTGTTTTTGGCCTGCACGCCTGTCTTATTTGCCGCTGTTGTTGTTGTTGCTGGTCTTTGAAATAAACGTTTGTAATTTGTTTTGTAAAATATGATCTTTAACAAATTTGTTTCCTTTGATGTGTTTTGTGGTTGTTGTTGTTGTCGTCGTCGTTTTAGTTTTGTGAATTAGATAAGTTTTAATATGAGATTTGAAATCGATTATGCAGCGATTTTCAAAAACAGCCACAAAAGGTGATTACAAATTTATTCATTACACAATTAAATATGTATGTATGAATAAAATAAGTGTCATTCAGGTATCAAGGAAGAAATGAATGAAAGTTATGATTTCTTTAACTTTTCATTATTATGATTTAATTCAAAAGTTACGTAATTTCTGCATTCTCATGTCGATATGAAAAAATTAATAAGAATGAATTAATAAAATTAAATTAATACATTCGTATTAATCTTTTATGGAATAAAGATTTTCTAAGCACATCTATCTCAGACTTTGGTGTAACATTTATAAAATCGTTAAAAACTATATTTGAGCGCCATATGTAAATATGGATCTAACTTGACACAAGTTATTCGATATGCTGCAGCACAGCTCTTTGTGCAATGTCTGAAATCGTACGAAAATATATATGGGAGCTATATCTAAATATGAACTTATTTCAACAAAACTATACACACTTCAATTGAAACTTAATTCGGTATTCTGTGCAACATTTCGTGGCAATCGTTGTTGTATCATTTGAGTAATTTCGGAATTTATTATATATGAGAACAAAACTTAATTCTTCTAGGCTCAATGAAGTACGCTACATAATGTGAGGGCGATGCCTAAATGAGGACCGATATAGTTAATTTTCGATCCTATCCTTTTAGTTCTGTATCTCGATTGTAGTGTGATTACAATAAATGAAAGTAAATTGCAAAAACATATCAAACCATAATGCACACCAAATACGAAATATAGCAATTTTTAATGGGAAATTTTCCTAAAATCTCAAAATCCCAAAATGTGAACCGATATTGATAATGCCTGATAGTGTAAAGCATGTGTATAAAATCCTCAAAATACAGCAATTTAGAGCTCAAAGTTATATGAGGCTATACCTAAAGCGGAACCAATATTTATTAGCGAATATTTGGTTTTTTCATTGTACCATTATGCATAATTAAGGACCAATAAAGCTCAATTTCGAATCTAAAATTTAATTTTTATCTCGATATCTTCCGAAGGTAGAATGACTACAACAGATGAATAAGTCGTCTTTGAATTCCATACTTTGTAGGGTATAAACTGAAAATTTCGAGTAAATAATATCCTTCATATGTCTATATGGGGATGCGCCTATATGGGGACAACCCCAGCACACGGAACAAATCGGTTAACTATTTTTTAAAAGGGGATTATATGGTTACTACCCCCCAAAAATAGCGAAACTTTCGGAGTACCGTTATATGGGGACTACCCGAAAAAATGGACCAATACTGATAACATTTGGCGGGAATATTTGGTACCCAATTAGAACTTTATATGTCAAATTACAGCGAAGGGGTACTTTTACATGAAGGCTAACCAAAAACGTAATGTGTCAAATTACAGAGAATTCGGTTGAAAAACGCATTAGAACACCCCGAAGTACCGAAATTTTGGGTGTACCTTTTGTCTGGCGTCTACCCAAAAAAATTTCAATGTCGACAACGGAACAGTGTGTCAATGTCGATAATTTTTATAGGCAGATTTTCTA